>NC_087200.1:195069462-195086962 GCF_015104395.2 Macrobrachium nipponense | reverse complement strand
AATATTCACTATTTTCATCCCTTATTTCTGTATCATTATCTTCATTATCAATTCTAGGGGTAAATTCTCTCTTATATCTTTCTGCTAATATGTTGCATATTTCCTTTTTTTCATTCATTAATCTCCCTTCATTTCTTAGAGGGCCTATTTCTATTCTTCTTTTACTCATCTTTTTCGCATATGAGTATAATAGTTTGGGGTTTTGCTTGATATTTATTAGGGTTTTTTCTTCCAAGTCCCGTTTTTCATTTTCCTTTGATTGTATAATCTTTTGTTCTGCATTTTTTATCTTACCTTTTAGTTCCCTCACTTTCCATGCATTATTTTCTTTCGCAAGACCTTTTGTCCACTTTCTCATTTTCTGGAACAAGATCCTCCTGTCTCTTGGTATGCATGACTGATGTTTACTTTTTTTCTTCGGAATATATTTATCCACTATTTTCTCTATTATGTTATAATATATCCGTATTTACCTGTATATCATTACTTACGAATATGTTATCCCAATCTTTGTTTAATTCTTCATTTATTTCTGACCATTTCATATTCTTACTGTAGAAATTGGTACGTTTTCCGTTATCCTTCCCACTTTTTCATTTCTTGCTTATCTCTGTTTTCACTTGCTTTGGAATGGACTGTTAATTCTATGACATTATGGTCTGAAATACTCGCATTATAAACTATTATTTCTTTAACATAATTCACCTCGTTCGCAAATACTAGGTCTAAAGTATTTTCCTTTCTTGTTGGCAGGTGATTTATTTGTTGAATGTTGAGAGAGAGAAGGTAAATGAATTTGTAAAGTTGGCTGCTGGTAGAGAGAGAGAGAGAGAGAGAGAGAGAGAGAGAGAGAGAGAGAGAGCTTTTTAAAACCATCCCCTGCCACCAGGATATCAATAATGCAACACCCTAATTTACATAAACATAAAGAATACGTGACAACGTAGTGAAAACTTTACTTGTATACATTTAAGATGCAAGTTTCTCTCTCTCTCTCTCTCGTCTCGTCTCTCTCTCTCTCTCTCTCTCTCTCTCTCTCTCTCTCTCTCTCTCTCTCGCTTTACAGCTATTTTAGTAGAAGGTAAGACCAAGAAAAGCATATTTTATTTATATATATATGTAATATATATGCATATATATATATATATATATATATATATATATATATATATATATATATATATATACATATATATATATATATATATATATATGACTGGTAAAAAATGTTCTGTAACAACAGAATTCCATCTAATAAAAGGAGCCCATAAAATCACCAAAATATAGAGAAAAAGTACTATATTCAGAGACTGCTGTCTCCCTCTTCAGGTAGATGAATGAGAAAAGTTTACAGAAAAGTGGTTATATACAAGAGGTCCATCCACAAACAAGCCATTTTAAGTCACCCCCGCTGATAATCTTCCTTTAATCTTCTTAAGGGGTTGGTTGAATGAAGACGTTGTCGATCGTGGGTCCGAAATCCATGCTCCTTTTGAGATGTTCATTTACCTGCCTCTCTTTTATTAAGGCCGATTCCATCATTTGACTCTTGTACCGGCAGTTGCTGCTATAAATTACACGTGACAAATTACAGTTTATTCTATGGTTATGTTCATTTAATATGGATTGTGAAATAGCCGAGTTCTGTTGTCCATACCTAACTGACCGTTTGTGTTGTATTAATCTCTGGGGAAGGGATTTACCTGTAAATCCGATGTAATATTGGTCACAGTCCTGGCATGGGATTTCGTATACCCCAGAGTCCTTTGGAGATGTCTTTTGTTGGACGTTAATCAGGGATTTTGGCTAATAAGGTGGGTTTAAGTAAGTAAACAAAAGGGTTTCGATTTTCCGAGGGGGTTGGTTATTCTCTTAATCGTGTCCAGGTGGGGAATTATTATTTTATTGTTGGGTGTATCTCTGGTCTTGTCTTTAGGGGGTCGGTAGAAAATTACGTTTGCTTTGTGAATTGCTTTCTCAATTATATGGTCAGGATTCGGGAGATGGACTCTGCAATCGGACCCCTTCCCTCTCTCACACAAGATTTTCCTGGAGGAAAGAATCACCGATACGAAAAACGACATCTTCGTACTACGCAGAGTGATATATGGAACCCAGTCTAATCTTCGCCTCCTCACTACGGACACATATAAGGTATCTGATTTCATTCTGTTCCGACAAATTGCTGCCTATAATAGCGTGACTCCATTCCAACAGACTTCTACGCAAGTTAAATAACCTAATAGACAATAGTGCATGGAATAATCTTGAGCAACAAGACAAAGTTTTAAACTATCCAACACCCCCCTTACTGTAAATCAACATTTAGTTTTAAATTTAGGCTTATCCTTTGCCCTTATGCCAGACCGCAAAAACAACCTAGACTTCATAGTGGCTTTTGATAAATTCATATCTGACAAAAACTACAACCGTGAAGAGATATGTTTAAAAGGAGTGTTACTAAATGCTTTAACTGACTTACATAAGAAATATCCTGTTCCCCGCAGATTCATGATAGCCATCCACTCGCTAAAAAAGTTAGATGTTATAATAAGTAGATCCGACAAAGACGGCAAATCGTAATAATGGACAAAGACTTTTACCTTGACAAAATCAACCAGCTCCTTAGCGACACAAACACATACGAAAAACTGACGAAAAATCCCCTCCAAAACGTTCCCACACAGAATTTTTTCGGAAAGTAAGATTAATTGGCAAAGACAAAAAGAGTATTGAACTATTAGAGAAATTTAAAGTAATTAATCCTAAATTACCTATTTTTATGGCCTTCCCAAAACTCACAAAGACAATCTTCCATTCAGACCCATCGTCTCATGTGCCGGTGCTTTCAATTACAAAATTTCTAAATGGTTAGCTGGCCTCCTTTCCCTTTTTAGGCACTTTTTCTCCCAGTCACATTAAACATTCGGAAGATTTTTGTCACAAATTCAGAGAAGCACATATACCACTTCACAACATAAAACTTTTAAGCCTTGACGTAGATTCCCTGTTCACTAAAGTACCAGTACAGGACGTCTTCAGTTTTTTAAGGCGTAAAATTATCCCCCTATTCAGATCATTTCCATTGGCGCTTGACAAAATAATAAAGCTAGTTGAATTATGTGCATCTAATAAACGTATTTTCATTCGGGGAATCATTCTACAAGCAAAAATTCGGGTGTAGTATGGTAGTCCTTTAAGTCCTGTTCTAGCCAATCTGTACATGGAATACTTTGAAACTACAGTAATAAATCAATAAAACCCAAAAACATGCTGTGGATGAGATACGTGGATGATATCCTAACATTTTGGGATAATAGGTGGGGCAATTTCAATGAATTCCTCTCGAAATTAAACACATTAGTGCCCCAGCATCAAATTTAAAGTTGAATGGGAAACAGACAACAAAATTCCTTTTCTTGATGTTTTAATAATCAGAGATACGACAGAATTCAAATTCAAATTTACCATATACAGAAAACAACGTTCTCACTTTCCATACATTCACTACTTTAGCTATCAGGACATTACTATCAAGATAGGTGTAGCTAGTAACTTGTTCTTAAGAGCCTTACGAATTTGTTCCCCAGAATTCCTGGAAAAAGAATTTGAACTAATTCGCAAGCAAACCTTCGTCTTTAAATAATAACCTGACCATATAATTAATGAGAAAGCAATTCACAAAGCAAACGTAATTTCTACCGACCCCCTAAAGACAAGACCAGAGATACACCCAGCAATAAATAATAATTCCCCCACCACCTGGACACGATTAAGAGAATAACCAACCCCCTCGGAAAATCGAACCCTTTTGTATTTACTTACCCAAACACCTTAGCCAAATCCCTGATTAACGTCCAACAAAAGACATCTCCAAAGGAATCTGGGGGTATACAAAATCCCATGCCAGGACTGTGACCAATCTTACATCGGATTTACAGGTAAACTCCCTTCCCCAGAGATTAATACAACACAAACGGTCAGTTAGGTATGGACAACAGAACTCGGCAATTTCAACCATATAAATGAACATAACCATAGAATAAACTGGAATTTGTCACATGTAATTTATAGCAGCAACTGCCGGTACAAGAGTCAAAATGATGGAATCGGCCTTAATAAAAAGAGAGGCAGGTAATGAACATCTCAAAAGGAGCATGGATTTCGGACACGATCGACAACGTCTTCATTCAACCAACCCTTAAGAAGATTAAAGGAAAGATTATCAGCGGGGGGGTGACTTAAAATGGCTTGTTTGTGGATGACCTCTTGGTATAAATACCACCTTTTCTGTAAACTACTTATCTCATTCATCTACTGAAGAGGGAGACAGCAGTCTCTGAAATATAGTACTTTTTCTTCTATATTTTGGTGTGTTTTATGGGCTCCTTTTATTAGATATATATTATATATATATATAGATATATATGATATATATATATATATATATATATATAATATATATATATATATATATATATATATAAGTATTATATTTAAGCCAAAAACATATTCTACTTTTTGTAAGTATGGCAGATACTACATCGTCTCTCAAAACTATTTACTTATATTAACTTGAATACATAATGTATAAGCAACTGGCCACTCACACACACACACACACTCACACACACACACACACAGAAAGAGAGAGAGAGAGAGAGAGAAAAGGTTGAACAAGTTCTTGACGAACTACGTTTGAATTTTCGGATAAGATAATCTAGGAGTAATCAGGTTTATGTATATAAATATACTCATATATACGCATATATATGCACATACATATAGATGTTATTCAAGATACAAATGTCTTTTAATATCCAGTCCACTCTACCTCGGAATTAATATATTTTCTTATATATAAAACAGAAGGGGAATTTCTTTAGTTGACAATAGGTTCCTCGTTTCGTGGGCTCGAAACTGCAGAAGACAAGAACTCAGGACTGCAGTGGCGCGCATTAAACCGCACGGCCACCAAGGGAAGTATAAGTTGATACTGACAATATATATATATATATATATATATATATATATATATATATATATATATATATATATATATATATTATATATATATATATATATATATATATATATACACACACACACATATATATATATATATGGTATATATATAATATATATATATATACTATATATATATATATATATATATATATTTATATTTCCGGATCCACACCATGATAAAACCCAGTAAACCAATAAGCCTTTATCACAACCTAATGGAAACACAGAAGAATAATGAATAATAGAAAAAACCCAAGGAAAGAGGGCAAGAATGAACTTATCATCATGATCATCACATTATAACAATGATAAATATTATTATCATGGCCTCCAATCCCCAAAGGTAAATGTATATTATGATGTTTTTCCATACTAATTTGTTTGTCATTTATAAGGCAAATATAAGATTTTTTATGAATATTTTTGTTTGTTTGTTCTGAGAGGAATCAAATTTGTCTCTGCTAAAAGACTCTTCATCAACTCTTATTGCTCCGTAATGAGCTGGGTGGGATCGGAGCTGGATTTTCTAAACAAGTTAATGGGGAAATAAGGTCAACTTCATGCTTTTATGAGCACAGAGAGAGAGAGAGAGAGAGAGAGAGAGAGAGAGAGAGAGAGAGAGAGAGAGAGAGAGAGAGAGAGTAGAATTATTATTATTATTATTATTATTATTATTATTATTATTATTATTATTATTATTATTATTATTATTATTATTATTATTATTATTATTATATGAAAACATAATTCAACAATTGAATAATGCATCCTAAATCATATCGAATTCCACATAGTGAATTCTTAGTAAAAAAAAAAATACTATAGTTTAATAAGAGAAATGAATAAAAAACTAATACTCCAATGTAATAAAACAATTCATTCCCTAATATTGCAGTTGTATTGTATGGTTTCTGTTTTTAATGTAGGTATTCGACAATGACTGACCTTAAATTGAATTAGGTTATAGTTCAATGTAAATTGATATTAAAATTTTGTATTAAGATACAGGAGTTTCTGTCAACAATGTTTTGATACAACGTTTTAGATAAACATGAATACAGATATCATCAAGCATTTAATATTCTTATCTTATCTTGAATCCAACAAATGTGGGTTGTTGATATTGGCTGGATCTCTTGCTTAAAAATATTAGGACAAATATCTTTGGATTATGCGGTAATATCTGCTAACTCTATTATTTACTACTGTTCAGAAGATGAAGTCTGTTCATATGGAACAAACCCACCAACCAGAATGACCATTGACTTGAAATTCAAGCTTGCAAAGAATATCATGGTGTTCATGAGGAGGAAGTAAGAGGAAGTCAAGGGAAATATAGAAAGAGAGATCCCACTTATTAAAAAGATTTAACAGATAAATAAATAATCATTTATCAAGAAGAATAGTATTAGTAATGCATTGCAATATTTGCTTGAACTTCTAAAGAAGTTCTAACTGTATGGCATCCTCTGTAGGGAGACTTCCACAGTCCAAAGGTGTGAGGAATAAAGGACCTCTTGAACTAAGAAGCTATATGAAGCATTTGTATCTCTAATCTTTGCTTTCTTTCCTTACAAGAAGGATAATTTATCCAACTTGGGTTTCCAAGCCAAGCACCGGGACACTTTGGGCCACTCAGCGTTAGAGATTGTGTTAATTAAGAGGGAGTTAGGGTGGTTGGACAGCAACAAAAAGATCCAGAAAATCAAGGATTTGAAGTACAAGTGTCTAAAGATGGCAGTGCAAAAACCAAGTAATTAGAGAGGCTGGCCAGCAAGATCAAAGAGAGGAAGCCGGAACGGAGGTCAAGTAAAAGGTTTAAAAAAAATTGTGGTTAACAGGGCCGTAGAGATGCTGCGAACACTCTTTTAGTAATGCCTACAGTGCACCGCGTAAAATGCACTGATGACAATACCCCCTTACATTGCAGAAATCATAACGGTTTGTGCAATCAAATGCAACGAAGTTCAACATTATACATAGTTAAGCTTTCTACTTTGTCTGTTATACTTTTTACTCTGGCTGTACTTGGAGTTTATTTGATTTATTTTATGAATACCGTTTATTTTATAGAATAGAACGCATATAAAATCAAGGCCAAAGGCAAAGCGCTGGGGCCCACGAGGTCATTCAGCCCTGAAGGGGAAACTTGAAAGTAAAGAAGGTTTCAGAGGTGTAACTGTTGGAAAACCTCAAAGCAGGATATGAACGAAGATAAGACCGAAATAATGAAATGGGTCGCAGGTAGGGGCCCTTAGGTACGCCGCAAAACAACTTTTGTAGTATCTACAGTGTACCGCGTGAGACGCACGGATGGCACTAACCCCCCTCCCCCTGACGGTGGTTAACTTTACAGGAAGCAATATTAAAACGACTTACCACTACACACAGACTCACAATTCACATTAATAATGTCCCTTTTCATCACAGTTCACGCGAGGATTTAAAACCGAGTGGCAGCAAAAATTCCGCTCAAGAGGAACGAGAAATTAAATACGTCCGAGCTAATTTCTTTCTCGACGTCAGATCCTGCTTTGTACCGCTGCTTTGCAAGCGATTTCAAAGGACTGCGCGATGAAAGAATCGGTCGTGTTTTCGTTTCCTGAAATTGCAATTCTCATAAATATTCAGGAGACTCTTTCGTCGCTCTCAAAGACCTCGAATGGAAGAAAACTCGAACGTTCAGTGGTTATTTTTGCGTGGCAGATTATAAGCTCTGAATTTGACAGATTCGGCGGTTTTTCCGTTTTTCTCTTCTTAGCTCGAACACAAAAATTTCATATTGGTTCGTGAAGTGATCTGTAATTTATGAAAGCTAAAGAGATAAATATGAAATTTTTTACAGTTTAATACACTTTTCTGTTGATCGAATTAGTCATTCTAAGAGTTTAACCGATACTCTCAAATAAGTGATGTAAAAGTGATAACATTATGCAATGGAAAAATAACTAGAAAAACTTGTAATAAAGTAGTGACTGAAGCAAGGAGCTATGGACACTTTTAGTTAGACTGAAGAATCTTATAGAGTTTAAAAGGTTTCATCAATATTGTTATCATTTCCCTTTTTCTTATTATTATTATTATTATTATTTATTTTTTTTTTTACTCTATCACAGTCCTCCAATTCGACTGGGTGGTATTTATAGTGTGGGGTTCCGGGTTGCATCCTGCCTCCTTAGGAGTCCATCACTTTCCTTACTATGTGTGCCGTTTCTAGGATCACACTCTTCTGCATGAGTCCTGGAGCTACTTCAGCCTCTAGTTTTTCTAGATTCCTTTTCAGGGATTTTGGGATCGTGCCTAGTGCTCCTATTGAGTATGGATACAATTTCCACTGGCATATCCCATATCCTTCTTATTTCTATTTTCAGATCTTGATACTTATCCATTTTTTCCCTCTCTCTTTCTCTCAACTCTGGTGTCCCATGGTATTGCCACATCAATGGAGTGATACTTTCTTCTTGACTTTGTCAATCAACGTCACGTCTGTCTGTTTGCACGTATCACCCTATCCGTTCTGATACCATAGTCCCAGAGGATCTTTTGCCTGATCGTTTTCTATCACTCCCTCAGGTTGGTGCTCGTACCACTTATTACTGCAAGGTAGCTGATGTTTCTTGCACAGGCTCCAGTGGAGGGCTTTTGCCACTGAATCATGCCTCTTTTTGTACTGGTTCTGTGCAAGTGCCGAGCATTCACTTGCTATGTGGTTTATGGTTTCATCATATTGCACTTCCTACATATGGGAGAGATGTTATTTCCGTCTATCGTTCTTTGAACATATCTGGTTCTTAGGGCCTGATCTTGTGCCGCTGTTATCATTCCTTTCAGTTTAACCTTCTTTAGCTCTCCCCTCTGTAGCCATTGCCAATGTCATCGCTGGCTAGTTCTTTAGTCTGTCTCATGTATTGTCCGTGCATTGGTTTGTTGTGCCAGTCCTCTGTTCTGTCTGTCATTCTCCTGTCTCTGTATATTTCTGGGTCTTCGTCTACTTTTATTAGTCCTTCTTCCCATGCACTCTTTAGCCACTCGTCTTCACTGTTTTCAGATATTGCCCCAGTGCTCTGTTCTTCAATGTTGACGCAGTCCTCTATACTTAGTAGTCCTCTCCCATCCTTCCTTTCGTGTTATGTATAGTCTGTCCGTATTTGCTCTTGGGTGTATGCTTTGTGTATTGTCATATATTTCCTGGTTTTCTGATCTATGCTGCGGAGTTCTGCCTTCGTCCATTCCACTATTCCTGCGCTGTATCTGATTACTGGCACTGCCCATGTGTTTATGGCTTTTATCATAATTTCCGGCGTTGAGTTTTGACTTGAGTATCGCCTTGGTGTCTGCATATATTCTTTGTTCCTGATCGTGTCCTTCATCTCTTGGTGTTTTATATCCCCTCCTTCCATTATTCCAGTATTTGTATCCTGTCTCATCTATGGTTTTTGATGTTGCTCCCATCTGGTAGCTTTATCCCTTCAGTTCTCGTTACTTTGCCTTTTTGTATGTTGACTAAGCGCATTTTTCTATTCCAAACTCCATCCTGATGTCCCCCAGATACAATCCTTATAGTCTGTATTAGGTATCTATTTCCTTGATGCTCTACCATACAGCTTGATGTCGTCCATGAACATCAGATGGTTGATTCTGTTGCCTCTTTTCTTGAGTTGGTCACCGGCATACCATCTTCTGTGTACTTTTGTCATGGGAATCATGGCTACTACGAAGAGTAGTGGGGACAGTGAGTCGCCCTAGAAGATCCCTCTCCTGATATTAACCTCTGCTAGTCTTATTCCAGAGCTTGTAAGTATTGTATTCCAGTTGCGTATTGTATTTTTGAGGAAGCTGATGGTGTTTTTGTTTTCCTCTGCCCCATATATTTTGCAGGCATTCTATTAGCCATGTGTGTGGTATCATGTCGAAGGCTTTCTTATAGTCTATCCATGCCATGCTTAGGTTGGTTTTCCTTCTCCTTCTGTTCTTCATTACCATTTTGTCTATCAGGAGCTGGTCTTTTGTGCCCCTACACTTCCTTCTGCAGCCTTTCTGTTGGTGGGGGATGGTGTTTGTCTCCTCTAGGTAGTTATATAGCCTTTCACTGATGATACCTGTTAGTAACTTCCACATTATTGGTAGGCAGGTGATAGGCCTGTAGTTACTGGCTATATTTCCCTTACTTGTCTTTTTGTACTAAGGATGTTCTTCCTGTGGTCATCCATTTAGTGCTTGGTGATTTGAGATACAATGCTGGAGTTGTTCTGCTATTCGTGGGGTGTAGGGCCTTGAAGTTTTTCAGGCCAGTATCCATGGACTTCATCTGGACCTGGGGGCCTTTCCAGTTTGGCATTTTCTTTAGTTGGTGTCTGACTGTGTCTGTCGTGATCTCTGTGAATCTTTGATTTATTCTCCCTGTTCTTCTTCCTTGACTTCCTGGAGCCATGTTGCATGTTTGTTGTGTGATACCGGATTGCTCCATATGTTTTTCCCAGAGTCTCTTACTTACTTGGTTCGGCTTCAGGAATTTCTGGGTGGTTTGTCTTCCCCTCTTAGTTGGGCTGTATAGTCTTTCTGGTTGGTTTCGAATAGTTTTGTTCTGTTGGTATCCCTTATTCCTGTTCGTGTACCGTTGGATCTTATGTGCTTTGGCCTTAAGCCTCTGTTTTTACATATTCTATTGTGTTGTTTTAGGTCCCTCTCTTGTACTTTGTATTTCTCGTTGAGTTCCTCCCTTGTTTTCTTGCTTCTTAGCCTTTTTTCGCCATCTCTTTCAGTTTACTCAAGTCAGATCTTATCACCATGATTGCTTTTCCAGGCGCCTTTTCCAAGGAGGTTGCTGCTTTGGTTTCTTTTGGGTTGGTTGTGCTGGTGGTGTTGGTGTTCGAATCCCCATCAGTTCTGCTACTAATCTTGCTCCTGCATATGTCAAGTTATTTGTTTCTGTGATACTTGTGGTGTGTATTATGCCCAATGATTTCATTGACCTCACTTGTTTCTCCCTAATTTCTTGGTGTTGTGGCTTTCATGGTGGGGATCGTTGTTCTCTCGTATCTTGGCTCCATTCCATTGTCTAATCTTTTCTACCCATTCCGTCCTCTCTGTTATTTCGTCGGTGTTTCTTCGTGTGTCGTTGTTTGATACCTCATCCTCCCCTGTCGTCTTCTGTGGGCATCGTCTCTCAGTTCAGTCTTCGTGTAATTCCGTTGTCGTGTGACATTTCTCTTTCGTTTCCAGTCTTCTCTTCTGTTTGGGGAGAGCCAGTTCTTTTTCTTTATGTTCCTACTTGGTCTGCCAGCCTCTGCTCTGTTTGGGGGGTGTTATTTCCTCTCATTCCAGATGTTGACCCATCTTCTTCCATATCCCCTCTCTCCGGGTGGGTTGCTCTGATGTAGCATCTCCATATTTTCCTTATTTTCTTTCTCTTGTCCATTTCTTCCTTTTGCCTCTGTAGGCTCCAATCTCAGGCTGTTGATTACTCTCGTTGTGGTGATTCAGTTGCTGGATGACGACCTCCAGTACCTGACCGTCTTCCCCTTAATTGGGTTGAATACCTGGTTGCCGGACGAAGGTCTCTGTTGCCAGAGTTTCCATTTACGTCGTTGTCGTTTATTTTTCCTTCATTTCTTTCATCATTGCTGAGTTTTGCTATTAACCCATAGCTTGGGACCCTACCCCATCAGGGATAGGTACTCATTTACAGCTGAGTAGACTGAGGAAATTATGGTAAAGATCCTTTCCCAAGGAAATCAACGCCGAGGAGAGAGGGTCACCCATCCCAACGACTGACCAGCCCCAATGTTGCTTAACTTGAATTAAGTCTATTGTCGACCTAACCCTAATATTATTTATTATTATTATTATTATTATTATTATTATTATTATTATTATTATTATATTCTTATTATTATTATCATTTTAATGTTTTAATTTTTAGTTTTTTATTTAAAAATTTATATTTTAATTTTTATTTTTATATAAATGAATTCAAACCTCCAAATGATGTGGTGTTCATTTGAACACAGTTAAAAAGAAGGTGATACGAAATACAGAAAGTGGAGATCGCTGTTTAGGAAAAATATTTATTAAACCAAACAAGCAAAAAAGATATATAAACATTATTAAATACAAGTTTAAATTGTAGTAGGGTGGACATAAACTAAAATGATTAAACACCTAAAACACTAAATATATCTCCTTGATTATAAGACACTTCAGAACACCTATGACAAGTCCATTACTTCCACTGACGCAAAAGATTGAGGAACAGAACACTACATGGCGGAAGTAATCTGAGAAATTTAGGGGACTGATTGCCCCATCAATGGAGCCTATTAGGGAGAACAATAATTCGGGAAAAGTGCCACGAGGGCAATAGTTCCAAATAGGAAAGAGAAGAAGAAGAAGAGAAGAAGAAGAGAGAAGCAAGAAGGAATTGTTGTATTGGAGATCTGGAGAAGAGAGAATAATATATGAACATTAATGAAAGCCCTGTAGGTGAGGATTTTGGGTGGTGAGATTCAAATGTGAATACTTTCTCGGCTTATAAGAGCAGTAAGCTTTGAAATGACACTTGGCTATATATATATATATATATATATATATATATATATATGTATATATCTATATATATATATATATATATATATATATATATATGCATATACGAATGGTAAAATGTCCAGTTACAACAGGATTTCCATCTTATAAAAAGAGCCATAAGAACGCCAAAATATAGAGAGAAAAATACTTTTATATTTCAGAGAGTGCTGTCTCCCTCCTCAGAAATACACATTTGAAGATGAGACAGCAGTCTCTGAAATATAGTATTTTCTCTATATTTTGGTAGTCTTTTATGGGCTCTTTTTGTTATATATATATATATATATATATATATATATTATAATATATATATATATATATCTATATACATATATATACATACCTATTGCTTCCCCCTTAGGGTTAATAATTATCCCACTGTATCACTCTTTAGAATTTATCCAGGGCTTAAACTACCACCACCCACCCACCCCCCTTCAAAATAAAAACCCACAAAAAAGAAATTATTTCCCAATTTAGGAGGGTTAACGAGTGTCACCTGCCACCAAAAAAAAAAAAAAACAATTATAAAATAAAAAAAAAAAAGAGAAATTTTCCTCTTTACTCCTTATTTTTGTTACTTCTTCTTTCATTCATCCCCTCTTACTATCAATTACAGGAATCCCCGTTAAGGCTTCGACTTAATTGCACTTATAACCTTTTCCTTACCCGGACTCCATCACGAGGTACAAAAAATCCGATTGTTTTTTTTTTTCTCTCGAAGAAATTTCCAGCAATTATTCTTCTCAGATGAAAAATTCTTTGTTCGTTTGTTCGTCTTCGAAATCTCTGCCGGTTTTTGAATACAAGTGTAGTATTTGTTTCGCTGTTTGTCTAAGCGAATCTTGAAGAGTTGAGTTTTCACCTTATTATTTATTTTATTTTATTATTTATTATTATTATTATTATTATTATTATTATTATTATATTATTATTATTATTATTCTCTTGTCCACATCTCCTCTGGTTTGTTGTTCTGTAGTCCAGTCTCTGGTTGTTGGTTCACTGTCGCGTTTGGTAGTCAGTTGCTGGATGGACGAACTCAAGTTCCTGACCGTCTTCCCCCTTCAATTGGGTTGAATACCTGGCTGCCGGACGAAGCTCCTCTGTTGCCAGAGGTCCATTTACGTCGTGTCGTTTAATTCTTCATTTCTTTCAATCACTGCTGAGTTTCGCTATTTAAACCCATAGCTGGACCCCAACCCCATCAGGAAACAGGTACTCATTTACAGTGAGTAGACTGAGGAAATTATGGCAAAGATCATTTCCCAAGGAATCAACGCCGAGGAGAGCGGTCACCCATCCAAACGACTGAGCAGCCCCAATGTTGGTTAACATGTCCATTGAGGACCTAACCCACTCTGCCACGGCGCCACTATTATTATATTATTATTATATTTTTATTATATATTATTATTATTATTATTATTATTTGTACCTGTATTTTTTATCTTTATATTTATTTTTATTATTTTTGTTTAAATTGCTAATAAAAGAAAAAATAATGAAATAAAATAAGAATATAATAATAATAATAATAATAATAATAATAGTAGTTTCTATGTTTGTTTATTATTATTATTATTTATTATTATTATAATAATATATTATATTATTATCATCATTATTATTAATATTGTTAAAAAATATCCACAATTATATATTTAAAAATATATTTCTATGTAAAAAATAAAGAACAAAGACTTCGAACATGAACAGTTTTCCTCATCAGTGTATTATTATTATTATTATATTATTATTATTGATTATTATTATTATTATTATTATAACTTTATTATTATTATTATTATTATTATTCCTATTTCACATCGAACAAGCCCACAGCAGCCATAGACTTGAAATCCAAACCAAAAAAATTATTATTGTGTTCACTCGATAGAAGTTGTAGAAGGTAATGAGAAAATACAGAAAGAAGAGATCACTGATAAAACAGATAAATAGAAAAAGTAAGTAAGATATTACTAAACATGAATCGAAGAGCTTATTAATCAATATGAATTTCTATTTATGTGGAAAAAAATTACTTGGTCGGTTCTGCTTCATAGAAATAAATGATTCAGTTATATTGAACAAATCTTAATATGTTTTTTTTGTTTATTTGTGCTTTTGCTATATGTTTATCCATACATAAATATATGTATATTTATATATATATAGTAAAAAATATATATATAATTGCATACACACACACACACACACACACACACACACACACACATATATATATATATATATATATCTATATATATATATTATATATATATATATATATAGTATATATATATATATATAGAGAGAGAGAGAGAGAGAAGAGAGAGAGGAGAAACCTGGAAGGAGCTTAACGTTCAGAGAGATGCTGACTAACAAAGTTATACATGATAGGTACTCTCTAAAAGAGAGAGAGAGAGAGAGAGAGAGAGAAAAAAAGAATCTTCCAAAAAGAGAGTTTTCTCTAAGAAGTGAAAGGAGAGGAGGAGGAAGAAAAGAAGAAGATGAAGAAGGGGAGAGAGAGAGAAAGCAGGAAAGCATGAAAGCAATAAACGGTGCGTAGGTTCTCTTTGTAAATCATGCATGCTGATGCAGTTTGCCTTAAGAAGGCGACGTCATGCAACGAGAGAGAGAGAGAGCGTGGAGAGAGAGAGAGAGAGAGAGAGAGAGAAATAAGTTTTTTGCTTGGGTACTCGCCTGTCTCGTAGCATGCAGGAACCAGGTTATTTCTTGTTTTTATTTTTTCTTATTTTTATTTTTACTACAGTTTTCAGTTCCTTAAAAATTACACCCATTCGTGCGTGTGTATGTTTTAGTTCTTTTGTTCAGAGAACGATGTTATTCGTTAATCTTTTCTACAGTAATTTGTCCAATTTAAAGTTTTTAGGTTTCCTTTCGCACTTTCTCTGTCCGCCCTCAGATCTTGAAAAACTACTGAGGCTAGAGGCTGCAAAATCGGTATGCTGTATCATCCACCCTCCAATCATCAAACATACCAAATTGCAGCCCTCTAACCTCGGTAGTTTATTTATTTTATTGAAGGTTGAAGTTAAACGAAGATCGGCGATTTTTATTGTTTTTATTTATTTTTGTTTGATTTCTTTTAATGCGCTAAATGAAATTATTTATTAAAAGGTGTTAATTTATATCAAACCCAGAATTCTCTTGCATACGTGAACATGCAAAAGAAATGTAAATCGTTATTTAATTACAAAGATGTTAAAATCATAGGCGCGCTTCTAACGACCAACAAGTAGTAATTTTAGAATCGGTTTTTATTAAACCCACTTGTCCCCCAATTCAATACTCAGACCACCTCAACACCTCTTACCGTCTCGAGAGTTTAAGTCGAAACTGAACTTTTTTTTGAACTTTTTTTTTTATGTACTTACAATTCTATGTTTTATGTAAAAAGCACTTTTTATTCTTTTTCTTATTCCGAGACTGTTTCTTTCATGATTTGGACTAAACGTCTTGAAACGTTAGCAGATGAATAAAGTACTTAGAAAGGAATAAAGAATTATCATTCTGTCCCCCTGTCACCAATGGATAACATATATATATATATATATATATATATATATATATATATTATATTATATACATATATATATAAATTAAATATATATATATATATATATATATATTATATATATATATATATATATATATATGGGGATACAATCCACAATAATGTAAAATCTTTAGTGGTCGAGAGCTATAAGTTCCTGTGCAAGATTTTTAAACTACAAATTAGGATTTTTACTTCATTGTGGGTTGTATGCCCATTTACTTAGAGGTACGACATAGTACCTAGCTTCTGCATATATATATATATATATATATATATATATATATATATATATATATATATATATATATATATATATATATACTGGTTAGCCAGTACGAGACAGAGACAGAGAGGCAAAGAGAGAGACAGACAGACAGACAGAGATGATTAATGATAGTGGAACTGGGCTAAGAGAGACTTGTAAAAAAAGTAAAAAAAAAAAGTAAGTAAGAAAGTAAGGTATATAAATGCTGGTTAATGCTTCGTGCGGTTCCCTTGTAAATCAAGCTGTGTTGATCCAGTTACCAGAAGAAAAAAAGCAGCATGCGGACTACTCTTTTGACCAAAAAAACGAAAAGAAAAAAAAGAATGTCTGTAAGAGGGGCTCCTTCAGCCTCCCCCACCCTCCCACCCATCCCCCCCCCCCACCCCCCCCCCCCCCACCCCCCCCCCCCCAGCCACTTAGCGCACTGCAGTACTAGTTGAACGTGGAAAAAGAATAGTAACGTGTTTTGTATTTTTTAAAATTATTTTAGCTGGGTGTTTCTTTCACTGTGGCAGTAGATGGATTTTAGACAGAGGCGGTGTCATATGGATCCTCTCTCTCTCTCTCTCTCTCTCTCTCTCTCTCTCTATCTCTCTCTCTCACTGTGTGAGTATACATATACACCACACACACAAACACACACACACAAACACACACACACATGTATATATATATATATATATATATATATATATATATATATATATTATCGCTCTTAGCTCTCTCTCTCTCTCTCTCTCTCTCTGCTTGTCAGTTAGTCCATAGTTATCACTCTTCTCATCTCATCTCTCTCTCTTTCTCTCTCTCTGTCCTTGTCAACCAGTTTTCAACAATCTTTCTCTGTCTCTCTCTCTCTCTCTCTCTCTCTCTCTCTCTCTAGTCTAACGTCGGTCGCTTATAAGATTTTTGAGTCCATAATTGCAGATCAAATTGTGGATCCCATTGATAGAGATAACTTGTTGTTAAACAGCTAACACGGTTTCAGACAAAACAGATCCTGCCTATCAAACCTCTTGGAGTTTTTTCATAACATACTT
>NC_087200.1:195049462-195064462 GCF_015104395.2 Macrobrachium nipponense | reverse complement strand
AAAGAACCCACAAAAATCACTTTGTAAACTTGTTTACTGAATTATTATTATTATTATTATTATTATTATTATATTATTATTATTATTATTATTATCATTATTATTATTATTATTATTATTATTCAGTAGATGAAACCTACTCTTATTGAACAAAGCCACAGGAGTCATTGAGATTCAAGCTTCCAAAAGAATAGGGCATTTATCAGGAAGAAGTAAGAGGAGTTAAAGGGAAATACATAAAGAGGAGATCCGACTTATTAAAGAATAAAACAAATCATAAATAGATAAGATGATACTATCAAAAGGCAATATGGAGAGTGTCAGGGTAGTAATACATTGCATTTTCGCTCGCACGTAAATGTTACATGACAAAAATAAAAAAAAACATTAAACCTGTAAAAGTGAATCTTATTTATCATGTGGGTCAGAAATACCGAAATGGTGATAAACTTTACGTAAATACGAAGAAGTTGTAAAAGAAAAATTTTCATTTGAGAGATGAAAAAAAGTAAAATAAATGAGTCGATATGAATGATAATTCTTTCAACCTTTGTCTCGTTAATTTTGAAAACATCAGACAGTTGAACTTTTATCATTCATAAAAAAATCTTTGTCATAATGCTTAAATTATTTCCCGTTAGAATATATCGAAATGAGCATTATTCGATGCAACAACGTAAATAAAAAGTGTATCTTATGACGTCACAATTTCATACTTACTTCTCTAAAGATTTTATAATTCTTTTGCAGATATCCCACTGAGTATATAGACACATGTCATTCAATAAGAGGTAAGTAATCAGCATTAATAATAGGATTTCCCACGAATCGCATTTTAAGCAAACAATTTCTGATACAGAAAATTACAAATTCACCGTGTATAGAAATTATAATTACAAAACATTATAATTTCAGTTTTCTGTAACAGGAGGAAAACCTCGCAGTTAATGCTTACTTACATTTTAATCTATTTATTTGATAAGTTTTTATATTCATATTTTCTTTTCTAATATCTGACCTCTTTTTATCTTTTTTTTTCTTTTTTTTATATTATTACCCATTACCTTCTTTTACTTATTTCAATGAACACCATTATATTCTTTAGATGCTTGAATTTCAAGTCAATGGCTTCTGAGTGCTTGTTCTGTATGAACAGAATTTATCTTCCGAATAATAATAATAATAATAATAATAATAATAATAATAATAATAATAATAATAATAATAATAATAATAATAATAATAGATGTCGAAGTAGCTCCAGGACTCATGCAGAAGAGTGTGCTTCTAGAAACAGCGCACATAGTAAGAAAAGTGATGGATTCCTAAGAAGGCAGGATGCAACCCGGAACCCCACACTATAAAAACCACCCAGTCGAATTGGAGGACTGTGATACCAATAATAATAATAATAATAATTATAATAATGATAATAATAATAATACAGGAGACTAGATAGGTGCAAAGGTAATATATACCCCATTTGATAAGAAGGTCACAATAGGATATAGCTACATTTTACGAGCGGCCTCTTTGATAAATTGAGGATGTTCTTCGCGGAAAATAAGGTTTATGGACTGTGAGAAATGTGATACACATGAGTGTGTATGGGTACACGCGTGCTTTTCACTCAGGAAATATCCTGACGTGTCCTTATCATTTTTAAACATTATACACTTCCCTCCTCAATAATGATTAAATTGCATTTAATTTGTTTTAGAGAGAGAGAGAGAGGTGCTTTGACTTTCTATAACATTCACTTTCGACGAAATTCGACAAAGCAACCGAACTGCGTCCGGTAATTCACTTTGTATTCTGGAACGCCCTTCCAATAAGATTAACCTTGCAAATTGCATTGCACATTGAGTAACATAATTTGGTAAAAGCTTTGCTGTAGCTTTTGTTTTGAGTTAACGACAGTTTGATCTCTCTCTCTCTCTCTTTCTCTCTCTCTCGCTCTCTCTCTCTCTCTCTCTCTCTCTATGACTGGTTCTTGCGAATGCACTCAGACACTCCTTGGTTAATCCGGTACCTGTGTTAATCCAAGATAACTGATTTGCAAGGCTGTGTTAATCCAAGACAGCTGATTTAAGGGGCTGTATTAATCCAAGATAGTTGATCCCATATCCAAGAGGCTGTGTTAATCCAAGGCAGTTAATCCAAGAGGCTGTGTTAATCCAAGACAGCTGATCTGCGCGTCTGTGTTAATCCAAGACAGCTGATCTAAGAGGATGCATTAATTCAAGACAGCTGCTGATTCAAGAGGCTATGTTAATCCAAGAATACTGATCCAAGGGGGCTGTGTTAATCCAAGGCAACTGATCCAAACGGCTGTATTGATCCAAGACTGTTGATCCAAGAAGCTGTGTTAATCCAAAACAAATGATTCAAGAACCTGTATCAATCTTTCACAGCTGATCCAAGAGGCTGTGTTAATCCAAGACAGTTAATCCAAGAACCTGTATCAATCTTTGACAGCTGATCCAAGAGCCTGTGTTAACCCAAGACAGCTGATCCAAACGGCTGTATTAATCCAAGACTGTTTATCCAATAGGATATATTAATCTAAGAGAGCTGATTCAAGAGGCTATGTTAATCCAAGAATACTGATCCAAGGGGGCTGTGTTAATCCAAGACAGCTGATTCAAGAGGCTTTATTAATATAAATCAGCTGATCCAAGAAGATATGTTAATCCAATACAGCTGAATCAATAGGCAGTGTTAAGCCAAGACAGTTGATCCAGAAGGCTGTGTTCATCCAAGACAAATGATTCAGGAGGCTGTACTAATCCAAGACTGTTGATCCAATAGAATATATTAACTCAAGACAATTGATTATGGAGGTTTGTGTTTTAATCCAAGGTATCTGATACAGCTGATCCAAGAGGCTGTGTTAATCCAAGACAGATGATCCAAGAACCTGTGCTAATCTTTGACAGCTGATCCAAGAGCCTGTTTTATTCCAGGTCAATGTTTGAGCTTGACCTAATTATATAAGACTTTAAACATCTAAATAGGAATTTATATCCTTCAACACTTGTCAGAATTTCAAAGAGAGTCTATTTCACTCAATATCTCAATAACAAATTGGAATGGTCATTGTTACATACATATTAGTTCCCAAATCCAGCATCATAAATGATTCTTACAGAATTTCCAAAAAGGTTCAGTTTTTCTTCATTGAGAAGACATAAATCCTTGATACGGAGGAGAATTATGAACAGATAAGCATAAATTGTGCAATAATATTTAGGTTTGACTTTGTAACAAGTTAAAAATCACTTAGACATTTCAAAACTTGTTACAACCTTGAAGCAAAGCCAGTTTTCCAACCAATCTTACAAAAAAATTTCCAGAAGCAATGAGCTTCGCTTCAACTTGTCGAAATAAAACGTTCGATATGGGGCGGAATTCTGAACAGATATAACCTCCTTGCAAATAGCTGTTTTCATCCTAGAAATGTCCCATTTACATTCCAACGGGAATCTCTCTGGCTAAGAGCAGCGGCAGGAGACCCTCTTTTAAAGAGTGGCTCGTCAGATTCCAGCGAATTGGGCAAAAGGCATTAGCGCCATTCCAGAGGGTAGGCGAAGGGTCCTCTCTCTCTCTCTCTCTCTCTCTCTCTCTCTCTCTCTCTCTCTCTCTCTCTCTCTCTCTCTCACAGCTGGATTCTTTTGGACCAGAAAAGAGAAAAATTAGGAAGCAGGAGCCTTTGTTCTCTGATGAGGCGGCTGTTAAGGGCTGCGATCGTCGGCGTTGAATCTGGGGAGAGCTTAGCAAAGCTTTTCTCTTGATTTGAGAGAGAGAGAGAGAGAGAGAGAGAGAGAGAGAGAGAGAGAGAGAGAGAGAGAGAGAGAGAGAGAGTAGAATTATTATTATTATTATTATTATTATTATTATTATTATTATTATTATATCAAAATATATTTCAACAATTAAATTATGCATCCTAAATCATATCGAATTCCACATATTAGTGAATTCTTAGTAAAAAAAATACTATAGTTTAATAAGAGAAATGAACAAAAAACTAATACTCCAATGTAATGAAATAATTCATTCCCTAATATTGCAGCTGTATTGTATTGTTTCTGTTTTTAATGAAGGTATTCGACAATGCCTGACAGTTCAATGTAATTTGATATTTCTATTAAGATACAGGAGTTTCTGTCAACAGATGTTTTGATACAACGTTTTAGATAAACACGAATACAGATATTATCAAGGATTTAACATTCTTATCTTATCTTGAATCCAACAAAATGTGGTTTGTTGATATTGGCTAGATCTCTTGCTTAAAAATATTAGGACAAATATCTGTATTATGACTTACACGGTGGATTTTGAGGTAATATCTGCTAATCTCTATTATTATTACTATTCAGAAGATGAACTCTGTTCATATGGAACAAACCCACCAACCACAGAGGGACCATTGAATTGAAATTCAAGCTTCCAAAGAATATCATGGTGTTTATTATGAAGAATTAAGAGGGAGTCAAGGGAAATATAGAAAGAGAGATCCCACTTATTAAAAAAAATTAAACAGATGAATAAATAATAATTGATCAAGAATAATAGTATTAGGGTAATAATGCATTGCATTTTTTGCCTGAACTTCTGAACCAGTTCCAACTGTACCACATCCCCTGTAGGGAGACTTCCACAGTCCAAAGGTGTGAGGAATAAAGAACCTCTTGGAATGGGAAGCTATATGAGGTACATTTATCCAACTTGGGTTGCCAAGCCAAGCACCGGGACACTTTGGGCCACTCAGCGTTCGAGATTGTGTTAAGAGGGAGTTAGAGTGGTTGGACAGCAACAAAAAGATCCAGAAAATCAAGGATTTCAAGTACAAGTGTCTAAAGATGGTAGTGCAAAAACCAAGAAGTAATTAGAGAGGCTGGCCAGCAAGATCAAAGAGAGGAAGCTGGAACGGAGGTCAAGTAAAAGGTTTAAAAAAGTGTGGTGTAACAGGGCCGTAGAGATGCTGCGAACACTCTTTTAGTAATGCCTACAGTGCACCACGTAAAATGCACTGATTACAATACCCCCTTACGTTGCAGAAATCATAGCGGTTTATGCAATAAAATGCAACGAAGTTCAACATTATACATAGTTAAGCTTTCTACTTTGTCTGTTTCACTTTTTACTCTGGCTGTACTTGGAGTTCATTTGATTTGTTTTATGAATACCGTTTATTTTATAGAATAGAACGCATATAAAATCAAGGCCAAAGGCAAAGCGCTGGGGCCCACGAGGTCTTTCAACCCTGAAGGGGAAACTTGAAAGTAAAGAAGGTTTCAGAGGTTTAACAGTTGGAAAACCTCGAAGCAGGATATGAACGAAGATAAGAGCGAAATAATGAAATGGGTCGCAGCTAGGGGCCCTTAGGTACGCCGCAAAACAACTTTTGTAGTATCTACAGTGTACCGCGTGAGACGCACGGATGGCACTAACCCCCTCCCCCTGACGGTGGTTAACTTTACAGGAAGCAATATTAAAACGATTTACCACAACCCACAGACTCACAATTCACATTAATAATGTCCCTTTTCATCACAGTTCACGCGAGGATTTAAAACCGAGTGGCAGCAAAAATTCCGCTTAAGAGGAACGAGAAATTAAATACGTCCGAGCTAATTTCTTTCTCGACGTCTGCTCCTGCTTTGTACCGCTGCTTTGCAAGCGATTTCAAAGGACTGCGCGATGAAAGAATCGGTCGTGTTTTCGTTTCCTGAAATTGCAATTCTCATAAATATTCAGGAGACTCTTTCGTCGCTCTCAAAGACCTCGAATGGAAGAAAACTCGAACGTTCAGTGGTTATTTTTGCGTGGCAGATTATTAAGCTCTGAATTTGACAGATGTTCGGCTGTTTTTCCGTTCTCTTCTTTGCTCGAACACAAAAATTTCATATTGGTTCGTGAAGTGATCTGTAATTTATGAAAGCTAAAGAGATAAATATGAAATTTTTTACAGTTTAATACACTTTTCTGTTGATCGAATTAGTCTATTCTAAGAGTTAACCGATACTCTCAAATAAGTGATGTAAAAGTGATAACATTATACAATGGAAAATAACTAGAAAACTTGTAATAAAGTAGTGACTGAAGCAAGGAGCTATGGCCACTTTTAGTTAGACTGAAGAATCTTATAGAGTTTAAAAGGTTTCATCAATATTGTTATCATTTCCCTTTTTATTATTATTATTATTATTATTATTTTTTTTTTACTCTCATCACAGTCCATCCAATTCGACTGGGTGGTGGTTATTTATAGTGTGGGGTTCCGGGGGGTTACATCCTGCCTCCTTAGGAGTCCATCACTTTCCTTACTATGTGTGCCGTTTCTAGGATCACACTCTTCTGCATGAGTCCTGGAGCTACTTCAGCCTCTAGTTTTTCTAGATTCCTTTTCAGGGATTTTGGGATCGTGCCTAGTGCTCCTATGATTATGGGTACAATTTCCACTGGCATATCCCATATCCTTCTTATTTCTATTTTCAGATCTTGATACTTATCCATTTTTTCCCTCTCTTTCTCTTCAACTCTGGTGTCCCATGGTATTGCCACATCAATGAGTGATACTTTTCTCTGACTTTGTCAATCAACGTCACGTCTGGTCTGTTTGCACGTATCACCCTATCCGTTCTGATACCATAGTCCCAGAGGATCTTTGCGTGATCGTTTTCTACTATCACTCCCTCAGTTGGTGCTCGTACCACTTATTACTGCAAGGTAGCTGATGTTTCTTGCACAGGCTCCAGTGGAGGGCTTTTGCCACTGAATCATGCCTCTTTTTGTACTGGTTCTGTGCAAGTGCCGAGCATTTCGCTTGCTATGTGGTTTTATGGTTTCATTTTTCATATTGCACTTCCTACATATGGGAGAGATGTTATTTCCGTCTATCGTTTCTTTTGAACATATCTGGTTCTTAGGGTGGGGCCTGATCTTGTGCTGCTGTTTATCATTCCTTCAGTTTCCTTCTTTAGCTCTCCCCTCTGTAGCCATTGCCAATTGTCATCGCTGGCTAGTTCTTTAGTCTGTCTCATGTATTGTCCGTTGCATTGGTTTGTTGTGCCAGTCCTCTGTTCTGTCTGTCTTTCTCCTGTCTCTGTAATATTTCTGGGTCTTCGTCTACTTTTATTAGTCCTTCTTCCCATGCACTCTTTAGCCACTCGTCTTCACTGGTTTTCAGATATTGCCCCAGTGCTCTGTTCTCAATGTTGACGCAGTCCTCTATACTTAGTAGTCCTCTCCTCCTTCCTTTCGTGTTATGTATAGTCTGTCCGTATTTGCTCTTGGGTGTAGTGCTTTGTGTATTGTCATATGTTTCCTGGTTTTCTGATCTATGCTGCGGAGTTCTGCCTTCGTCCATTCCACTATTCCTGCGCTGTATCTGATTACTGGCACTGCCATGTGTTTTATGGCTTTTATCATATTTCCGGCGTTGAGTTTTGACTTGAGTATCGCCTTGAGTCTCTGCATATATTCTTTCCTGATCGTGTCCTTCATCTCTTGGTGTTTTATATCCCCTCCTTCCATTATTCCCACCAGGTATTTGTATCCTGTCTCATCTATGGTTTGTTTATGTTGCTCCCATCTGGTAGCTTTATCCCTTCAGTTCTCGTTACTTTGCCTTTTTGTATGTTGACTAAGGCGCATTTTTCTATTCCAAACTCCATCCTGATGTCCCCAGATACAATCCTTATTAGTCTGTATTAGGTATCTAATTTCCTTGATGCTCTTACCATTACAGCTTGATGTCGTCCATGAACATCAGATGGTTGATTCTGTTGCCTCTTTTC
Source organism: Macrobrachium nipponense (assembly GCF_015104395.2). NCBI lineage: Eukaryota > Metazoa > Arthropoda > Malacostraca > Decapoda > Palaemonidae > Macrobrachium > Macrobrachium nipponense. The sequence goes on along the minus strand of NC_087200.1, from coordinate 195,056,654 downwards.
TTGAGTTGGTACCCGGCATCCATCATTCTGTAGTACTTTTGTCATGGGAATCATGGCTACTACGAAGAGTAGTGGGGACATTGGAGTCGCCCTAGAAGATCCCTCTCCTGATATTAACCTCTGCTAGTCTTATTCCAGAGCTTGTAAGTATTGTATTCCAGTTGCGTATTGTATTTTTGAGGAAGCTGATGGTGTTTTCCTCTGCCCCATATATTTTCAGGCATTCTATTAGCCATGTGTGTGGTATCATGTCGAAGGCTTTCTTATAGTCTATCCATGCCATGCTTAGGTTGGTTTTCCTTCTCCTACTGTTCTTCATTACCATTTTGTCTATCAAGAGCTGGTCTTTTGTGCCGCTACACTTCCTTCTGCAGCCTTTCTGTTGGTGGGGGATGGTGTTTGTCTCCTCTAGGTAGTTATATAGCCTTTCACTGATGATACCTGTTAGTAACTTCACATTATTGGTAGGCAGGTGATAGGCCTGTAGTTACTGGCTATATTTCCCTTACTCTTGTCTTTTTGTACTAAGGATGTTCTTCCTGTGGTCATCCATTTAGGTGCTTGGTGATTTGAGATACAATGCTGGAGTTGTTCTGCTATTCGTGGGTGTAGGGCTAGGGCCTTGAAGTTTTTCAGCCAGTATCCATGGACCTTCAAAAATCGGGTGGGACCTGGGGCTTTCCAGTTTGGCATTTTCTTTAGTTGGTGTCTGACTGTGTCTGTCATGATGTCTGTGAATCTTTGTTTTATTCTCCCTGTTTCTTCTTCCTTGACTTCCTGGAGCCATGTTGCATGTTTGTTGTGTGATACCGGATTGCTCCATATGTTTTCCAAGTGTCTTACTTGGTTCGGCTTCAGGAATTTTCTGGGTGGGTGTTGGTTCTTCCCCTCTTAGTTGGCTGTATAGTCTTTTCTGGTTGGTTTTTCGAATAGTTTGTTCTGTTGGTATCCCTTATTCCTGTTCGTGTACCGTTGGATCTTCTTATGTGCTTTGCTTAAGCCTCTGTTTTACATATTCTATTGTTGTTGTTTAGTCCCCTCTCTTGTACTTTGTATTTCTCGTTGAGTTCCTCCCTTGTTTTCTTGCTTCTTAGAACCTTTTTTGCTGCCATCTCTTTCAGTTTACTCAAGTCAGATCTCATCACCATGATTTGCTTTTCACCAGGCGCCTTTCCAAGGAGGTTGCTGCTTTGGTTCTTTTGGTTGGTTGTGCTTGTGGTGCTGGTGTTCGAATCCCCACCAATCAGTTCTGCTACTAATCTTGCTCCTGCATATGTCAAGTTATTTGTTTCTGTGATACTTGTGGTGTGTATTATGCCCATGATTTCATTGACCTCACTTGTTTCTCTCCCTTTAATTCTTGGTGTTGTAGGCTTTCATGGTGGGGATCTTTGTTCTCTCTGTATCTGGCTCCATCCATTGTCTAATCTTTTCTACCCATTCCGTCCTCTCTGTTATTTCGTCGGTGTTTTTCGGTGTTTTTTCGTGTGTCGTTGTTTGATACCTCATCCTCCCTGTCGTCTTCTGGTGGCATCGTCTCTCAGTTCGTCTTCGTGTAATTCGTTGTCGTGTGACATTTCTCTTTCCAGTTCTTCTCTTTCTGTTGGGGAGAGCCAGTTCTTTTTCTTTATGTTCCTTACTTGGTCTGCCAGCCTCTGCTCTGTTTGGGGGGTGTTATTCCTCCTCATTCCAGTTTTATGTTGACCAATCTTCTTCATATCCTCTCTCCGTCGGGTTGCTTCGTGATGTAGCATCTCCATATTTCCTTATTTTCTTCTCTTGTCCATTTCTTCCTTTTGCCTCTGTAGCTCCAATCTCAGCTGTTGATTACTCTCGTTGTGGTTGATCAGTTGCTGGATGACGACCTCCAAGTACCTGACCGTCTTCCCCTTCAATTGGGGTGAATACCTGGTTGCCGGACGAAGCTCCTCTGTTGCCAGAGGTTCCATTTACGTCGTTGTCGTTTATTCCTTCATTTCTTTCCATCATTGCTGAGTTTTGCTATTTAACCCATAGCTGGGACCCTACCCCATCAGGGATAGGTACTCATTTACAGCTGAGTAGACTGAGGAAATTATGGTAAAGATCCCCTTTCCCCAAGGAATCAACGCCGAGGAGAGCGGTCACCCATCCAACGACTGACCAGCCCTAATGTTGCTTAACTTGACTTAAGTCTATGTCGACATAACCTTAATTATTATTAATTATTTTAGTTAATTATTATTATTATTATTATTATTATTATTATTATTATTATTATTATAATTTTAGTGTTTTGGGTCTATCATAGTCCTCCAGTTCGAAAGGGTGGTATTTATAGTGTGGGGTTCCGTATTGCATCCTGCATCCTCATTATTATTATCATTATTATTATTATTATTATTATTATTATTATTATTATTATTATTATTATTATTTTATCATTTTAATGTTTAATTTTAGTTTTTTATTTAAAAATTTATATTTTAATTTTTATTTTTATAATAAATGAATTCAAACCTCCAAATGATATGGTGTTCATTTGAACACAGTAAAAGAAGGTGATACGAAATACAGAAAGTGGAGATCAGCTGTTAGGAATATATTACCAAACAAGCAAACAGATATATAAACATTATTAAAATACAAGTTAAATTGTATTAGGGTGGACATAAACTAAAATTGATTAAACACTAAAACACTAAATATATCTCCTTGATTATAAGACACTTCAGAACACCTATGACAAGTCCATTACTTCCACTGACGGCAAAAGATTGAGGAACAACACTACCACATGCGGAAGTAATCTGAGAAATTAGGGACTGATTGCCCCATCAATGGAGCTATTAGGGAGAACAATAATCCAGGAAAGTGCCACGAGGGCAATAGTTCCAATTAGGAAAGAGAAGAAGAAGAAGAAGAAGAAGAAGAAGAAGAAAGAAGAAGAAGAAGAAGAAGAAGAAGAAGCAAGAAGGAATTGTTGTATTGGAGATCTGGAGAAGAGAGAATAATATATGAACATTAATGAAAGCCCTGTAGGGTGAGGATTTTGGGTGGTGAGATTCAAATGTGAATACTTCTGGCTTATAAGAGCAGTAAGCTTTGAAATGACACTTGGATATATATATATATATATATATATATATATATATATATATATATATATATATATATATGCATATACGACTGGTAAAAATGTTCTGTTACAACAGAATTCCATCTTATAAAAAGAGCCCATGAGAACGCCAAAATATAGCGAGAAAATACTATATTCAGAGCATGCTGTCTCCCTCCTCAGAAATACTCACATTTGAAGAGGGAGACAGCAGTCTCTGCAATATAGTATTTTCTCTCTATATTTTGGCGTTTTTGTGGGCTCCTTTTGTTATATATATATATATACATATATATATATATATATATATATATATATATATATATATATATATATATATATATATATATATATATATATATATACACATATTGATTCCCCCTTAGGGTTAATAATTATCCAACTGTATCCACTCTTTATAATTTATCCAGGGCTTAAACTACCACCACCCACCTACCCACCCCCTTCAAAATAAAACAAACCCACACACGAATTATTTCTAAATTTAGGAGGTAACGAGTGTCACCTGCCACAAAAAAAAAAAAAATTATAAAATAAAAAAGAAAATATTTCTCTTACTCCTTATTTTTATCTCTCTTTTTTCATTCATCCCCTCTTACTATCAATTACAGGAATCCCTTAAGGCTTCGACTTAATTGAACTTAGAACCTTCTTACCCGGACTCCATCACGAGGTACAAAAAATACGATTGTTTTTTATTTCTCTCGAAGAAATTTCCAGCAATTATTCTTCTCAGATGAAAATTCTTTGTTCGTTTGTTCGTCTTCGAAAATCTCTGCCGGTTTTGAATACAAAGTGTAGTATTTTGTTTCGCTGTTTGTCTAAACGCAATCTTGAAGAGTTGAGTTTTCACTTTATTATTATTATTATTATTATTATTTTTTTTTTTTTGCTCTATCACAGTCCTCCAATTCGACTGGGTGGTATTTATAGTGTGGGGTTCCGGGTTGCATCCTGCCTCCTTAGGAGTCCATCACTTTTCTTACTATGTGTGCCGTTTCTAGGATCACACTCTTCTGCATGAGGCCCGGAGCTACTTCAGCCTCTAGTTTTTCCAGATTCCTTTTCAGGGATCTTGGGATCGTGCCTAGTGCTCCTATGATTATGGGTACGATTTCCACTGGCATATCCCATAGCCTTCTTATTTCTATTTTCAGATCTTGATACTTATCCATTTTTTTCCTCTCTTTCTCTTCAACTCTGGTGTCCCATGGTATTGCGACATCAATGAGTGATACTTTCTTCTTGACTTTGTCAATCAACGTCACGTCTGGTCTGTTTGCACGTATCACCCTATCCGTTCTGATACCATAGTCCCAGAGGATCTTTGCCTGATCGTTTTCTATCACTCCTTCAGGTTGGTGCTCGTACCACTATTACTGCAAGGTAGCTGATGTTTCTTGCACAGCTCCAGTGGAGGGCTTTTGCCACTGAATCATGCCTCTTTTTGTACTGGTTCTGTGCAAGTGCCGGGCATTCACTTGCTATGTGGTTTATGGTTCATTTTTCGTATTGCACTTCTACATATGGGAGAGATGTATTTCCGTCTATCATACTTTGAACATATCTGGTTCTTAGGGCCTGATCTTGTGCCGCTGTTATCATTCCTTCAGCATTTCCTTCTTTAGTTCTCCCTTTGTAGCCATTGCCAATTGTCATCGCTGGCTAGTTCTTTAGTCTGTCTCATGTATTGTCCGTGCATTGGTTTGTTGTGCCATTCCTCTGTTCTTTATGTCTTTCTCTCTGTATATTTCTGGGTCTTCGTCTACTTTTATTAGTCCTTCTTCCATGCACTCTTTAGCCACTCGTCTTCACTGGTTTTTCAGATATTGCCCCAGTCTCTGTTTTCGATGTTGACGCAGCCTCTATACTTAGTAGTCCTCTCCCTCCTTCCTTTCGTGTTATGTATAGTCTGTCCGTATTTGCTCTTGGGTGTAGTGCTTTGTGTATTGTCATTTGTTTCCTGGTTTCTGATCTATGCTGCGGAGTTCTGCCTTCGTCCATTCCACTATTCCTGCGCTGTATCTGATTACTGGCACTGCCCATGTGTTTATGGCTTTATCATATTCCCGGCGTTGAGTTTTGACTTGAGTATCGCCTTGAGTCTCTGCATATATTCTTTCCTGATCGTGTCCTTCATCTCTTGGTGTTTTATATCTCCTCCTTCCATTATTCCCAGGTATTTTGTATCCTGTCTCATCTATGTGTTTGATGTTGCTCCCATCTGGTAGCTTTATCCCTTCAGTTCTCGTTACTTGCCTTTTTGTATGTTGACTAAGGCGCATTTTTCTATTCCAAACTCCATCCTGATGTCCCCAGATACAATCCTTACAGTCTGGATTAGGGTATCTATTTCCTTGATGCTCTTACCATACAGCTTGATGTCGTCCATGAACATCAGATGGTTGATTTTGTTGCCTCTTTTCTTGAGTTGGTACCCGGCATCCATCTTCTGTAGTACTTTTGTCATGGAATCATGGCTACTACGAAGAGTAGTGGGGACAGTGAGTCGCCCTGGAAGATCCCTCTCCTGATATTAACCTCTGCTAGTCTTTTTCCAGAGCTTGTAAGTATTGTATTCCAGTTGCGCATTGTATTTTTGAGGAAGCTGATGGTAGTTTTCCTCTGCCCCATATATTTCAGGCCATTCTATTAGCCATGTGTGTGGTATCATGTCGAAGGCTTTCTTATAGTCTATCCATGCCATGCTTAGGTTGGTTTTCCTTCTCCTACTGTTCTCATTACCATTTTGTCTATCAGGAGCTGGTCTTTTTGTGCCCCTACACTTCCTTCTGCAGCCTTTCTGTTGGTGGGTGGGGGGATGGTGTTTGTCTCCTCTAGGTAGTTGTATAGCCTTTCATGATGATACCTGTTAGTAACTTCCACATTATTGGTAGGCAGGTGATAGGCCTGTAGTTACTGGCTATATTTCCCTTACTCTTGTCTTTTTGTACTAAGGATGTTCTCCTGTGGTCATCCATTTGGGTGCTTGGTGATTGAGATACAAATGCTGGAGTTGTTCTGCTATTCGTGGGTGTAGGGCCTTGAAGTTTTGAGCCAGTATCCATGGACTTCATGTTTGTTGGTGTGATACGGATTGCTCCATATGTTTTCCCAGAGTGTCTTACTTGATTCGGCTTCAGGAATTTCTGGGTGGTTGTCTTCCCCTCTTAGTTGGCTGTATAGTCTTTTCTGGTTGGTTCCGAATAGTTTGTTTCTGTTGGTATCCCTTATTCCTGTTCATGTACCGTTGGATCTTGTGTGCTTTGGCCTTAAGCCTCTGTTTTACATCTTCTATTGTGTTGTTTAGTCCCCTCTCTTGTACTTTGTATTTCTCGTTGAGTTCCTCCCTTGTTTTCTTGCTTCTTAGCCTTTTTCTGCCATCTCTTTCAGTTTACTCAAGTCAGATCTAATCACCATGATTTGCTTTTCCAGGCGCCTTTTCCAAGGAGGTTGCTGTTTTGGTTTCTGTTGGGTTGGTTGTGACGGTGGTGTTGGTGTTCGAATCCCCATCAGTTCTGCTACTAATCTTGCTCCTGCATATGTCAAGTTATTTGTTTCTGTGATACTGGTGGTGTGTATTAGGCCCATTATTTCATTGACCTCACTTGTTTTTTCCCTTAATTTCTTGTTGTTGTAGGCTTTCATGGAGGGGATTTTTGTTCTCTCTGTATCTGGCTCCATCCATGTCTAATCTTTTCTACCCATTCCGTCCTCTCTGTTACTTCGTCGGTGTTTCTTCGTGTGTCGTTGTTTGATACCTCATCCTCCCTGTCGTCTTCTGTGGCATCGTCTCTCAGTTCGTCTTCGTGTAATTCGTTGTCGTGTGACATTTCCCTTTCCATTTTCTTCTCTTTCTGTTGGGAGAGCCAGTTCTTTTTCTTTATGTTCCTTACTTGGTCTGCCAGCCTCTGCTCTGTTTGGGGGGTGTTATTCCTCTCATTCCAGATGTTGACCAATCTTCTTCTATATCCTCTCTCCGTCGGGTTGCTTCTGATGTAGCATCTCCATATTTCCTTATTTTCTTCTTTTGTCCATTTTCTTCCTTTTTTGCTCTGTAGCTTCCAATCTCAG
>NC_087200.1:195024109-195036609 GCF_015104395.2 Macrobrachium nipponense | reverse complement strand
TCCGGCGTTGAGTTTTGACTTGAGTATCGCCTTGAGTCTCTGCATATATTCTTTCCTGATCGTGTCCTTCCCTCCTTCCATTATTCCCAGGTATTTGTATCCTGTCTCATCTATGTGTTTGATGTTGCTCCCATCTGGTAGTTATCCCTTCAGTTCTCATTACTTGACCTTTTTGTATGTTGACTAAGGCGCATTTTTCTATTCCAAACTCCATCCTGATGTCCCCAGATACAATCCTTACAGTCTGGATTAGGGTATCTATTTCCTTGATGCTCTTATCATACACAGCTTGATGTCGTCCATGAACATCAGATGGTTGATTCTGTTGCCTCTTTTCTTGAGTTGGTACCCGGCATCCATCTTCTGTAGTACTTTTGTCATGGGAATCATGGCTACTACGAAGAGTAGTGGGGACAGTGAGTCTCCCTGGAAGATCCCACTCTCCTTGATATTAACCTCTGCTAGTCTTATTCCAGAGCTTGTAAGTATTGTATTCCAGTTGCGCAATGTATTTTTGAGGAAGCTGATGGTGTTTTCTTCTGCCCTCCCCATATATTTTCAGGCATTCTATTAGCCATTGTGTGTGGTATCATGTCGAAGGCTTTCTTATAGTCTATCCATGCCATGCTTAGGTTGGTTTTCCTTCTCCTACTGTTCTTCATTACCATTTTGTCTATCAGGAGCTGGTCTTTTTGCGCCCCTACACTTCCTTCTGCAGCCTTTCTGTTGGTGGGGGATGGTGTTTGTCTCCTCTAGGTAGTTGTATAGTCTTTCACTGATGATACCTGTTAGTAACTTCCACATTATTTGGTAGGCAGGTGATAGGCCTGTAGTTACTGGCTATATTTCCCTTACTCTTGTCTTTTTGTACTAAGGATGTTCTTCCTGTGGTCATCCATTTGGGTGCATGGTGATTTGAGATACAATGCTGGAGTTGTTCTGCTATTCGTGGGTGTAGGGCCTTGAAGTTTTTGAGCCAGTATCCATGGACTTCATCGGGACCTGGGGCTTTCCAGTTTGGCATTTTCTTTAGATGGTGTCTGACTGTGTCTGTCGTGATCTCTGTGAATCTTTGTTTTATTCTCCCTGTTCTTCTTCCTTGACTTCCTGGAGCCATGTTGCATGTTTGTTGTGTGATACCAGATTGCTCCATATGTTTTCCCAGAGTCTCTTACTTGGTTCGGCTTCAGGAATTTCTGGGTGGTTGTCTTCCCCTCTTAGTTGGCTGTATAGTCTTTTCTGGTTGGTTCCGAATAGTTTGTTCTGTTGGTATCCCTTATTCCTGTTCATGTACCGTTGGATCTTATGTGCTTTGGCCTTAAGCCTCTGTTTTACATCTTCTATTGTATTTCTCGTTGAGTTCCTCCCTTGTTTTCTTGCTTCTTAGCCTTTTTTTCGTCATCTCTTCAGTTTACTCAAGTCAGATCTCATCACCATGATTTGCTTTTCCGGGCGCCTTTTCCAAGGAGGTTGCTGTTTTGGTTTCTGTTGGGTTGGTGGTGTTGGTGTTCGAATCCTCCACGGCGCCACATTATTATTATTATTATTATTATTATTATTATTATTATTATTATTACTTTTGGTCTATCGCAGTCATCCTATTCGACTGGGTGGTACTTACAGTGTGGGGTTCCCGGTTGCATCCTGCCTCCTTCGGAGTACATCACTTTTCTTACTATGTTTGCCGTTTCTAGTTGCACACTCTTCGCAGGAATTCTGGAGCTTCGGCCTCTAGTTTTTCCAGATTCCTTTTCAGGGATTCTAGAATCGTGCCTAGTGTTCCTATGATTATGGGTACAATTTCCACTGGAATATCCCATATCCTTCTTTCTATTTTCAGGTCTTGATACTTATCCAAATATTTATTATTATTATTATTATTATTATTAATTTTTTTTTTTTTTTTTTTGCTCTATCACAGTCCTCCAATTCGACTGGGTGTATATTTATAGTGTGGGGTTTCGGGTTGCATCCTGCCTCCTTAGGAGTTCCATCACTTTTCTTACTATGTGTGCCGTTTCTAGGATCACACTCTCTGCATGAGTCCTGGAGCTACTTCAGCCTCTAGTTTTTCTAGATTCCTTTTCAGGGATCTTGGGATCGTGCCTAGTGCTCCTATGATTATGGGTACGATTTCCACTGGCATCTCCCATATCCTTCTTATTTCTATTTTCAGATCTTGATACTTATCCATTTTTTCCCTCTCTTTCTCTTCAACTCTGGTGTCCCATGGTATTTTGCGACATCAGTGAGTGATACTTTCTTCTTGATTTTGTCAATCAACGTCATGTCTCTGTTTGCACGTATCACCCTATCCGTTCTGATACATAGTCCCAGAGGATCTTTTTGCGTGATCGTTTTTCTATCACTCCCTCAGGTTGGTGTTCGTACCACTTATTACTGCAAGGTAGCTGATGTTTTGTCTTGCATCAGGCTCCAGTGGAGGGCTTTTGCCACTGAATCATGCCTCTTTTTGTACTGGTTCTGTATAAGTGCCGGACATTCGCTTGCTATGTGGTTTATGGTTTCATTTTTCGTATTGCACGGTCCTACATATGGAGAGATGTTATTTCCGTCAATCGTTCTTTGAACATATCTGGTTCTTAGGGCCTGATCTTGTGCCGCTGTTATCATTCCTTCAGTTTCCTTCTTTTAGCTCTCCCTCTGTAGCCATTGCCATGTGTCATCGCTGGCTAGTTCTTTAGTCTGTCTCATGTATTGTCCGTGCATTGGTTTGTTGTGCCAGTCATTCATGCCATGCTTAGGTTGGTTTTCCTTCTCTTACTGTTCTTCATTACCATTTTGTCTATCGGAAAGCTGGTCTTTTTGTGCCCCTACACTTCCTTCTGCAGCCTTTCTGTTGTTGTTGTTGTTGTTGTTGTTATTATTATTCAGAAGATAAACACTATTCATATAGAACGAGCCCACCACAGGGGCCACAGACTTGAAATTCAAGCTTCCATTTCATTTGAAAGAAGTAACAGAAGGTAATAGAGAAAATACAGAAAGAACAGATCGGTAAATAGAAAAGGAATAATAAATACTTAATACAAATAGATAAAAATATAAGTTAATTACCCAAAAGCAAGAGGAAATCGTTTTTGGTTGGAGTAAATTGTGGATACAAAATCCAAAGTACTCATTTTTCACCTCAAAAAGACAAATAAATTTGTCTGACTTCTACTCAGGTAAAAATGACAACATTGTCATCCTTGGAATTTATATTTTTGTTTATCTGTATTTATGTTTTAAGAAGTGATCAGCAATTGATAATTCACGAATGAATTATTTATAGATTATTTAATAAACAGAAGGGCGACTAAAAGTTATACCTGAATTACGAACAGTGAATATGTCTGATTTAAAATCAAATCCTCTTTGTTATTACTAGCAATATTGACAATTATTTAAGGTCTGAATTTTGCCCCAGGTAAAAATGTTCGACAATGCCATGACCGGTATTTACATTCTTAAAAATTTATAATTCTACTCACTTAGAATTACCTGGAGTGGTGTAAATTCCTGAATGAATTATTTGTAAATTATTCAACAGAAAAAGGTGACTGATATACATAGTTCATCATGAATAATGAAAATATTGTTGAGTCTAAATATAAATCACATTTATTTTTTCACTGGCAATACTGACAAATGTTGAAGGACCAGTTCTAAATATTCATGATGCAGAAACAAATCATATTTATTATATTTATTATTATTGGGAAAACTGTCTTTTTTATTATAATTTGGTTGTTCAAGCACGCAAAACACATTCAAATAATAAAAAAAATTCATTCACTCCCCCACAAAACACACGTCAAAGCATATTCAATATCATTCTGCATATCAAAAACAATCTTTCAAAATTCACTTTAGAATCCAATCAAATAACTGCTACGTAGAACTAACAGAAGTCAATTTTGCAACTAATAATAATTTATATGATCCGTCTCTGGATCAGAGATATATATATATATATAGATTTTATTTTGTAAGATTTGGCCTTTAACAAACGCCAGTTCCGAAAGTCATAATAGATACGATTCGATTCTGAATAAAATATTATTTCCATTGCTCGTGATTGAGATAAGCCCTTTAGTTACTATTCTGTTTTTTTTTTTTTTTTTTTTTTTTTAATGTAGAACTAATTAATTCTGGAATTATTGATATATGATTATTTCTTTTACTGTTACATTTCTAATGAAAAACAAATAATAATAATAATAATAATAATAATAATAATAATAATAATAATAATAATAATAACAATAATAATAATAATAATAATAATATTAATAATAATAATAATAATAATAATAATAATAATAATAATAATAATAATAATAATAGAACGATATGGACCCAAAGTACTTCTGTAACATACCAGATAATAATAATAATAATAATAATAATAATAATAATAATAATAATAATAATAATAATAACTAAAATAAATACAAATACATTTATGTGTATATCTATGTACGTATATGTATATCTTTATATATGCATATTATTACACACACATATACATACATATATATATATAATAATGATAACTAAAATAAATACAAATACATATATGTGCATATCTATGTACATATGTATATCTTTATATATGCATATATTTATACACACACACATATATATATACATAAATATAGATATATATAAATATATATATATATATATATATATATATATATATATATATATATATATATATATATATATATATATATCTAATAAAAGGAGCCATACAAAAACACCAAAATGTAGAGAGAAAAGTACTATATTTCAGAGACTGCTGTCTCTCTCTTCAGGTATATGAATGAGAAAAGTTTACAGAAAAGGTGGTATTTATACCAAGAGATCCGTCCACAAGTAAGCCAATTTAGGTACCACCCCCGCTGATAATCTTCCTTTAATCTTCTTAAGCGTTGGTTGAATGAAAACTCGTCGACGACATCTGAGATCCACCGCCTTTTGAGATGTTCATTACCTGCTTCTCTTATTAAGGCTGATTCCATCATTTGACTCTTGTACCGGCAGTTGCTGCTATAAATCACACGTGACAAATTCCAGTTTATTCTATGGTTATGTTTTCATTTATATGGGTTGAAATAGCCGAGTTCTGTTTGTCCATACCTAACTGACCGTTTGTGTTATAATGGTCAGTTTGGTGTTTTTATGGGCTTCCTTTATTAGATGGAATTCTGTTGTTACAGAACATTGTTTTTACCAGTTATATATTATATATATATATATATATACATATATATATTATATTTCATGTGTTTGGACCGAGCGCTTTCCTAAATCCCTAATTATCCTTCGGGATTTTATTAATCTGTACTGTCCGGTTTGTATATGTCTCCTTGTTTTTCAAAACGTAAATGTTTTCTGACTAAATTACCTGTGACCACGTGTGGGTTGGCTGGCTTTAAAATCTCTTAATCTAGCCCACGGACGTTTTTTTTTTCGTTTCTTTAAAGTGAATTGATCTTTTTTGTTAATCCTGTAATGTCCGTTTTTGTGAATATGCTTACCTGTACTGTGTTTTTTCTTTGTTCTGATCAGTCTTGCCATGATTAAGTAAAGGGTCGTTAAGACCGAAAGATCTTCGGCAGTTTCTCGCCTTTTCTTTTCCTCCGTGGCATTACCTTTTATTTATAAATGGCATCAAACGTTTTTTTTATATATTTCGTGATGAAGTTTTTATACACACACACACACACCACACACACACACACACATATATATATATATATATAAATATATATACATATATAGATATATACTATATATATATATATATATATATATATATAGATATATATATATAATATATATATATATAAATGAAAAATATAATTCCGGGGTTGAGCGAATTACATATTAAAGGACATTGTAATTCGATATATATATATATATATATATATATATATATATATATATATATATATATAAACATCTGCTTCAGAAACCCACAGTAAAACCACACCAAGAGAAAGTGAAAAGGGAAATATCAAATTAAAAAGTTAAGCGGGGAGACACCTCACATCACACTTCCTTAGGCTAAGGCCCCACCGAATCCGGCGCGGTGCGTCGCGTGCGTGCAACACGGCTATCTGTCTACAAGCGTCTCCGTCTTCTGCGAGTGTGGCCCAACCAGACACACGAGTGACTGTTATAAGACGGACAATTCAAACTTCAGCAGTAGATGCCGTTATGACGGGAGAGCGCGAGGTTTTCCTCTGACTCGGTGCTGTCAACCAAATTAGAGGCGTTGAACAGTAGGAAAATCTGGACTTATTGACATAACTTTAGATGAGGAAGAGTGGAGAATGAGCAAAACTTTCATAAGTTACGATAGCGTCCAGACAAGTTTTTTTTTAATATTGTCGGATGCTGCCGAAAACCTTTGACTTAATTCACTAGCATTATATCTTGAATATCAAAATTTGATCAAATTACAGAAGATAAGTATTAACGTAAGAAACTTGTAGTGTAGTAACTCTGAGGGAAGGATTACTGATTTCGAAATTAAAGTTGCACTTATTTCATTTAATACAAAAATTAAGATACGTAGAATTGTTGTGAACTGAACACTTTGATACAGGAACTTCTGAAACAAAGATATTTACATAAAATGTATCCATTAGAATATAATAAAAAAAACTACTTTAATCCTTTATCTAACCACAAATCATCACATTTGATTATAACTCAAAGTTGGGCAGGTGGTTCAAAATGCAGGTTGTTGTAGGTCTACCACAATTTCTTCCTTCATGCGGAAGACGCACGTCCACGTGCGGCTAAAAACAAAATGTTTTGTTCCTTGTGCGTCTAGTCCGGTAACGCACCTGACGCCACGCACGCTCATGCGCCTGTGTGGGGCCACTCGTGTTTGAACTATAACAGTTGATCGAAACGCACAAAACGCGAAGCCGTGTTAGACGCACGCGACGCGCCGTGACGGATTCGGTGGGGCCTTAGCCTTAGACAGGTGAATGGCAGATGACACCTGTCAGTCACCTGCTCGCGTCTTGCGGTACTACAGCTGTCAGAATTACCGACAGAGGTTCGAGAACTCCAAGAGCGCCTACCGATATGGTGACGGGATTCACTGTCAGTTAGCTGTGGGATAGTGAGACACTGTAAGACAGTGATAGTGTAGTGAACAGGCGCAGCTGTCGACCCAATGCGAGAGAGAGAGAGAATAATTCTGGAATTGATTATTTTTTTGGGATTATTCAAAAACTCGAAATATGACTGACGGTCATACCTAGATCACGAGCGATGGCAATGGTATCTTATTCAGGAACGAATCGTGTTTATTGTTACTTTTTAAAGTGGCATTTGTTAAATGACCAATCTTTGTAAAAAAAAATATACATCACTGATCTAGAAAAAGAACATATCAATTATTGTTTACAAAACTGACTTTTGGTAGTTTTACGTTGCAGTTATTTTGATTGGATTCGGAATTAAATATTGAAAAAGTTCTTTTTTCTTTGACGTGTAGTGTGTGTGTGTGTGTGTGTGTGTGTGTGTGTGTGTGTGTGTTTTGGGAATGAATTTATTTCTTTATTATTATTTGAATGTGTTTTTGCGTTCTTGGTCGATAAAAGAGACAGTTTTGCCAATGATAATAAGTATAATAAATATTATTTGTTTCTAAATCAGGAATATTAAGGACTGGTCTTTCAACAATTGTCAATATCACCAGTGAAAAAAAAAGGATTTGGGTTTAGAATCAACAATATTTTCATTATTCATGAATGAAGTATGCTATATCAGTCACCTGTCTATTTGCTGAATAATCGACAAGAATAATTACAAATTTAAGAACATAAATACCGGGCGTGACATTGTTGACATATTTACCTGGGTAAAACTTCTGACCAAATTCCTTGTGCTCAAAAGTCAATTTTGTATGAGGTAATTACTACGATTTTTTTTTTCTGAAGCAGACATAATTTCTATTCTGAACTGGTCCTTAAACAATTGTCAACATTGCTAGCAATAATAAATATGGTTTGATTATATATAAGATATATTTTCACTGCTCTTAATTGAGCTAAAACTTTCAACCAGCATTCTATATAACTGCCAATCACTTCTTAATGAATAATTTTAATTCAAGAACGCAGGCATGACAATTCAAACACATTTACTAGAGTAAAAGTAGACAATACTATTTATGATACTGAAGTTAAAATTACGACATTTAATTTTATGTCTATAATTTACCACTATAAAACAATTCTTCTTGTATTTTAATAAAATAGTTATATTTTGTTTCATTTGTTTATTTATTTATTTACTTTTTATTGTCTGTTAATTGATCTTTCTTTCTGTATTTCTTATTACATTCTGTTACTTCTATCAAATGAACAACATATTCTTTGTAAGATTGAATTTTAAGTCAGTGGCCCCTGTGGTGGACTTGTTCTATATAAATAGGGTTCAGCTTCTGAATAATAATAATAATAATAATAATAATAATAATAATAATAATAATAATAATAATAATAATAATAATAATAATAATAATAATAACAACAATAATAATAATAATAATAATAATAATAAAATAATAATAATAATAATCAATAATAATAATAATAATAATAGTAATAATAATAATGGTACAACACACATGGCTAATAGAATGCCTGAAAATATTTGGGGCGGAGGAAAACGCCATCAGCTTCCTCAAAAATACATAGGCAACTGGAATACAATACTTACAAGCTCTGGAATAAGACTAGCAGAGGTTAATATCAGGAGAGGGATCTTCCAGGGCGACTCACTGTCCCCACTACTCTTCGTAGTAGCCATGATTCCCATGACAAATGTACTGCAGATGATGGATACTAAGTACCAACTCAAGAAAAGAGGCAAACAGAATTAACCATCTGATGTTCATGGACGACATCAAGCTGTATGGTAAGAGCATCAGGAAATAGATACCCTAATCCAGGCTGTAAGGATTGTATCTGGGGACATCAGGATGGAGTTTGGAATAGAAAAATTGTGCATTAGTCAGCATACAAAAGGGCAAAGTAACAAGACTGAAGGATAATCTACCAGATGGGAACAACATCAAACACATAGATGAGACGGGATACAAATACCATAGATAATGGAAGGAGATATAAAACACCAAGAGATGGAGGACACGATCAGGAAAGAATATATGTAGAGACTCAAGGTGATACTCAAGTCAAAACTCAACGCCGGAAATATGATAAAAGCCATAAACACATGGGCAGTACCAGTAATCAGAATATATGCGGAGACTCAAGCGATACTCCAGTCAAAACTCAACGCCGGAAATATGATAAAAGCCATAAACACATAGGCAGTGCCAGTAATCAGATACAGTGCATGAATAGTGGAATGGACGAAGGCAGAACTTCGCAGCATAGACCAGAAAACGAGGAAACATATGACAATACACAAAGCACTACACCCAAGAGCAATACGGACAGACTACATAACACGAAAGGAAGGAGCGAGAGGACTACTAAGCATAGAGGACTGCGTCAACATCGAGAAACAGAGCACTGGGGCAGTATATGAAGACCAGTGAAGACGAGTTGCTCAAGAGTGCATGGGAAGAAGGACTGATAAAAGTAGACGAAGACCCAGAAATATACAGAGACAGGAGAAAGACAAGCAGAACAGAGGGATGGCATAACAAACCAATGCACGGACACACATGAGACAGACTAAAGAACTAGCCAGCGATGACACTTGGCAAGTCTACAGAGGGGAGAGCTAAAGAAGGAAACTGAAGGAATGATAACAGCGGCACAAGATCAGGCCCTAAGATCCTGATATGTGCAAAGAACGATAGATGGAAAATAACATCTCTCCCATATGTAGCAAGTGCAATACGAAAAAATGAAACCTAAACCACATAGCAGCGAATGTCTGGCACTTGCACAGAACCAGTACAAAAAGAGGCATTATTCAGTAGCAAAAGCCCTCCACTGAAACCTGTGCAAGAAAAAAACACCACCTACCTTGCAGTCATAAGTGGTACGAACACCAACCTGAAGGAGTGATAGAAAACGATCAGGCAAAAGATCCTCTGGGACTATGGTATCAGAACAGATAGGGTGATACGTACAAATAGACCAGACGTGACGTTGATTGACAAAGTCAAGAAGAAAGTATCACTCACTGATGACGCAATACCATGGGACACCAGAGTTGAAGAGAAAGAAAGGAAAAAAAATGGATAAGTATCAAGACCTGAAAATAGAAATAGAAGAGGATATGGGATATGCCAGTGGAAATTGTACCCATAATCATAGGAACACTAGGTACGATCCCAAGATCCCTGAAAAGGAATCTGGAAAATCTAGAGGCTGAAGTAGCTCCAGGACTCATGCAGAAGAGTGTGATCCTAGAAACGGAGCACATAGTAAAGAAAAGTGATGAACTTAAAAGGAGGCAGGATGCAACCCGAAACCCCACACTCTAAATATCACCCAGTCGAATTAGAGGACTGTGATAGAGAGCAAAAAAAAAAAAAAAAAAAAAAAAAAATTCATGTCGATTATTCAGAGGCAACAGAATTCACCATCTGATGTTCATGGACGACATCAAGCTGTTATAGTAAGAGCATCAAGGAAATAGACACCCTAATCCAGACTGTAAGGATTGTATCTGGGACATCAAGATGGGGTTTGGAATAGAGAAATGTGCCTTAGTCAACATACAAAAGGCAAAGTAGCAAGGACTGAAGGGATAAAGCTACCAGATGGGAGCAACATCAAACACATAGATGGAGACGGGATACAAATACCTAGGAATAATGGAAAGGAGGGATATAAAACACCAAGAGATGGAGGCACGATCAGGAAAGAATATATGCAGAGACTCAAGGTGATACTCAAGTCAAAAGTCAACGCCAGAAATATGATAAAAGCCATAAACACATGGGCAGTACCGGTAATCATATACAGCGCAGGAATAGTGGAATGGACGAAGGCAGAACTCCGCAACATAGACCAAAAAACGAGGAAACATATGATAATACACAAAGCACTACACCCAAGAGCAAATACGGACAGACTATACATAACACGAAAGGAAGGAGGGAGAGGACTACTAAGCATAGAGGACTGCGTCAACATTGAGAACAGAGCACTGGGGCAATATCTGAAAACCAGTGAAGACAAGTGGCTCAAGACTGCATGGGAAGAAGGACTGATAAAAGTAGACGAAGACCCAGAAATATACAGAGACAGGAGAATGACAAACAGAACTGGCCAGCGATGACAGATGGCAATGGTTACAGAGGGGAGAGCTCAAGAAGGAAACTGAAGGAATGATAACAGCGGCACAAGATCAGGCCCTAAGAACCAGATATGTTCAAGGAACAAAAGATGGAAATAACATCTCTCTCATATGTAGGAAGTGCTGTGGCGGGATCACAAGCTAGGAAAAACAAGTTGCAAAACCCTCCCCACATTAACCTAATTACTCCTGCTACCCAACCCACCCCAGTCACACTTTCTTCTTTACACAACAAAATACATGCAGGACAATTGACCTATATCTACAAAAAACCAAACATAAACCAAAACAACACAAAACACACGTACTTACCAACTCTCCAGATACTCCGGCTATCCTGTGCTGTCCACTGGTCGAGGTCACAAGAGATACCAACAACAACAACCAAGGACCACAACCCAATAACAACAACAACACAACAACCAAGGACAACAACAACACAACAATAATCAAGGAACACAACCACAACTCGACACAACAACAAAACTCAAACAACACAACAACAAAAAGGAACAATCACAACCCAAGATCACTGCACAAACACAAGCAACACAAAAAAACAACAGCACAAAAGGCAACCCACACACCTACCAACAACATCAAAGAATAACAACGCTCACCAATAACAACCTTAACAACTCACAACCACACCAAGGAAACACAACAGCTCCCCAACAACAACCCTCAACCACAACAACTCACATATAACTCAACAGGAACTCGCAAGCACAACAAAATCCAACACAGGCACAACAACTCTAATCAACTACTATATCAAACCCAACAACAATCAGCAACAAACCAATAACAATTCAAAAACACACCACTTGACTGACTATAGCTATCAATGTCTTACAGACCACTGCCGACACTACTGTCTCTCACAGCTTCTGACTAAAGACTGACTCCCCCCAAAAAAAAAAAAAAAAACTCAGAACTCTGATCTCTACCAGCAGACAACCAGCCAGAACTCACTAACAGCCACTACAGTCGTTAACTATCCATACAGCAATTACACCCTCTCTCTCTTCTCTCTCTCTCTCTCTCTCGTCTCTCTCTCTCTCTCTCACAGACGTTGTCAAATGGAACTCCATAACTCCTCCATAGTGCAATGCGAAAAATGAAACCATAAACCTCATAGCAAGCGAATGTCCGGCACTTGCAAAGAACCAGTACAAAAA
>NC_087200.1:195021030-195023609 GCF_015104395.2 Macrobrachium nipponense | reverse complement strand
AATTTTCTGTATCAGAAATTGTTTGTTTGAAATGCGATTCGTGGGAAATGCTATTATTAATGCTGATTAATTATCTCGTATTGAATGACATGTTTCTATAAACCCAGGGGGATATCTGCAAAAGAATTATAAAATCTTTAGAGAAGTAAATATGAAATTGTGACGTCAAAAGATACACTTTTTATTCACTTTGTTGCATCGAATAATGCTTATTTCGATATATTCTAACGGGAAATAAATTAAATATTATGACAGAGATTTTCTTATGGCTGATAAAAGTTCAACTGTCTGATGTTTTCAAAATTCATGAGACAAAAGTTGAAGGAATTATCATTCATATCGACTCATTTATTTTACTTTTGTGCATGTCTCAAATGACGATTATTCTCTTACAACTTCCTCGTATTTACACGTTTATCACCCTTTCAGTATTTCTGACCCACATGATATATAAAATTCATTTTTACGGGTTTAATGTTTTTTTTATATAACATTCCCGTGAGAGCGAAAATGCAATGCATTGCTACCCTAGCACTCTCTATACTGCATTTTAATAGATTATCATCTATTTATTTATCTGTAATCTGTTTTGTGTGTGTGTGTGTGTGTGTGTTTATTTATTTCTATTTTTTTTTTATAAGTGGAATCTCTTCTTTCTGTATTTCCTTTTAACTCGTCTTACTTCTTCCTATTGAACGCCGCATACTTTTGGAAGCTTGAATCACAAGTCAATGGCTTCTGTGGGCTTTTGTTTCAAATATTAATAGGTTTCATCTGCTGAAATAATAATAATAATAATATAATAATAATAATAATAATAATAATAATAATAATAATTATATCAAAGGCAACGGATTATCAGAGACAGGCTGGGGTATACAGGTGTGTCTCGTAGGTCGGGAACAGGCCGTAGTCGTCAGGGGTCTATCCGATTCCTTATCTTCTTTATCCTTATAGGTGTCTACATGTTTCGGCCACCTCGTTTGGCCATCATCGGGATGGGATCGCTAAGTGCAATGGTCTGTGTCGGATGAATTCATACTATTTATTGCATTCACGTGGTTTGAGGGGATAGGTATCTCACTATTATATTGGGCATCAATACCTGTGGCGTCACGAGCGATGTCCATCAGGGGCTGGCTGCTGAGTTGGCTGTTCCTCTTCGTGGGCGGAGCCTCATCCTTATTGGTGATGGTGGAGGTCCCCTCGAAGTGCGTGCTACTATGTCGTCCTCAGGGCTAGAGCCTGAGCTTCGATCACCCTCAGAATCCCTCTGCTGCGATGGTCGTTGTGGGGCGTTGTCTGCTGCTCTCCTGACGGGGTCTCCTGTGTGACGTTCATGCTGGTCTTCTCCTCCCGATATGTAGCGCTTCTAATATTCGCAAATGGCCTAGATCAGTTGCTTGGTCAATAACTCGATGTTACCAACGATGTCGCAGAGGCGGATTCTTTTATTATGTGCAGTCCTTGCATGATTAAATATCGTTCCTTCCTGAGGGTGATCGAAGCTTAGGTTCTCGCCCTGAGGACGACATAGTAGCTCGCCCTTCGAGGGAGCCTCCACCATCACCAATTAAGGTGGAGGCTCCGCCCACGAAGAGGACAGCCAATCAGCAGCCAGCCCCCTAATGACATCGCTCATGACGCCAATGAAAAGTGAGTTACCTACCTCCTCAAACTACGTGAATGCAATAAATAGCGTGAATCCATCCGGCACAGACCATTGCACTTAGCGATCCCATCCCGATGATGCCCAAACGAGGTGGCCGAAACATGTAGACACCTATAAGGAAAAAGCCAGAAAAGAACAAGGAATCGGATAGACCCCTGACGACTACTGCCTGTTCCCGACCTACGAAACACACCTGTATACCTGTCGACGACCACAGCCTGTCCTACTCAATAATAATAAAAAATAATAATAATAAACTAATAAAATAATATAAGTAAATGATATTAATTCCGTCCTCACTAATTACCTCTGATAATTCCCTCTGAAAATATGATTTCTCAAAAAAAAAATCTTGAATTTCGAGTAAACTTCTAATCATAAATATATAACCAGTGAAAAAAAGATCTTCCTATGTCCTTGGCATTTTAAACTCACTTCTTCTGGCTTTAATTTTTGATGTAAGTGAATTCAAATCTCATATGATTTAAATCCAGATATATAGTACTAATACCTCTCTTGTATTATTTTAATAATTTTTTTTTTCATCACAGTCATGTAATTCGACTAGATAGGTTTTATAGTGCGGGGTTCATGGTTGCATCCTGTCTCCTTAGGAGTCCATCACTTTTTCTCACTATGTGCGGTTTTTCTAATATCACACTCTTCTGCATGAGTCCTGGAGCTACTTCAGCCTCTAGTTTTTCCAGGTTCCTTTTCAGGGATCTTCTGTCCCTATGATTATGGATACAATTTCCACTGGCATATCCCATATCCTTCTTATTTCTATTGGTAGTAAGTCGGTGACTAGTATTCGACTTCTTTGTAATGTGTATGTGACAAGTCACCGACTTGTATACATTATGTTTATAACATACTGTCATTTCTTTTCAATACCAAACATCTTCAG
>NC_087200.1:195013530-195016030 GCF_015104395.2 Macrobrachium nipponense | reverse complement strand
AGAGAGAGAGAGAGAGAGAGAGAGAGAGAGAGAGAGAGAGAGAGAGAGAGAGATGGATGAGATGAGAAGAGTGAGAACTATGGAGACTACAGAGAGTGAGGAACAGGGATAATGCAAGCAGAGAGAGAGAGAGAGAGAGAGAAAAGAGAGAGAGAGAGAGAGAGAAAGCTAAGAGCTATTATATATATATATATATATATATATATATATATATATATATATATATAGATATATATATATATATATATATATATATATATATGTGTGTGTGTGTGTGTGTATATATACTTTACACAGTGAAGAGAGAGAAAGAGAGAGAGAGAGAAGCCATATGACACCACCATAAAATCCATCCTACCTGCCACAGTGAAAGACCCAGATTAAATAATAAAAAAAAAATACAAACACATTACTATTCTTTTTTCCACGTTCAACTAGTACTGCAGTGCGCTAAGTGGCTGGGGGGTGGGGGGGGATGGGTGGGAGAGGGAGGTTGAAGGAACCCCCTTACAGACGTTCTTTTTTTTTTTCTTTTTTTCTTTTTTTTTGTCAAAAGAGTAGTCGCGTGCTTCTTTTTTCTTCTGGTAACTGGATCAACACAGCTTGATTTACAAGGGAACCGCACGAAGCATCAACCAGCATTTATATACCTTACTTTCTTACTTTTTTTCTTTTTACTTTTTTTATAAGTCTCTCTCAGCCAGTACACAATTATTAATCATGTCTGTCTGTCTGTTTGTCTGTCTGTCTGTCTCTCTGTCTCGCAACTGGCTAACCAGTATATATATGTATATATATATATATATATATATATATATATATATATATATATATATATATATATATATATATATATAGATATATATATATAGCTTAGTGCCAGGAGTCAGGAGTCAATCCGTATTAATAACCATCAATGAAGGGAAGAGGACACACACAGATGTACATGCTGTCTTTATTGCAACGTTTCGTAATTATCAAGTTAATTACATCATCAGGCTGTTAAAATGAAAAATAAATTTCCTAGTAAAATTGTAAAAACAAAACTAAGTATTAAAAATTCAGAAATGCAAAAGTTAAAAAAGTTATTCTTACAAGTGTACAAAATATACACATTAAAATTAAGGAAGTTAAATTATTTAAAAGGACATACATTAAAATTGGAAAGATAAATGAACATAAAATAAGCAAAAATTGACAAAAGATTGAAAGCAGTTTACAGAACAAAGAAGTTAAGGACTGACCTAGAGGAGTGACAGCGTTAAACTAAACGTAAACATAAAAACATAAATAAACAACACAAGTCAAGACAAATACAGAGGGGAGGAAGACGTATGGGTATTCAACGACGGAACAAGTTGTTTAATTAAGAGCGATTCTAGAATAACAAGGTCGTGCGGGTTGGTGGTATGGCCTAAAATACTGAAGTCTTTATTATCGATATATGTTTTACATATTTTGGAGTGTTCTGGGTTTGCAATCCTGCTGCCAGTACGGAAGCTTATGCCACGATGAGAATCGATACGCACCTTAAGGAGTCTGCTGGTGGAATCCCACATAGGTCCCTGTTTGACATTCAGGGCAAGTATATTTATAAATAACACCAGAGGACATATAAGGTGATAATCGCTCCTTCGAGGTAAAGAGGGAACCGATGGTGAAAGGGTTCTTAGGGATTAATTTTATGTTTATGGCATGAAAATGTTCCTGAATGATTTCACAAAAAGTTCACAGAAATCATTCAGGAACATTTTCATGCCATAAACATAAAATTAATCCCTAAGAACCCTTTCACCATCGGTTCCCTCTTTACCTCGAAGGAGCGATTATCACCTTATATGTCCCTCGGTGTTATTTATAAATATTTACTTGCCCTGAATGTCAAACAGGGACCTATGTGGGATCCACCAGCAGACTCCTTAAGGTGCGTATCGATTCTCATCGTGGCATAAGCTTCCGTACTGGCAGCAGGATTGCAAACCCAGAACACTCCAATATTAGAAATCACTCCAAAATATGTAAAACATATATCGATAATAAAGACTTCAGTATTTTAGGCCATACCACCAACCCGCACGACCTTGTTATTCTAGAATCGCTCTTAATTAAACAACTTGTTCCGTCGTTGAATACCCATACGTCTTCCTCCCCTCTGTATTTGTCTTGACTTGTGTTTGTTTATTTGTTTATGTTTTTTTATGTTTACGTTTAGTTTAACGCTGTCACTCCTCTAGGTCGGTCCTTAACTTCTTTGTTCTGTAACTGCTTTCAATCTTTTGTCAATTTTTGCTTATTTTATGTTCATTTATCTTTCATTTTAATGTATGTCCTTTTAAATAATTTAACTTCCTTAATTTTAATGTGTATATTTTGTACACTTGTAAGAATAACTTTTTTAACTTTTGCATTTCTGAATTTTTAATACTTAGTTTTGTTTTTACAATTTTACTAGGAAATTTATTTTCATTTTAACAGCCTGATGATGTAATTAACTTGATAA
>NC_087200.1:195001030-195006030 GCF_015104395.2 Macrobrachium nipponense | reverse complement strand
TCTCTTATTAAACTATAGTATTTTTTTTTACTAAGAATTCACTAATATGTGGAATTTGATATGATTTAGGAGCATAATTTAATTGTTGAAATATATTTTGATATAATAATAATCAATAATAATAATAATAATAATAATAATAATAATAATAATTATTAATAATATAATAATAATAATAATAATAATAATAATAATAATAATAATAATTCTACTCTCTCTCTCTCTCTCTCTCTCGAATCTCTCTCTCTCTCTCTCTCTCTCTCTCTCTCTCTCTCTCAAATCAAGAGAAAAGCTTTGCTAAGCTCTCCCCAGATTCAACGCCGACGATCGCAGCCCTTAACAGCCGCCTCATCAGAGAACAAAGGCTCCTGCTTCCTAATTTTTCTCTTTTCTGGTCCAAAAGAATCCAGCTGTGAATGAGAGAGAGAGAGAGAGAGAGAGAGAGAGAGAGAGGAGGAGGACCCTTCGCCTACCCTCTGGAATGGCGCTAATGCCTTTTGCCCAATTCGCTGGAATCTGACGAGCCACTCTTTAAAGGAGGGTCTCCTGCCGCTGCTCTTAGCCAGAGAGATTCCCTTTGGAATGTAAATGGGACATTCTAGGAATGAAAACAGCTATTTTGCAAGGAGGTATATCTGTTCAGAATTCCGCCCCATATCGAACGTTTTATTTCGACAAGTTGAAGCGAAGCTCATTGCTTCTGGAAATTTTTTTGTAAGATTCGTTGGAAAACTGGCGTCTTCAATGTTTCTAACAAGTTTTGAAATGTCTAAGGGATTTTAACTTGTTTACAAAGTCAAACCTACAAACATTATTGCACAATTTATGCTTATCTGTTCATAATTCTCCTCCGGTATCAAGGTTTTATATCTTCCCAATGAAGCAAAACTGAACCATTTAGGAATTCTGTAAGAATCATTTGGGAACTAATAGTACGTAACAATGACCATTCCAATTCGGTTATTGATACTGAGTGAAATAGACTTTCTTTGAATTCTGACGAGTGATGAAGGGATATAAATTCCTATTTAAATATTTAAAGCTCATATATTAGGTCAAGCTTAACATTGACCTAGAATAAAACAGCCTCTTGGGATCAGCTGTCAAAGATTAGCACAGGTTCTTGGATCATCTGTCTGGATTAACACAGCCTCTTGGATCAGCTGTATCAGATACCTTGGATTAAAACACAAACCTCCATAATCAATTGTCTTGGGTTAATATATTCTATTGGATCTACAGTCTTGGATTAGTACCCCCTCTAGAATCATTTGTCTTGGATGAACACAGCCTTCTGGATCAACTGTCTTGGCTTAACCACTGCCTATTGATTCAGCTGTCTTGGAATAACATATCCTCTTAGATCATCTGATTTATATTAATAAAGCCTATTGATCCACCTGTCTTGGATTACCACAGCCCCCTTGGATCAGTTCTCTTGGATTAACACAGCCCCCTTGAATCAGTATTCTTGGATTAACACAGCCGTCTTGAATCAGCTATCTTAGATTAATATATCCTATTGGATCAACAGTCTTGGATTAATACAGCCGTTTGGATCAGCTGTCTTGGATTACCACAGCCTCTTGGATCACTGTCTTGGATTAACATTGTCTCCTGGAGCACCTGTCTTGGCGTAACATATCTTCTTAGATTAGCTGTCTTGGATCAATACAGCCGTTTGGATCAGTTGCCTTGGATTAACACAGCCTCTTGAATCAGCTGTCTTGGATTAACACAGCCTCTTGGATCAGCTGTCTTGGATTAACACAGCCTCTTGGATCAGCTGTCTTGGATTAACACAGCCTTTTGAATCAGCTGTCTTAGATTAGCACAGCCTTTTGAATCAGCTGTCTTAGATTAACACAGAGCCTTTGAATCAGCTGTCTTGGATTAACACAGCCTTTTGAATCAGCTCTCTTAGATTAACACAACCTTTTGAATCAGCTGTCTTAGATTAACACAGCCTTTTGAATCAGCTGTCTTAGATTAACACAGCCTTTTGAATCAGCTGTCTTGGATTAACAACACAGCCTTTTGAATCAGCTGTCTTGGATTAACATAGCCTCTTGGATCAGCTGCCTTGGATTAACACAACCTCTTGGATCAGCTGTCTTGGATTAACACAACCTCTTGGATCAGCTGTCTTGGATTAACACAGACTTGCAGATCAGCTGTCTTACATTAACACAGCTTTTTGGATCAATTTTCTTGGATTAACATATCCTATGGAATCAACTATCTTGGATTAATACAGCCCCTTAAATCAGCTGTCTTGGATTAACACAGCCTTGCAAATCAGCTTCCTTGGATTAAACAAACAGGTACCGTATTAACCAAGGTGTGTCTGAGTGCATTTGCAAGAACCAGTCATGAGAGAGAGAGAGAGAGAGAGAGAGAGAGAGAGAGAGAGAGAGAGCTCAGCAGTCAAAAGTCACTCAAAAACAAAAGCTACAGCAAAGCTTTTACCAAATTAAATGTTACTCAATGTGCAATGCAATTTGCAAGGTTAATCTTATTGGAAGGGCGTTCCAGAGTACAAGTGAATTACCGGACGCTGTTCGGTTGCTTTGTCGAATTTCGTTCGAAAGTGAATGTTATAGAAAGTCAAAGCACCTCTCTCTCACTCTCTCTCTCTCTCTCTCTCTCTCTCTCTCTATCTCTCTCTCTCTCTCTAAAACAAATTAAATGCAATTTAATCATTATAGAGGAGGGAAGTGTATAATGTATAAAATGATAAGGAACACGTCAGGTTATTTCCTGAGTATAATGCATGCGTGTACCCATACACTTTCATGTTCATCATTTTATATATATATATATATATATATATATATATATATATATATATATATATATTATATATATAGATATATATATATATATACTCTATCCATTTTCAGCTTGACCCCAAATGTATCACATATCTCACAGTCCATAAACCTTATTTTCCGAAGAACATTCTCAATTTATCAAAGAGGCCGCTCGTAAAATGTAGCTATATCCTATTGTGACCTTCTTATCAAATGGGGTATATATTACCTTTGCACCTATCTAGTCTCCTGTATTATTATTATTATTATTATAATTAATTATTATTATTATTATTATTGGTATCACAGACCTGGAGCTACTTCGACATCATATTATTATTATTATTATTATTATTATTATTATTATTATTATTATTATTATTATTATTATTATCATTATTATCATTATTATTATTATTATTATTATTATTATTATTATTATTATTATTATTATTATTATTCGGAAGATAAATTCTGTTCATACAGAACAAGCACTCAGAAGCCACTGACTTGAAATTCAAGCCTCCAAAGAATATAATGGTGTTCATTGAAATAAGTAACAGAAGGTAATGGGTAATAATATAAAAAAAGAAAAAAAAAAGATAAAAAGAGGTCAGATATTAGAAAAGAAAATATGAATATAAAAAATTATCAAATAAATAGATTAAAATGTAAGTAAGCATTAACTGCGAGGTTTTCCTCCTGTTACAGAAAACTGAAATTATAATGTTTTGTAATTATAATTTCTATACACGGTGAATTTGTAATTTTCTGTATCAGAAATTGTTTGTTTGAAATGCGATTCGTGGGAAATGCTATTATTAATGCTGATTAATTATCTCGTATTGAATGACATGTTTCTATAAACCCAGGGGGATATCTGCAAAAGAATTATAAAATCTTTAGAGAAGTAAATATGAAATTGTGACGTCAAAAGATACACTTTTTATTCACTTTGTTGCATCGAATAATGCTTATTTCGATATATTCTAACGGGAAATAAATTAAATATTATGACAGAGATTTTCTTATGACTGATAAAAGTTCAACTGTCTGATGTTTTCAAAATTCACCGAGACAAAGATTGAAAGAATTATCATTCATATCGACTCATTTATTTTACTTTTTTCATGTTTTCAAATGACGATTATTCTCTTACAACTTCCTCGTATTTACACGTTTATCACCCTTTCAGTATTTCTGACCCACATGATATATAAAATTCATTTTTACGGGTTTAATGTTTTTTTTATATAACATTCCCGTGAGAGCGAAAATGCAATGCATTGCTACCCTAGCACTCTCTATTTTAATAGATTATCATCTATTTATTTATCTGTAATCTGTTTTTGTGTGTGTGTGTGTGTGTGTGTTTATTTATTTCTATTTTTTTTTTTTTTATAAGTGGAATCTCTCTTTCTGTATTTCCTTTTAACTCGTCTTACTTCTTCCTATTGAACGCCGCATACTTTTGGAAGCTTGAATCACAAGTCAATGGCTTCTGTGGGCTTGTTCAATATGAATAGGTTTCATCTGCTGAATAATAATAATAATAATAATAATAATAATAAATAATAATAATTATATCAAAGGCAACGGATTATCAGAGACAGGCTGGGGTATACAGGTGTGTCTCGTAGGTCGGGAACAGGCCGTAGTCGTCAGGGGTCTATCCGATTCCTTATCTTCTTTATCCTTATAGGTGTCTACATGTTTCGGCCACCTCGTTTGGCCATCATCGGGATGGGATCGCTAAGTGCAATGGTCTGTGTCGGATGAATTCATACTATTTATTGCATTCACGTGGTTTGAGGGGATAGGTAACTCACTATTCTATTGGGCAATACCTGTGGCGTCACGAGCGATGTCATCAGGGGCTGGCTGCTGATTGGCTGTCCTCTTCGTGGGCGGAGCCTCATCCTTATTGGTGATGGTGGAGGTCCCCTCGAAGTGCGTGCTACTATGTCGTCCTCAGGGCTAGAGCCTGAGCTTCGATCACCTCAGAATCCCTCTGCTGCGATGGTCGTTGTGGGGCGTTGTCTGCTGCTCTCCTGACGGGGTCTCCTGTGTGACGTTCATGCTGGTCTTCTCCCTCCCGATATGTAGTGCTTCTAATATTCGCAAATGGCCTAGATCAGTTGCTTGGTCAATAACTCGATGTTACCAACGATGTCGCAGAGGCGGATT
>NC_087200.1:194977244-195000530 GCF_015104395.2 Macrobrachium nipponense | reverse complement strand
TGATACAGAAAATTACAAATTCACCGTGTATAGAAAATTATAATTACCAAAAATTATTCTAATTTTCAGTTTTTCTGTAACAGGAGGAAAACCTCGCAGTTAATGCTTACTTACATTTTAATCTATTTAATTTGATAATTTTTTTATATTCATATTTTCTTTTCTAATATCTGACCTCTTTTTATCTTTTTTTTTTCTTTTTTTATATTATTACCCATTACCTTCTGTTACTTATTTCAATGAACACCATTATATTCTTTGGAGGCTTGAAATTTCAAGTCAGTGGCTTCTGAGTGCTTGTTCTGTATGACAGAATTTATCTTCCGAATAATAATAATAATAATAATAATAATAATAATAATAATAATAATAATAATAATAATAATGATAATAATAATAATAATAATAATAATAATAATAATAATAATAATAATAATAATAATAATAATAGATGTCGAAGTAGCTCCAGGTCTGTGATACCAATAATAATAATAATAATAATAATAATAATAATTATAATATAATAATAATAAAATACAGGAGACTAGATAGTGCAAAGGTAATATATACCCCATTTGATAAGAAGGTCACAATAGGATATAGCTACATTTTACGAGCGGCCTCTTTGATAAATTGAGAATGTTCTTCGGAAAATAAGGTTTATGGACTGTGAGATATGTGATACATTTGGGGTCAAGCTGAAATGGATAGAGTATAAATATATATATAATATATATATATATATATAATATATATATATATTATATATATATATATATATTATATATATATATATATATTATATAAAATAAAATGATGAGCATGAAAGTGTATGGGTACACGCATGCATTATACTCAGGAAATAACCTGACGTGTCCTTATCATTTTTATACATTATACACTTCCCTCCTCTATAATGATTAAATTGCATTTAATTTGTTTTAGAGAGAGAGAGAGAGAGAGAGAGAGAGAGAGAGAGAGAGAGAGAGAGAGGTGCTTTGACTTTCTATAACATTCACTTTCGACGAAATTCGACAAAGCAACCGAACTGCGTCCGGTAATTCACTTTGTATTCTGGAACGCCCTTCCAATAAGATTAACCTTGCAAATTGCATTGCACATTGAGTAACATAATTTGGTAAAAGCTTTGCTGTAGCTTTTGTTTTTGAGTAACGACAGTTTGATCTCTCTCTCTCTCTCTCTCTCTCTCTCTCTCTCTCTCTCTCTCTCTATGACTGGTTCTTGCGAATGCACTCAGACACTCCTTGGTTAATCCGGTACCTGTGTTAATGCAAGATAGCTGATTTGCAAGGCTCTGTTAATCCAAGACAGCTGATTTGCAAGGCTGTATTAATCCAAGATAGTTGATTCCATAGGATATATTAATCCAAGAAAATTGATCCAAAAAGCTGTGTTAATGTAAGACAGCTGATCTGCGAGTCTGTGTTAATCCTATACAGTTGATCCAGGAGGCTGTGTTAATCCAAGACAGCTGATTCAAGAGGCTGAGTCAATCAAAGACAGCTGATCCAGGAGGCAATGTTAATCGAAGGCAGCTGACTCGAGAGGATGTATTAATCCTAGGCAGTTAACCCAAGAACCTGTATCCATCTTTGACAGCTGATCCAAGAGGCTCTGTTAATCCAAGACAGTAGATCCAAGAGGCTGTATCAATCTTTGACAGCTGATTCAAGAGGCAGTGTTAATCCAAGACAGCTGACCAAAACGGCTGTGTTAATCCAAGACAGCTGACCAAAACGGCTGTGTTAATCCAAGACAGCTGATTCAAGAGGCAGTGTTAAGCCAAGACAGTTGATCCAAAAGGCTGTGTTCATCCAAGACAAATGATTCAAGAGGCTGTACTAATCCAAGACTGTTGATCCAATAGGATATATTAATCCAAGACAATTGATTATGGAGGCTTGTGTTAAACCAAGGTAACTGATACAGCTGATCCAAGAGGCTGTGTTAATCCAAGTCAATGTTTAAGCTTGACCTAATTATATAAGACTTTAAATATTTAAATAGGAATTTATATCCTTCATCACTCGTCAGAATTTCAAAGAAAGTCTAGTTCACTCAATATCTCAATAACAAATTGGAATGGTAATTGTTACATACACATTAGTTCCTAAATCCAGCATCATAAAAGATTCTTACAGAATTTCCTAAATGGTTCAGTTTTGCTTCATTGAGAAGACATAAAACCTTGATACGGAGGAAAATTATGAAAAGATAAACATAAATTGTGCAATAATGTTTAGGTTTGACTTTGTAACAAGTTAAAGATCACTTAGACATTTCAAAACTTGTTAGAACATTGAAGAAACGCCAGTTTTCCAACCAATCTCACAAAAAATTTCCAGAAGCAATGAGCTTCGCTTCAACTTGTCGAAATAAAACGTTCGATATGGGGCGGAATTCTGAACAGATATACCTCCTGGCCAAAATTAGCTGTTTTCATTCCTAGAATGTCCCATTTACATTCCAACGGGAATCTCTCTGGCTAAGAGCAGCGGCAGCAGACCCTCTTTTAAAGAGTGGCTTGTCAGATTCCAGCGAATTGGGCAAAAGGCATTAGCGCCATTCCAGAGGGTAGGCGAAGGGTCCTCCTCTCTCTCTCTCTCTCTCTCTCTCATTCACAGCTGGATTCTTTTGGACCAGAAAAGAGAAAAATTAGGAAGCAGGAGCCTTTGTTCTCTGATGAGGCGGCTGTTAAGGGCTGCGATCGTCGGCGTTGAATCTGGGGAGAGTGTAACAAAGCTTTCCTCTTGATTTGACAGAGAGAGAGAGAGAGAGAGAGAGAGAGAGAGAGAGAGAGAGAGAGAGAGAAAGTGGGGATGGGAGGAATGAGGGAATCAATTATAGAGAGTTTTTCTAGCAGAAGCGATGCTATAATGAGCCAGAAAGATATTCTTGGTTTTAATTTCATTTTTGTAAGAGCATCACGTTTTGGTAATTTCAAGAATACACACACTCACACACACACACATATATTTATATATATATATATATATATATATATATATATATATATATCTGAATGGTCAACATTGAGCCTCTATTGTTATCCTTAAACCATAATCCCTGGGTTCGAATCCTGACATTGGCATATCCACATTTCAGTTTTAATCCCGCTTCGGTTTAAATTTTTTTAATGGATAATGAATTGGATGTTATTGATATTGGAATTCCAAATAAGGGGTTAATACATATATGCATATATATATAGATATATATATATATATATATATATATATATATATATATATATATATATATATTTATACATTCATCACGTTCCATATATTCATGATTCACTTACAAAAACAGACAGACAGACAGACGACAGACAGACAGACACACACACACACACACACACACACACACATATATATAAATATATTTATATATAGATATAATAATATAAGATATTATATATTATATATTTATATATGTAAATTACTGGGGCTGGGGGGATTTCCCCCAGTATTCATAAGGTAAGCGTGACACGAAACGGAAGGCAACCACACACAACATTACACACACAGCCTCTCCCTCTCTCTCTCTCGGCAATCCCCCTCTCTCTCTCTCTCCAAGGAATCTCTCTCTCTCTCTCTCTCTCTCCAAGGAATCTCTCTCTCTCTCTCTCCACCTCTTTCTCTCCATTCTAACAGGTAATGAAAATGAGAGAGTTGCATCATAACATTAACGTTTATTAACAAGAATAAATAAATCAATCAACCAAGTAATCCAGTCTTACAGACTAACTCAAAACAGTACAATGTCTAGTCACCCAAAGAAGTCTACACCCCTCTGGGAATTCTTTGTCCCCCCGCATTCCAGAAGTACCAGATCCATCTGTTTCAAAGATACAGAACACATCCCGGTAAGTACACACAAGTTCAAAGACAAAGTTAATAAAATGGAACATCTTACAAGATATCAAACAAGCCATCCCTTTGGCTAAAGCACTTGAACACTTACCCAGACAACCGGACACTTAAACACTTAATAAAAAACTCCCCCCGGCGAATGCCACGGCATCTTGCCTGTGACTTGAAGCCCTCTGTCAAAATCCCTCCCATAGGCTTGGGTATGAACCTATTAAAGGGAAGAGGCACACACGCACATACGAGCACACAGTTCGATAGCACCTCACGGTTCTAGCTGCATCCAGTTTCACAAAGGCACTTTGAGAAGAGTTCATAAAACTGTCGTACATTGACTTGTTGAACTAAGCACTTTTATCTCACGCCACCCCCAGAAACTCATTGATCAGCTACTCTCGGGTCGTTACCTCTACACTGTTCTCCACATTCCATAGGTCACAGGGAACACATGGACAATATATTATTAATCAAAAACCCTATGCCTTACAGATAGCTCGGCCACCTAGTGTGCTAGCCCCCGCCTAGCAAAATTGCTTATAACACAAAACACTGGCCGGCTTAAAATAAAATATAAGTAAAACTGCCCATCTCTGGCATTATAAAATAAAGTCTTATCACGCTTTATCTCCCAATAACACAAGACGCATTTTCTCTCATATTTTCTGCATTAGGATTCCTGAATATCCCTCTTCGCTTGTCTGCAAGTAGCTGAACAGACAGCAACAGGCTATAGCAGGCTGTAGCAGCTGTAGGAAGATGGAATGCCTCCCTCATTGTAGAAGACTTCTCACGGCTTCTGTAGATCCCCAAAAAACACGCTGTAGAACTCTCTCGTGATCACCATCATGGAAATACTTGTAATCACCCTGGACAACACGGCAGCAACCTCTCTTCACGGCTGGTGGACGTCTTGCTGGCGTCGGGGAACGACTTTTGGTGTTAGTATGTCAGTCAGGTCACTGGTCAATCTAAAAAAATTAACCCAGACATACTACTTCTATCAAACAATGATCTCAAAAAGTCAGAAATACTAACTGAACGTCTCCCAATTAACTCCCTTAATATGACTACTAAAATGATAAGTCATTATCGCAACTCTCTAAGAAAAAAAAACATCAAGTTCTCCAACTCAATTCTCCAAACTCACACATCAGCACACACACACAATTCAGAAATCACAGCAACTCCACGGAATTCTGCACTCACATTTCAAATTCGAATGTGCTCACAAGAGAAAAAAAAAAGAAAAGATAAAAATCGCAATGAGCCCAAGGAAAAAAAAAGGAAAGAATCACGTAACACACCCAGACCAAAAATATGTTCTTTCAAGTTCTGATATTTGAACAACCCACAAAATCAGCAAAAATCTCCAACTTTTAACAGCAAAAACCCCTTTACTGCTCAATAATTAATCACAATGAGACTTAATGTCAAACACCCTTTTACGTAAATAGCAACTCCCCCCCAAAAAATTACATCTCCCGGTAAAATCAAATCTCCCGTCCAAAAAAGAAATGTTACTTAAGCTCAATCCCCAAATTATATCTCTCATGGAAAAGAAAGAATAATAATAAAAAAAAAGGATAATCACAAGAAGATTTCCCCAATCACAAAATACATAGTACATGTATAATATGCATAACTCCCGCATTTTTCCCAAGAAATGCTCCATGTAAAGTTACGGAATTTGCCAGAAAGCAAACTCTCACACATGCGCTTTCGTGAAATGCTATTGTCAACATTTCCAGATATTGCAAAAATTCTGATCTATCATCATCAGAGGAAAAGAATCAGCACACGGCTCATCACATCGCTTGTCAGCAGAAAAATCGCCTGTGGACGCATGCTCTAACATCAGCATAAGCTTAAATTGTCTAGTCAGACACATAAGTTTGGAAACTCATGATTCTACAGAAAAAGGTCTAACAGACACATTTCACAGAATTAACTCCAGGATATGACTAATGTGTTCAAAAATTTGTCTTGAAGACTTATTCTCTCAACATGACTTTACCCAAATTATATTTCTCCAAGAATAACACACTTGTGAACATAAAAAATGCACACACATCTCCATAGGACTCGTAATGCAGTAATGACACTCGCCTCTAAATAGACACGAAACCAAAGAGAAAGAACCACAGAAATCTCCTCTTGGCTCGAAAAAACTCCCATAACCACAAAAAAAAGGGTCACCCGCCAAAGATTAATTCCAACTCCATTATGAGACACCATATTAATAATAACACCACTCAGGTTATAAAAATATTTCCTCCATTTGGTTAATAACCAACCCCTTATTATTCTCTCTTATTTCTCCAATAGCCACATGTCAATAAAAAAAACACCACTCCAGGAATAGAGAATAATCACCTCCATTTCGGCAAATACAAAATATTTACCTCTATTTCCCCAATAACTCCATGTGGAACAAAACAAGGCTCCAAAAAATATATCTCCAAAAAAATGTGCACTCAAGGCAACTAACTCACATACTCACAAATATTGCCCCATAATCTCCAAATATGTGTCTCCATTTGCAATAAAGATGGCTGCACAATAATTGAACTAAACGTAGCTCATATCACATTGTTGGCAAATATTAAAAATGGCCAAAAAATATATCTCCCATATATTATATCTCAAATTATAACTCCAAAATAATATATACCTCCAATTATCTCTCCAAAATAATATATCTCAATTATAACTCCATTCTCCAGAGAATAACTCAATGTTATAGTCAAAAACTATAAAAACTCTCTCCATTTAGCATAATTGCTAAAAAAAGGCAAAAACTCGGCAAATAAAACTGTCTAGAAAATTCTAGAAAAAATCACCAATGTGCCACAACTCATTATAACAGAACTCCAAACTCAAAGTGTCTTAGCCAAGACTTCTCCATATGCACCACGACATAAGTCACTAGAAAACTTAACCAAGTTTCCTATCTCTCACAAAGTTGTCACAAATACGACAAAGATATTGTGCAAAAAAACTCACAATTTCTGGAACACAAATATCCAGAGAAAAAATGTAGTGCCACTACGTATGCATTCAAAACATGCAAGAAATTCTCCCATAAATTTCTCTACAGCATCAAATAGCTGAAACACGAACACGTTCCCGAACAATGACTCTAAGTCATGAACTGAGATATTAAAAAATATTCACACCAACTGGAGAGAAAAAACAAACTCAAATTCACCCATGGTAAAAAAAAAAACTTGTGTCAGCTATGGCTAACTTCCAAAAAAGGAGAAAAGGAAAATCAACGGCACTGTTAACTATCTCCCGTAACTCACTAGATGTCAAGCAATTATCTGCTGAACTCATAAAAAAAAGAGAAAAAAACTAAAACAATGTGTTGTTAGTTCCTCCCAAAATCAAAAAAGATTTCACCTCCCTTGATAGCATTACGGCACCCACGTATTAGTATAAAAAAAATCAGTATCAGAAATATCATCATCAACAAGATCACCAAAAAAATTGCTATCATCAAAATCATCAGTATCAGTACAAAAAATATCACCAATGTTAATGCTTGTCCATTCTCCAAGGAATTCAGCAAAAGTTCAGCAAGATTCAACACAATTCACCAAGATTCAGTCAGATTCATCAAGATTCAGCAAAACTCATCCCCGTGAATCACTGAAAATATTCTCCAAAGTTACAAAAACTCAACAATTAATTAACACAAGACTTCTCCCATTAATTCATTGTAATAATTCTCCTTGAATAATTATCTGTAATAATTATTGAACAATCTCCCATGAAATATCTCAAAACTCTCTTGCAAAACAAGTCTCCCGTAATGATAATTATACTTAAGCAAACCCTCCCGTAACACATCTCAAGTATAATAATTATTAATAATAATAATAATAATAACTCTTCATAGCAATAATTCTCTTGCAAAAATCTCAAGTAAGGGTGAAATTCAAATAGCATACAACAGTATTGCTGAATCTTATGACATACAATTTCTCCAGCATGCAACACCACGACATAACACCATTGCCACACAACACAGATACAACACCAATCATCGGCATTTCAAAGTAATTTCTCCAACACAATAAAAAAATAATCTGTGTATCCCCCTTATATTTGTGTCTTTCAAGGCACAAGTAAAACATATAACACATCCCGTGCATGTTAACTACTTTTCCCCTCATTCACGGAAAAGAAAAATCTCTTTATTTCCTTTTCTCTTCATCCAAGAGAGAAAAAAAAAATCTCTTTTCTAAAAAAAAGACTCTACGGGTGTTTCACTTCATCAACTAATCAATCAGCTGATATCTTAGCATCCAATGTCAAGGGCAGACTTGTCTTCAACAGCCAACAAAGAAGAAAAAAAGAAAAAGAAAGGGGGAGTTCACCCATACTGAGAAAAAAAAATTTCTCCCCCGTGAGACCAACCCCTCAGCCAAGCGACAGAACAGCCCGAGGCATACCAGCAGTATCCCCCATCTCCCCTTGAACAGTGTCTGAGGACCCCCTCCCAAGGTATACACTAGTACCCTCCCTGCACTATCTCTCGAGGGAGGCCAGTGGTACCTTCCATACAACTATCCCCCGAGGGATGCCAATACCCTCACAATGCAACGCGCTTCTCTGCAGAAATGTGCTGAGCCCGTAAAATTGTGGCCGCTCTGTGTCACTAAGCCAAATATGCTTATCTAAGCACAGTTCACATGCATAGAAAAATACACCTTAATACACTCTTATGTGTTTAAAACAAAGACAAATACGTCTATTATAAACACGTGCAAATAAAGAAAACACGTCACTATGGGGCAAAGACAAGAAAAATTGTTGACCTCTTGAACCAATCCCATAACCCTGAAATGTTTAAACAAAAACCCTCCTTCAAAACAATAGTTAACACTCACCACTCCATAATGGGAACAAAAGGAACTCGAAATTCTTCGTAAAATGCGGTAGTGATATATGCATTAAAGACAACACCCGCACGGGTATCTCGGAATACCCTCGTCATTGCACAAGCAAAAGTCACACTGGGTGCGCTCACTGCTTCTAGGCTGACTCCCTGGGAAAAATGCTGAGTCCAATAAAATCCTTCCCTCCCTTTAGCACAGTTAAAAGACAGATATTTTCTCATTTTTTCTCACTAAGTAACTGAAAACTAACAGTTTAACGATTTTCCACAATCCCACCAAGGCTTTGTTGTTCGAAAACTATCGCTAAGCCATAACCCCTTTTATTTTCTAACTGGCCACCCATCTCTACATTGACGTTCCTAGGCATAGAAAAGAAAGAAGACTTTTATATCCCCTCTTAACCGTCTGCCACCACTGTAACTGGGGGGATTTCCCCCAGTATTCATAAGGTAAGCGTGACACGAAACGGAAGGCAACCACACACAACATTACACACACAGCCTCTCCCTCTCTCTCTCTCGGCAATCCCTCTCTATCTCTCTCTCTCTCTCCAAGGAATCTCTCTCTCTCTCTCTCCACCTCTTTCTCTCCATTCTAACAGGTAATGAAAATGAGAGAGTTGCGTCATAACATTAACATTTATTAACAAGAATAAATAAATCAATCAACCAAGTAATCCAGTCTTACAGACTAACTCAAAACAGTACAATGTCTAGTCACCCAAAGAAGTCTACACCCCTCTGGGAATTCTTTGTCCCCCCGCATTCCAGAGGTACCAGATCCGTCTGTTTCAAAGATAAAGAACACATCCCGGTAAGTACACACAAGTTCAAAGACAAAGTTAATAAAATGGAACATCTTACAAGATATCAAACAAGCCATCCCTTTGGCTAAAGCACTTGAACACTTACCCAGACAACCGGACACTTAAACACTTAATAAAAAACTCCCCCCGGCGAATGCCACGGCATCTTGCCTGTGACTTGAAGCCCTCTGTCAAAATCCCTCCCATAGGCTTGGGTATGAACCTATTAAAGGGAAGAGGCACACACGCACATACGAACACACAGTTCGATAGCACCTCACGGTTCTAGCTGCATCCAGTTTCACAAAGGCACTTTGAGAAGAGTTCATAAAACTGTCGTACATTGACTTGTTGAACTAAGCACTTTTATCTCACGCCACCCCCAGAAACTCATTGATCAGCTACTCTCGGGTCGTTACCTCTACACTGTTCTCCACATTCCATAGGTCACAGGGAACACATGGACAATATATTATTAATAAAATAAAAAACCCTATGCCTTACAATATATATATATATAGTATATATATATATATATATATATATATATAATATTATATATATATGATTTATGTATCGTAGAAATTACTAAAACATTTGATGCTCCTACAAAAATGGAATTAAAGCCAGGAATATCTTTCTGCCTAATTATAGGATCGCTTCTGCTAGAAAAACTAATTTTAATTGATTCCCTCATTCCTCCCATCTTAACCCCCCTCCACTCTCTCTCTCTCTCTCTCTCTATCTCTCTGTCAAATCAAGAGGAAAGCTTTGTTACACTCTCCCCAGATTCAACGCCGACGATCGCAGCCCTAAACAGCCGTCTCATCAGAGAACAAAGGCTCCTGCTTCCTAATTTTTTCTCTTTCCAGGTCCAAAAGAATCCAGCTGTGAATGAGAGAGAGAGGAGAACCCTTCGCCTACCCTCTGGAATGGCGCTAATGCCTTTTGCCCAATTCTCTGGAATCTGACGAGCCACTCTTTAAGAGGGACTGCTGCTGCTGCTCTTACCCCGGGAGATTCCCGTTGGAATGTAAATGGAACATTCTAGGAATGAAGACAGTTATTTGGCCGGGTGTTAATCTGTTCAGTATTCCGTTCCATATCAAAGGTTTTATGTCGCAAAACTGAAGCCAAGCTGAATTTCGTAAGAATTTTTGTTAAAATGCGTGGTTTGAAAACTGGTAATTTTAGTTATTGCAATAATGAGAGAATTCGACTTCAGTCCAGTATCTGAATGTGTTAGATATTTGAAATGATTCTTCAACGTTTTATAAAGTCAAGCCTTAATATTCCTGCACAATTTATAGTTATCTCTTTAGATTTCCGCTTCATATCAAAGGTTTATGTCGTAAAATGCAAAACTTAACCTGTTTGGTAATTTTGTAAGAGTGGCTCAGAATGCTTGGTTTGAAATCTGGCATTTTTACTTATTGCAACAATAAGAGAACGCTTTCATTCCGGTTTCTGAATGTGTGTTAGAATGATGAAGTGATCTTTCACGTGCAAGGAAGCCAGACCAAATATTCTGGCAATTTCTTGAGCAAATTTCATTCATTGTATTGACAGTTATTTGTATTATTTTGGCAAAACACGTATAAAATTTCATTACTAGATATTGAGACCCTACCTTCCTCATACTTCCGTTACGCCATCTATTCAGTACTTTTAAGGTCCTTAGCTCCTTCTGGCTTTTAGCATTGGAATAATACACTCTATTTTCCCCAAATTAGCAGCATCCTTTTTCTTCACATCCCTGCATCATCAGTAAATACTCCGATTATCCCTCTTACTTTGTTTTTCACTTAATTTACCTTTAAGATTCCACATATTTATACTTATATTTTTTATTCTTATTCGGAAGATGAAACCTGATCATATGGAAGAAGCCCACCAAAGGGTTCCATTGACTTGAAATTCAAGTTTCCAAAGAATATTAAGGTGTCCATAAGGAAGAAGAAAAACGAGGTAAAGGAAAATACAGAAAACACTTATTTAAAAAAATAATAAATTGAAAAAAGGGAACAGGTAATTTTGTCAGAAATTACTCAAAAGGTGAGGATTATAGCTGAGTAGTTTGTATTCACATACTACGTACAAGTATTCAAACCGTGGAGAAGAGTAAGTGCCGTCAGTCCACCTCCCTCAGTGCACCGTAGGCATTACTACAAGTTCTTTGCAACGTCCCTTCGGCCCCTAACTGCAACCCCTTCCATTCCTTTTACTGTATCTCTGTTCTTATTCCCTTTCTTCTGTCATACTTCCCACCCTCTCCTAACAATCAGCTGCTTTGAGGTTTTAATCCTGTTACGCATTCAATTCCTTATTTTTTTTTTGTCTCAATTTCCCTTTCAGCGCTGAATGACCTTGTCATAGTAGGTCCCAGCGTTTGGTCTTTGGTCTAAAATTTCATATTTCATTCCATGCAATGCAAGTAGTACAGCATTTGTTATTATTATTATTATTATTATTATTATTATTATTATTATTATTATTATTATTATTATTATTATTATCATTATTATTATTGTTATTATTATTATTATTATTATTATTATTATTATTATATTATTATTATTATTATTATTTGCTGGAAGCAGACCTTCATTAATCCAGGTTATATTGAAAATAATGACTATTTCAGCCGCGTTTGTTTTGTATAGAAGTTTCTCTATCCTTCTTATTAATGACTTTTCTTCTGTACTCAAAAGTTGGCTATTTAAACGCCAAATGAGGGATTCATGTCAAAAACGTGGTATTTG
This sequence comes from Macrobrachium nipponense, assembly GCF_015104395.2. NCBI lineage: Eukaryota > Metazoa > Arthropoda > Malacostraca > Decapoda > Palaemonidae > Macrobrachium > Macrobrachium nipponense. The sequence goes on along the minus strand of NC_087200.1, from coordinate 194,988,166 downwards.
TCAAAATTGAATATATTGAGAATAATGTTAAACTTCTATACAAAAATATACGCGGCTGAAATAACCATTATTTTCGATAAAACCTGTATTATTATTATTATTATTATTCCCTTGCCATTGTTGTAATAGCAGAGAGAAAGACAATTGATTATAAAAATAGAGAGAAAGACTATTTACAAGTTAAATGCAGCTGATGCAGCAATATCTTTCAAAAAATTATTGATTATTATTATTATTATTATTATTATTATTATTATTATTATTATTATCATTAATTATTATTTTTTTTTATCTATTTTTTTTTTTTTTTATTTTTTTTGGTCTATTACCGTCCTCTAATTCGACTGGGTGGTATGAAGAGTGTGGTGTTCATGGTTGCATCCTTATTATTATTATTATTATTATTATTATTATTATTATTATTATTATTATTATTATTATTATTATTATTATTATTAAGAAGAAGACGATAAACACCTATTCACAATACAACAAACCTACAGTGGACATTGGCCCGAAACTGAATCATCCAAAGAAAATAGCGATCATTTGAAAGAAGGAAACAAAGTTATTTGAAAGAACAGGAATAAAGACAAACAGACAACAGAATTAAAAGACGACAAACAATCAATTCCTCTCCCAACCAAAGCGTCTCGAGTCGACAGCAACAAATCGCAACGTCCAAAAAACGAACAAAGGAAGTTTGTAACAAACAGCAAACAAAAAACCAGGCCATAATTGTTTCGCTAACAAACAAAAGACGAGAGAAGGGTGATAGAATGTCTCGATTTAAGCTCTCTTGTTCTTTTATTAAGAAAAAAAATGACGAAACAAAAGCGTTAATCTGTGGGCCAAATAGACATTACGCTTGTATACAAAAGGGGGAAATGGCCCCCCCTTTTTTTCCGTAGGGTCTTTGGGCTGTGATGCTTTGCTGTGAAAGAAAGATTAGGTGCTGCTTCGCTGTTTTTATATATTCTTTTTCCTTTTAGGCTTAAAATGTATACCTGGCGAGGTTTGTTGTATTAGGTACGTATGTATGTATGTATTTACACACACACACACACACACACACACACACACCATATATATATATATATATATATATATATATATATATATATAGATATATATATATATATATACATGCATATAGTTATTATTATTATTATTATTATTATTATTATTATTATTATTATTATTATTATTATTATTCAGAAGTTGAACTTAATTCATGTGGAAAAACCCCACAAAAGGTACTACTGACTTGAAATTCACGCTTCCAAAGAATAATATTATGGTGTTCATTCGAAAGACCAAATGAGAGGTAATGCAAAACACAGAAAGAGGAGATCATTTATTATAAAAACAGATAAATTCAGTCATTACTGTACATGGTCATTCCTTGCTATTCCGTGGTTGTATCCTGAGGTAGATACCTACAGATCTTGGCCTGCCACTTTCTAGTTGTGTTAACTCTCTTGCCACTATATCCTGGTGTCTCTGTGGTATCGAAAAGGTTTGCAATAGACGAGAGACAACAAAAACTAATATTTATAAATTGCAAGTATTGTCAGCCTAGATTACTGGTACATCCTCAGTAAACAAGGTATGACTCTTGAATTTCAAGCCAATAAGTGGTACGAATACCAACCTGAGGGAGTGATAGAAAACGATCAGACAAAGATCCTCTGGGACTATGGTATCAGAACGGATAGGGTGATACGTGCAAATAGACCAGACGTGACGTTGATTGACAAAATCAAGAAGAAAGTATCACATCACTCATTGATGTCGCAATACCATGGGACACCAGAGTAGATGAGAAAGAAAGAGAAAAGATTGATAAGTTTCAAGGCCTGAAAATAGAAATAAGAAGGATATAGGATATGCTAGTGGAAATTGTACCCATAATCATAGGAAAACTATGCACGATCCCAAGATCCCTGAAAAGGAACCTGGAAAAACTAGAGGCCGAAGTAGCTCCAGGACTCATGCAGAAGAGTGTGCTCCTAGAAACAGCGCACACAGTGAAGAAAGTGATGGATTCCTGAGGAGCCAGGTGCAAACTCGGAACCCCATACTATAAAAAACCCACCTAATTGAATAGGATGACTGAGAAAAGAAAAAAATGATAATAAATGACACAATAGAAACATTGTCTTTTTAATTGTTCATTAGATATAATTTCCGTTTGTGGTTGTTTCTTGTGATGTTAATAATGACACATTACACTCAATCACTTTTCTTTATTTCAGAATGATGATGAATTTTTAATGAAGAATGTAAACAAAATGTGAAAGCAACGTTAATTGAAATTGGCATACGAAAAATAATCGTTCTATTTGTGCAATGCATATCACACACCCTCATTTTATGTTACTTATTCTTTATTCATTGCAACTAAAACCATATGTTTTCCTTTCAGTTTACAGATAAAAAAAGGGAGTCAGTGTAAATAAGGGTAAAAAATAAAATGCGCCGAAGTTTTCTTTCAGCGGAATCCAAAATTTTCTGTTAAAGCGTGTAACCAAGGCCCACTGAAGATAGATCTATCTTTCGGTTGTCTCGGTATAGTGCTGCATGAACTGCACCCATGAAACTTTCAGCCACGGCCCTTGGTGGCCTGTTATATAGCGTTGCCAGACGCACGATTATGGTTAATTTTAACTTTACATAAAATAAAAACTACCAAGGCTAGAGGGCTGCAATTTGGTATGTAAGGGGATTGGAAGGTGGATGATTAGTATACAAAGTTGCAGCCCTCTAGCCTCAGTAGTTTGTAAGTTCTGAGGGTGGACAGAAAAGGGCGGACGGGCAGACAAAGCCAACTCAATATTTTTCCTAAAAAAAAAAAAAAAAAAAAATCTGCATTAATTACTGACCATAATTACGAAAAATTACGTTCTAATCGTCTCCCTCTTTTTAGTTTTCTGTGAAAGAAAACTATTATGTCTCTTTGTCCGTCCATCCGCCCTGAGATCTTAAAAACTAGTGAGGCTAGAAGGCTGCAAATTGGCATGTTGATCATCCACCTTCCAATCATCAAACATACCAAATTGCAGCCCTCTAGCCACAGCTGTTTTTATTTTATTTAAGGTTAAAGTTATCCATGATCATACGGCTGGCAGCGCTATAGGTACCAACAGCATATGCCACCACAGCACCGTGGCTGAGTTCCATGGGCAGCGGCTGAGGCCACCACTGGACAGAAATCCCGATTGGCAATTTTTACTGGTTTAATTTTTTGTCTCCATTTCAACTGTTAAGTAATTTCGAAAATTATTCCTTTAATTAAGATTGTTTAGTCCACGAAGATGACTTTAGAAACTATATTTTACGGGCATAGGGCATTGTACCCTTCTTAATTATGCACCAGAATCCATTTGGTGTACTGCATTGTGCAACTTTAATTATACCCGGGGCTCCAATGTGAATTCCTTTGTATTCTACAGTGCAACTTTCGTTATATTGTTTAATGGATCGTGATTACATTCGATGTGCTGTATTGTCACTTTAAATTAAACTTCTTTTGTTACAGTTTTCTACTGTATTTATTACTGAAAGGACATTTTTCATATTCTCTTATTTCCGAGTGTGCAACTCTTTTTCTGTCATGTTTATTTTTAGGGAAATTACAATTTGCAACATCTGTTTTTCCATTTCATTTGCTTTTGTTTATATGTTAGTGATACCCTTTTGCATGTTTAATCAAATTCATCTATTATTTGTCACGCCCCCTTATTGGGACAAGAGTTATTTTTACAATATAAATGAAATATTTTACACAAATATTTTGGGAATTTTGTTGTATGTGAAATTCATGATTTTTTTTTTACTTCACTTCAAAATCGTTCGTCTTAAAAATTTAATGGATACAATCCAATTAATAACCCATTCTCAAACATTCCCCTCCCCTTCCCCCCTTCCGTCTCCCCTTCCCCCTCCCCATCAAAAATATATTTGACAGAAGAAACCACTGAAGACAAAATTGGTATCCTGAATATTAATCTTTCATTTTAATTTTTATCTTTAATTTCTAATTTCATTTACGTGTTTATAATTCATTTATGATTCTTTAAATAAAAAAAAATAATCTATGAACCACTAATATTTTTTAGCATATAAGTAAGGAGCAAAAATTTAGAAATGAGGATAAATAAGGAAGCATTTCCTCAGAAGCCTTTGGTAAACAAGGTTGAATTAACCAGTTTATGATTTATGACACGAGAAGCAACGTGAGGATTGAACCAAGCATGCATAGCTTACTTTAATCCCCACGAGAGAGAGAGAGAGAGAGAGAGAGAGAGAGAGAGAGAGAGAGAGAAATACTGGTGGATATACTTAGGGATCTTTTTGCTTGAATTATGTTAAAGGAATGACATGAATTAATGTTAAAAAAGAATGACGTAAATTATGTTAAAGGAATGACATAAATTAATGATAAAGGAACCTGATCATGAATTATGTTTAAAGGAATGACAGGTTTTATGTTAAAGGAATGATAGAATATGATAGAAGAATGAAATAAATTAGTTAAAAGATTGACATAAATTGTGTTAAGAGAATGACGTAAATAATGTTGAAGCAATGACATGAATTGTGTAAAGGAATGACAGAATTACGTTAAAGGAATGACATGAATTATGATAAAGGAATGACTGAATTATTATAAAGGGAATGACATGAATTTTGTTAAAGGAATGACATGAATTTTGTTAAAGGAATAACATGAATTATGTTAAAGGAATGACATGAATTTTGTTAAAGGAATAACATGAGTTATGATAAATGAGAAACATGAAATTATGTTAAAGGAATGACATGAATTATGTTAAAGGAATAACATGAATTATGTTAAATTGAATGACATGAATTAAGTGAAAGGAATATATATATATATATATATATATATATATATATATATATATATATATATATATATATATATATATATATATATATATATATATATACCACTTCAGAATCAGGGACTCTGAAAGTGCAGGAATCTGCTGCACATCCGTCGAGAAGGGTCCATAGGTTAGTTAAAGCAATGCTCTCTCTCTCTCTCTCTCTCTCTCTCTCTCTCTGTTTCCCTTTTCCCATTTCCCTCTGTAAGTCTCCTCTAATAACACTTTCCTGCCTCATTGAATGTCAAATTATTTGTCGAATCTCAAATACTTCTCAAATACTCTCGAAGAGCGTCACCCCCTATTTTATCAATATTAATCCTACAGGATCTCTTCTATCCTATATTTGAGTCCCTTCCTCTTCCTAGGTTCAATTTCCTGCTCGCCTTTCGCCTCTCTACTATATACAATATCCTTCTTAGTCACTCTGTCTCTCTCTCTCTCTCTCTGTAGTAGCCATCTTGCTGGTGAGACGTACCCGCGGTGAAGTCACAATAATCAACAGATATCACAAGTTTAACATAACGACTAGAAATTTGAGAAATATCTAGAAGTGTTCGTGAAACTATCGGTGATAAGATTAGTGTGAAAATAGTAGGATAAAGCGTCTTCTAAGTTAGTTTTATCAAGTGTAATACTATAAATCAGAACAAGATGGCAGTAAGTTCCAACTGCGGGAAAAGGTGGCGTAATTTGGCGTGTCTAGCAGATTCGCAATACGATGAGGTAGCAGGAAGGGAACTGGCATTTCTCATCTATGAAATCAGCAACAGTCCTAAACCAAAAAGATACCAAAGCATTCATAGATATATTAGAAGGATATAATCCTTCAAACTGGAACAAATCTAATGAAAACATCTTGAAAATAATTGAAGAAGTTCCAAATAAAATCCAAGTGGTCAAGAGACTCATAAAGAAAATATACATAAACCAACATATTCCGACAAAGAAAATTGAATAAGGTTGAATCTTGTGAATATACTAATTGATGCATTAGGAAAAAAGAATGCCAAAAGCATGCAAACTGTGTAAGGTTTGGTATAGCATAGTCAATCCACAAAACCTAATCAGAAAATGTGCTGCATGCAACATTCCGACCCATCCACAGTGTGCTGAGGTAATACAAGATTTGAGAAAAGATACAAGAATTTTTGTTCAACATGTCTATCATGGATAGACAATGTTATTAAATCAAGATTGAATGTACAAATAGGGGATTGAAGGATAAGAAGAAGAAGAGGAAAGAAGAAGAAGAGAAAAAGAAGAAGAGGAAAACGGAAGAAGAGGTAAACAAAAACAAAATGAAATGACAGAAAAAAATAAGGAAAACAAAGAACAAGATCAAAAGTATGGATGCAGAGATACTCATTGATACTACATAGAGGCATAATAAAGCAGCATACCTACGAAGAAATAAATTACGATATGACAACAGAAAAGCAAATCCCGAAGAGGCTCTACCCAGATCTATACAATGACGGGAAAGAGGAAAAAATAGACAAGAAAGACAAATCTGCAAACCTTTTGAAAGAGGAATTGCAGATTTGGAGAAAGAGTTACTACAAACATCCTAAGATAAGTCAAAACTATGAAATATATGGTAAATGTGCATACTTAGATGGATATGGGGATGATTGCAGAGATCTGCATCCAAAAATATGTAAAAACCTAAAAGAAGGAAAAGGATGTAAGTTCGCACAAAAAATGCAAATATATGCACCCTGTAGCCATGAATCATAATCAAATAAATAACCAACCAAGTAATAAAATCCAAAATAAGAAAGAAACAAATAAAGAGAGAAATCAAGAATATCAGGTAAAAGAGAAAAGCAAACCACCCAATGAGATATGCAGAGGTGTCAGCAAAGAATTTCAAAGCATCAGCTCCGAAATTCTACTCAAGAGATAATAACTGTATTTATTATGCAGAGGATATTGCAGAAACGGAGAAAATTGCAGATTCAGACCACAAAATGAATAATTATGATGAAGGAAGATCAAATATATGGAAAAGTTGGATTTTTTAATGTCAGAATTTCTGGAAATGAAAAAAAAAGAAACAAAAAAAAAAAAACATACCAGAACAGGAAAGAGGGGACATGGGAAAAATCCTTATTACTATCAGTATTAATGAAGGAGAAAACACGCAAACCATCATAGTGATGAATGCGCAGGGTTTAGTTACGAGTAACTCAAAAAGAAAAAAATAGAGTACTTAGAAGAACTAACCCAAAATGAAAGAAAATAGATATAATGAATATAAGTGAAAACCTGGTATCCAAGAGAACTGGGGGGAATGATGATCAATAAAAGGGTTCCAAAACTTATAGATCAGATAGAAAAATAGGAATCAAGGGGGAACCGCAATAATATGGGAAAGACAAAAAACAAGGAAAAATATATGAGAAATATAGTAACTCAGAATGTGAAAAACTAATAGCGGTAGAATTGAATCTGAAAAATTGATGAACATAGTAATATATAGACCCTCCTAATACTAAAGAGTTTGACTTAATAATTGAAAAATTGGATGATATATGTAGAAATCACAAGGACTGGACTATTCTCCTATCTGGTGACTTCAACTTTCCTTTCGTAGAATGGAAAGAACGAATAGGAGATTGTGGTTGTACTTATACATATAAAAAAGAGAGTAATAGTAGTGCAGAAGATAAGAGGCAATTTGAAAAGCTATTAGATATGCTACTAGAATACAACATTCAACAAATAAATCACCTGCCAACAAGAAAGGAAAATACTTTAGACCTAGTATTTGTGAACGAGATGAATTATGTTAAAGAAATAATAGTTTATAATGCGAGTATTTCAGACCATAATGTCCATAGAATTAACAGTTCATTCCAAAGCAAGTGAAAATAGAGATAAGCAAGAAATGAAAAAAAAAAAAAAAACAAAAAAAAAAAGTGGGAATGGATATGGAAAATACAACTTCTACAGTAAAAAGAAATATCAAAATGGTCAGAAATTAATGAAGAATTAAACAAAGATTGGGACATAACATTTTTCGTAAGTGATGACATAAGGGTAAAGGGTACGGAGATATTATATAAAAATTATTGGAGATAATAGTGGAAAAATATATACCGAAGAAGAAAAGTAAACATCATTCATGCATACCAAGAGACAGAAGAATCTTGTTCCAGAAAATCAGAAATGTGGAAAAAAGGTCTTGCAAAAGAAAAAAATGCATGGAAAGTTATATAACTAAAAAGTAAGATAGAAAATGCAGAAAAAAAGATTATACAATCAAAAGAAAATGAAAAACGGGACTTGGAAGAAAAAAACCCTATTAAATATCAAGCAAAACCCCACCCCACTATTATACTCATATGCGAAGAAGATGAATAAAAGAAGAATAGAAATAGGCCCTCTGAGAATTGAAGGGAGATTAACGAATGAAAAAAAGGAAATTTGCAACATACTGGCAGAAACGATATAAGAGAGAATTCACCCTAGAATAAGATAATGAAGATAATGATATAGAAGTAAGGGATGAAAATAGTGAATATTTAGCTGACATAGATATTAATGAAGCTGATATTGTGCAGGCTATTAATGAAATTAAAAATGGAGCTGCTGCAGGGCCTGATGGAATTCCTGCTATTTTGTTAAAGAAAGTAGTTCATTCTATCGCAAAGCCACTTGCAATATTATTAAGACAAAGTGTAGATACAGGCAAGATATATGATGAGCACAAATTAGCGTATATTACCCCTACTTTCAAAAGTGGATCAAGACTATAGGCAAGTAATTATAGGCCTGTGAGTCTAACATCACATATAATGAAAGTGTATGAAAGGGTAATGAAGAAAATATTATGAAACATTTAATAAAAAATAATTTGTTTAATAAAGGACAACATGGTTTCGTACCCGGAAAAAGTACACAAACCCAACTGTTAGTCCAACGTGAAAACATATTCAAAAATATGAAAAGCGGAAATGAAACAGATGTGGTTTATTTAGACTTTGCAAAAGCTTTTGATAAAGTAGACCATAATATATTAGCGAAGAAAATTGAGACACACAATATCGTGGATAAAGTAGGAAGATGGTTAAAAGAAGAATTTTTACACAACATAAAACAGATAGTTATTGCAAACGACGAGAAATCGGATGAAGCCAAGGTAATATCCGGTGTGCCGCAAGGTACGGTGTTAGCTGCAATACTGTTTGTTATTATGATTGAAGACATAGACAATAATGTTAAGGATTCGGTAGTGAGTAGTTTTCGCAGATGACACAGAATAAGTAGAGAAATTACTTGTGATGAAGATAGGAACGCTCTACAAAGAGACCTTAACAAAGTATATGATTGGGCAGAGGTAAATAGGATGGTATTTAACTCTGATAAATTTGAATCAATAAATTATGGAGACAGAGAAAGAAAGCTATATGCATATAAGGGACCTAATGATGAGACCATCACAAATAAGGAAGCAGTTAAAGACCTTGGTATGATGATGAATAGGAACATGTTATGCAATGATCAAATAGCAACTCTGTTGGCAAAATGTAAAGCAAAAATGGGAATGTTGTTACGGCACTTCAAAACAAGAAAAGCTGAACACATGATTATGCTTTATAAAACATATGTTCGTAGTCCACTTGAATATTGCAATATATGGGATTTTTCCCGCCCACACTACAAAAGGATATTGCACAAATAGAGAGTGTACAAAGTCCTTTACAGCTAGAATAGATGAAGTTAAGGACCTAGACTACTGGAAAGAACTACAATTCTTAAAATTATATAGTCTGGAAAGGAGAAGAGAACGCTACATGATAATTCAGGCATGGAAACAGATAGAAGGAATAGCAGAAAATATCATGGAACTAAAAATATCAGAAAGAGCAAGCAGAGGTAGATTAATAGTGCCCAAAACATATACCAGGAAAAATAAGGAAAGCACACAGGACATTAATCCACTACGCACCAGCATCGATAATGCAGCGTCTATTCAATGCGTTGCCAGCTCATCTGAGGAATATATCAGGAGTGAGCGTAGATGTGTTTAAGAATAAGCTCGACAAATATCTAAACTGCATCCCAGACCATCCCAAGATTTGAAGATGCAAAATATACCGGAAGATGTACTAGCAACTCTCTGTAAGACATTAGAGGTGCCTCACACTGAGGGACCTGGGCAACCCGAACAGATGTAAGGTCTGTAAGGTAAGGTCTCTCTCATCCATTTCTACCTAGTTCTCTCTGTCGCTGTTTACATCTCTCTTTTTGTGAATGTGTTGGAGTAAAGTGACTGTATGTCTGTCTGTCTGTTTGTCTGTCTGTCTGTCTGTCTGTCTGTCTTTTAATTCCTCACTGTAGATGCCAGTTAAACTATTCTACAAATAAAAGAATAATTTTATCTTTTCATTATTTAATTTTTGACGTAGTTCATAGATATATTTCTCTCTCTCTCTCTCTCTCTCTCTCTCTCTCTCTCTCTCTCTCTCTCTCTCTCTCTCTTCGTATGCACTCTACGTCTCGTGTTGTTGTCATTTATTTGTCCCGATTACTTGTTCTGTTTTGTTTACCTGTTATAAAATCAGTTAAGTATTTTAGACAAATAGTTTCTACAATGGAAGTCAAAGTAGTATTCTGAGCACATTTGGATTCGATATAAATCTCTAAAACAATGAACTCATTCAAATAAAAGAAAAAAATGCTGAATTTTGTTATAAGCTAGATGACGAGCGCCTTCTTAAAAATGTCCGCCATATTGGAAAGTGTAGCTAGTTAGACTATTTTCTTTATAGAATCTCAAAATTCAATCATACCAACTTTCATTATACCGAAGCCAGTTGTACGATTTTGTGTAGAAAAGATTTATATTATTTTTTCCACAACTTATCCACCACCAAGCAAACTCAGAGTAATTCCGCATTAACCCAAACAGAAGCCGGACCCGTTTAATCGTGATCCTTTTGAGTCCAGTAAAATAAAAGCATTCCGCATCCATTCCTTCCACCTTCTTTGTTTGCTCTG
>NC_087200.1:194966399-194976744 GCF_015104395.2 Macrobrachium nipponense | reverse complement strand
CAGAGCAAACAAAGAAGGTGGAAGGAATGGAGCGGAATGCTTTTACGGGACTCAAAAAGGATCACGATTAAACGGGTCCGGCTTCTGTTTGGGTTAATGAGGAATTACTCTGAGTTGCTTGGTGGATAAGTTGTGGAAAATAATATAAATCTTTTCTACACAAAATCGTACAACTGGCTTCGGTATAATGAAAGTTGGTATGATTGAATTTTGAGATTCTATAAAGGAAAATAGTCTACTAGCTACACTTTCCAATATGGCGGACATTTTAGAAGGCGCTCGTCATCTAGCTTATAAAATTCAGCCTTTTTTTTCATTTGAATGAGTTCATTGTTTTAGATATTTATCGCGAATCCAAATGTGCTCAGAATACTACTTTGACTTCCATTGTAGAAACTATTTGTCTAAAATACTTAACTGATTTTATAACAGGTAACAAAAACAGAACAAGTAATCGGGACAAATAAATGACAACAACACGAGACGTAGAGTGCATACGAAGAGAGAGAGAGAGAGAGAGAGAGAGAGAGAGAGAGAGAGAGAGAGAGAGAAATATTTATCTATGAACTACGTCAAAAATTAAATAATGAAAAGATAAAATTATTCTTTATTTGTAGAATAGTTTAACTGGCATCTACAGTGAGGAATTAAAAGACAGACAGACAGACAGACAGACAGACAAACAGACAGACAGACATACAGTCACTTTACTCCAACACATTCACAAAAAGAGAGATGTAAACAGCTACAGAGAGAACTAGTTAGAACTGATGAGAGAGAGAGAGAGATGAGAGACGAGAGAGAGATTGTGATGAGAGAGAGACAGAGTGACTAAGAAGGATATTGTATATAGTAGAGAGGCGAAAGGCGAGCAGGAAATTGAACCTAGGAAGGAGGAAGGGACTCAAATATAGGATAGAAGAGATCCTGTAGGATTAATATTGATAAAATAGGGGGTGACGCTCTTCGAGAGTATTTGAGAAGTATTTGAGATTCGACAAATAATTTGACATTCAATGAGGCAGGAAAGTGTTTTTATTAGAGGAGACTTACAGAGGGAAATGGGAAAAGGGAAACAGAGAGAGAGAGAGAGAGAGAGAGAGAGCATTGCTCTAGCTAACCTATGGACCCTTCTCGACGGATATGCAACAGATTCCTGCACTTTCAGAGTCTCTGATTCTGAAGTGGTATATATATATATATATATATATATATATATATATATATATATATTCCTTTCACTTAATTCATGTCATTCAATTAACATTATTCATGTCACTCAATTTAACATGTTCATGTTATTCCTTTAACAGAATTCATGTCATTCCTTTATCATAATTCCTTACCATGCCTTTAACATAATTCGTGTTATTCATTTAACATAATTCATGTCATCCTTTAATAAAACTTATGTCTTTCTTTTAACATAATTCATGCCATTCCTTTATTAAAATTCATGTCATTCCTTTAACATAAATTCATGTCATTGCTTTATCATAATTTATGTCATTCCTTTAACATAAATTCAATGCCATTCCTTTATTGTAACTCATGTCATTCCTTTAACATAATTCATGTCATTCCTTTAACACAATTCATGTCATTCCTTTAACATAATTTACGTCATTCTTTTAACACAATTTATGTCAATCTTTTAACATAATTTATTTCATTCCTTTATCATAATTCATGCCATTCCTTTAACATAAAACCTGTCATTCCTTTAACATAATTCATGCCATTCCTTTATCATAATTTATGTCATTCCTTTAACATAATTTTACGTCATTCTTTTAACATAATTCATGTCATTCCTTTAATATAATTCATGCAGAAAAATCCCTAAGTATAACCACCAGTATCTCTCTCTCTCTCTCTTCTCTCTCTATCTCTCTCTCTCTCTCTCTCATCTCTCTCTCTCGTGAGGATTAAACCAAGCTATGCATGCTTGGTTTAATCCTCACGTTGCTTCTCGTGTCATAAATCATAAACCGATTAATTTAACCTTTTTTACCGAAGCCTTCTGAGGAAATGCTTCATTATTCTCCTCATTCTAAATTTTTGCTCCTTACTTATATGCTAAAAAATATGAGTGGTTCATAGATTATTTTTGGTATTTAAAGAATCATAAATGAAAAATTATAAACACATAAATGAAATTAGAAATTAAAGATAAAAATTAAAATGAAGCATTAATATTCAGGATACCAATCTTGTCTTCAGTTGTTTCTTCTGTCAAATATTTTTTTGATGGGGAGGGGGAAGGAGAGGGGGAGGGAAGGGGAGGGGAATGTTTGACAATGGGATATGAATTGGATTGTATCCATTTAATTTTATGACGAACGATTTTGAATTGAAGTAAAAAAAAAAATCATGAATTTTACATACAAGAAAATTCCCAAAATATTTGTGTAAAATATTTCATTTATATTGTAAAAATAACTCTTGTCCCAATAAAGGGGTGTGACAAATAATAGATGAATTTGATTAAACATGCAAAAGGGTATCACTAACATATAAACAAAAGCAAATGAAATGGAAAAACAGATGATGCAAATTGTAATTTCCCTAAAAATAAACATGACAGATAAAGAGTTGCACACTCGGAAATAAGAAAATATGAAAAAATGTCCTTTCAGTAAACAATACAGTAGAAAACTGTAACAAAAGAAATTTAATTTAAAGTGACAATACAGCACATCGAATGTAATCGCGATCCATTAAACAATATAACGAAAGTTGCACTGTAGAATACAAAGGAATTCATATTGGAGCCCCGGGTATAATTAAAGTTGCACAATGCAGTATACCAAATGGATTCTGGTGCATAATTAAGAAGGGTACAATGCCCTGTGCCCGTAAGATATAGTTTCTAAAATCATCTTCGTGGACTAAACAATCTTAATTAAAGGAATAATTTTCGAAATTACCTAACAGTTGAAATGGAGACAAAAAATTAAACCAGTAAAAATTGCCAATCGGGTTTTCTGTCCAGTGGTGGCCTCAGCCAAGACCCATAAACCTCCCAGCCGCTGCCCATGGAACTCAGCCACGGTGCTGTGGTGGCATATGCTGTTGGTACCTATAGCGCTGCCAGCCGTATGATTATGGATAACTTTAACCTTAAATAAGATAAATACTGCTGTGGCTAGAGGGCTGCAACTTTGTATACTAATCATCCACCTTCCAATCACCTTACATACCAAATTGCAGCCCTCTAGCCTCGGTAGTTTTTATTTTATGTAAAGTTAAAATTAACCATAATTGTGCGTCTGGCAACGCTATATGACAGGCCACCAACGGGCCGTGGCTGAAAGTTTCATGGGCGCGGTTCATGCAGCACTATACCGAGACAACCGAAAGATAGATCTATCTTCAGTGGGCCTTGATTACACGCTTTATAGAAAACTTGATTGCGCTGAAGAAACTTTGGCGAATTTTTTACTTATTTACACTGATTCCATTTTTATCTGCAAAACTGAAGGGAAAACATATGGATTTAGTTGCAATGAATAAAGAATAAGCAACATAAAATGAGGGTGTGTGATGTGCATTACACAAAATAGAACGATATTTCGTATGCCAATTTCAATTACGGTGCTTTCACATTTTGTTTATATTCTTCATTAAAAATTCATCATCATTCTGAAATAAAGAAAAGTAATAAAGTGATGTGTCATTATTTCATTACAAGAAACAAACCACAAACGGAAATTATATCTAATAGAACAATTAAAAAGACCATGTTTCTATTGTGTCATATATCATCATTGTTTTTTTTCTATCTCAGTCATCCTATTCGATTAGGTGGGTTTTTTTATAGTATGGGGTTCCGAGTTACACCCTCCCTCCTCAGGAATACATCACTTTCTTGACTGTGTGCGCTGTTTCTAGGAGCACACTCTTCTGCATGAGTCCTGGAGCTACTTCGGCCTCTAGTTTTTCCAGGTTCCTTTTCAGGGATCTTGGGATCGTGCATAGTTTTCCTATGATTATGGGTACAATTTCCACTGGCATATCCCATATCCTTCTTATTTCTATTTTCAGGCCTTGATTACTTATCAATCTTTTCTCTTTCTTTCTCATCTACTCTGGTGTCCCATGGTATTGCGACATCAATGAGTGATACTTTCTTCTTGATTTTGTCAATCAACGTCACGTCTGGTCTATTTGCACGTATCACCCTATCTGTTCTGATACCATAGTCCCAGAGGATCTTTGCCTGATCGTTTTCTATCACTCCTTCAGGTTGGTGCTCGTATCACTTATTGGCTTGAAATTCAAGAGTCATACCTAGTTTACTGAGGATGTACCAGTAATCTAAGCTGACAATACTTGCAATTTATAAATATTAGTTTTGTTGTCTCTCGTCTATTGCAACCTTTTCGATACCACAGAGACACCAAGATATAAGTGGCAAGAGAGTTAACACAACTAGAAAGTGGCAATCCAAGATCTGTAGGTATCTACCTCAGAGATACTACCACGGAATAGCAAAGAATGACCATGTACAGTAATGACTGAATTTATCTGTTTTTATAATAAATTATCTCCTCTTTCTGTGTTTTGCATTACCTCTTGTTTGGTCTTTCGAATGAACACCATAATATTATTCTTTGGAAGCTTGAATTTCAAGTCAGTGGTACCTTTTGTGGGCTTTTTTCCACATGAATTAAGTTCAACTTCTGAATAATAATAATAATGATAATAATCAATAATAATAATCAATTAATTAATAAGTAATAATAAATAATAATTATATGCATACATATAGGTGAATATATATATATATATATATATATATATATATATATATATATATATATATATATATATGTGTGTGTGTGTGTGTGTGTGTGTGTGTGTGTGTATAATACATACATACATACGTACATAATACAAACAAACCTTGCCAGGTATACATTTTAAGCCTAAAAGGAAAAAGAATATATAAAAACAGCGAAGCAGCACCTAATCCTTTCTTTTTCACAGCAAAGCATCACAGCCCAAAGACCCTACGGAAAAAAAGGGGGGGCCATTTCCCCCTTTTGTATACAAGCGTAATGTCTATTTGGCCCACAGATTAACGCTTTTGTTTCGTCATTTTTTTTCTTAATAAAAGAACAAGAGAGCTTAAATCGAGACATTCTATCACCCTTCTCTCGTCTTTTGTTTGTTAGCGAAACAATTATGGCCTGGTTTTTTGGTTTTTTGTTTGCTGTTTGTTACAAACTTCCTTTGTTCGTTTTTTGGTTTTTTGGACGTTGCGATTGTTGCTGTCGACTCGAGACGCTTTGGTTGGGAAAGGAATTGATTGTTTGTCGTCTTTTAATTCTGTTGTCTGTTTGTCTTTATTCCTGTTCTTTCAAATAACTTTGTTTCCTTCTTTCAAATGATCGCTATTTTCTTTGGATGATTCAGTTTCGGGCCAATGTCCCCTGTATATGAATAGGTGTTTATCGTCTTCTTAATAATAATAATAATAATAATAATAATAATAATAATCATAATAATAATCATAATAATCATAATAATAATAATAATCATAATAATCATAATAATAATAATAATAAGTATGCAACCATAAACACCACACTCTTAATACTACCCTTCGAATTAGAGGACGGTTATAGACAAAAAAATAAATAAGTAGATAAAAAAAGAAAGAAAAAAAATTTAATAATAATAATAATAATAATAATAATAATAATAATAATAATAATTTTGAAAGATATTGCTGCATCAGCTGCATTTAACTTATAAATAGTCTTCTCTATTTTTCTAATAATTGCTTTCTCTCTGCTATTACAACTGGCGAATAATAATAATAATAATAATAATAATAATAATAATAATAATAATAATAATAATAATAATAATAATAATAATACAGGTTTTATTGAAAATAATGGCTATTTCAGTCGCGTATATTTTGTATAGAAGTTTCTTTTTTCTCAATATATTAAATTTTGACTAATACCACGTTTTTACATGAATCCCTCATTTGGCGTTTTAATAGCCAACTTTTGAGTACAGAACAAAAGTCAGTAATAAGAAGAATGGAGAAACTTCTATACAAATTAAACGCGGCTGAAATGGTCATTATTTTCAATATAACCTGGATTAATGAAGGTCTGCTTCCAGCAAATAATAATGATAATAATAATAATAATAATAATAATAATAATAATAATAATAATAATAATAATAATAAAAATAATGATAATAATAATAATAATAATAATAATAATAATAATAATAATAATAACAAATGCTGTACTACTTGCATTGCATGGAATGAAATATGAAATTTTAGACCAAAGACCAAACGCTGGGACCTACTATGACGAGGTCATTCAGCGCTGAAAGGGAAATTGAGACAAAAAAAAATAAGGAATTGAATGCGTAACAGGATTAAAACCTCAAAGCAGCTGATTGTTAGGAGAGGGTGGGAAGTATGACAGAAGAAAGGGAATAAGAACAGAGATACAGTAAAAGGAATGGAAGGGGTTGCAGTTAGGGGCCGAAGGGACGTTGCAAAGAACTTGAAGTAATGCCTACGGTGCACTGCGGGAGGTGGACTGACGGCACTTACTCTTCTCCGCGGTTTCTGGAACAACTTTTACGTAGTATGTGAATACAAAAAACTACTCAGCTATAATCCTCAACTTTTGAGTAATTTCTGACAAAAATACCTGTCTCCTTTTGTATTTTATTTTTTTTAATAAGTGCTCTCTTTTTTTCTGTATTTTCCTTTACCTCGTTTTTTTCTTCTTTTTGGACACCTTAATATTCTTTGGAAGCTTGAATTTCAAGTCAATGGAACCCTTTGGTGGGCTTCTTCCATATGATCAGGTTTCATCTTCCGAATAAGAATAATAAATAACTAAATAGTATAAAAATGTAGAGATACTTAACGGTAATTAAGTGAAAACTTAAGTAAAAGGGCTATTCGGAGTATTTACTGATGATGCAGAGATGTGAAGAAAAAGGATGCTGCTAATTTGGCGAAAATAGAGTGTATAATCCCGATGCTAGAAGTCAGAAGGAGATAGGGGTCCTAAAAGCACTGGATAGATGGCGTAACGGAGGTATGAGGAAGGTATGGTCTTAATATCTAGAGATTGTTTGCGAGATTTGCCAAACTAATACAAAGTAACTGTCAATACAATGAATGAAATTTGTTCAAGAAATTGCCAGAATATTTGGTCTGGCTTCCTTACACGTGAAAGATCACTTCATCATTCTAACACACATTCAGAAAACGGAATGGAAACGTTCTCTTATTGTTGCAATAAATAAAAATGCCAAATTTCAAACCAAGCATTCTGAGCAATAAATAAAATTACCAAACAGGTTAAGTTTTGCATTTTACGGCATAAACCTTTGATATGGAACGGATATCTGAAGAGATAACTATAAATTGTGCAAAAATGTAAAGGTTTGACTTTATAAAACGTTGAAGAATCATTTCAACAATCTAACACATTCAGATACTGGATTGAAGTCGAATTCTCTCATTATTGCAATAACTAAAATTACCAGTTTTCAAACCACGCATTTTAACAAAAATTCTTACGAAATTCAGCTTGGCTTCAGTTTTGCGACATAAAACCTTTGATATGGAGCGGAATTCTGAACAGATATAACACCCGGCCAAATAGCTGTTTTCATTCCTAGAATGTTCCATTTACATTCCAACGGGAATCTCCCTGGCTAAGAGCAGCAGCAGTCCCGTCTTCAAAGAGGGGCTCGTCAGATTCCAGAGAATTGGGCAAAAGGCATTAGCGCCATTCCAGAGGGTAGGCGAAGGATTCTCCTCTCTCTCTCATTCACAGCTGGATTCTTTTGGACCTGGAAAGATAAAAAATTAGGAAGTTGGAGCCTTTGTTCTCTGATGAGGCGGCTGTTTAGGGCTGCGATCGTCGGCGTTGAATCTGGGGAGAGTGTAACAAAGCTTTCCTCTTGAATTTGACAGAGAGAGAGAGAGAGAGAGAGAGAGAGAGAGAGAGAGATAGGGGGGGGTTGGAGTGAGATGGAGGAATGAGGGAATCAATTAAAGTTAGTTTTTCTTGCAGAAGCGATGCTATAATTAGGCAGAAAGATAGTCCTGGTTTTAATTCCATTTTTGTAAGAGCATCAAATGTTTTAGTAATTTCTACGATACATAAGTTATATATATATATATATATATATATATATATATATATATATATATATATATATACAGTGTATGCGAGTGGAGTGTGTGTGAAAGGGCTGTTGCCTTATATAATAAGGCGCCCTATGAGGTTATGTTAGACTTGCATAATCTTACGCTAAGTCGGTTGGTTATGCACTTCCATACTCCTTGGATTGTCGCGGGGTTTGATGATAACTTTCGAAGTCGGTATCTTCTTTGGTTATGACGACGATGTGTTAAACTCATGATGATATCTTCTTTCTGATGTGAGGTTTCTAGTAGAAAACACTGAGTACAAAAAATAGTTCTATTCTCTGAGATTACATGATGAAGATCAGAGGAAATTTGTACAGGTTTGCCAATGATGATGGCTAATTCAAATCTACATGATGAAGCTTAGCTAAAGATGTACAGGTCTTCTAATAACGATGGCTTGATCGCTTCTGCCAATGATGATGGCTAATTCAACTCTGACTACCATCTCGGTTACAAAACACCCCCCCCCCCCCCCCCCACCCCCCCCCCCGCCCCCCCCCCCCCCCCCTCATATAGGAAGCAGACAGTAGCTCGAACATATGAACATACATACAGATGACACAGATTACAAATCACGTAGGCCGTTTGAATTATAGGTCGTGGTAGTTGTCTCAAGCAGGAAGCTTGGACTAATGTTTTCAGAACAAATGAATGACTACAGGTGACGGCACGTCATCTTAGCATACTTTATCGTATCTGGTCTGATCACATTCCTGCAAGCAATCTGGTTGACCTCTTGGGTCACTGGTTTTAATTAATCATAGTTTTAGTTTTTTATATATTATATGGAATAACATTCCATATTTTTATTATGTAACACTTACATAAAAGCTCGGTCAGCTACAAACCACCACTGAAATATTCTCAAGCTTGACTTGCATTTGACTTATAGGAGTGTGATACAAACACTATGTGAATATAGTATATAGATATATAGAAAATACTTATAAGTAAAAAAAAAAGTTCATGTTGTACACAAATACAGATTCAAGTAATAAGATATAAGACATATGCATATGATGATATTCGTAAATAATAGTGATCACGTGATATATACTGATACAGTTTTTCACTTCATCTCATTAAGATACATATGCTACAGCAAAATACTAAGTTTACTCTGATAATTGCATAGGATAAAGATTTACATGATAAAAATCATACTTTAACTGATAAAATTCATATATGAAGTGATAAAAAATTATTAATTTGTATGCTAACTGATTCGTTGATTGATTTATTAATTTTTTATGCTAATTCATTGACCCATATACTAACTGGTTCATTAATCCATATACTAACTTTTATATAACTGCAGTTATTGGTAAGATAAAAGGTAACAGATTGATTATAGGCTACCTGATTTGTTTATACATATATAGATATATATATGGATGGCCAATTCAATAATTATGATCAATATATGTGCACTTAATACAACTGATTCACATAAACGACTAATCTAAGTGATAATCTAGGTGCACTTTAAATAGATTCCTAGTGTGTAACACGCACAGATATATTTCGATTCTGTTATTTATGATCATTTATATATAGGATACATGATACTTTATATATAGGATACATGACCGAGGTAATACCCACTGCACATTCTAGCGTT
Source organism: Macrobrachium nipponense (assembly GCF_015104395.2). Classification (NCBI taxonomy): domain Eukaryota; kingdom Metazoa; phylum Arthropoda; class Malacostraca; order Decapoda; family Palaemonidae; genus Macrobrachium; species Macrobrachium nipponense. The sequence continues at coordinate 194,966,905 of NC_087200.1, read as the reverse complement.
TCGAACAACTTTTCGTTCATTACACAGTTCCAGACAACCACCTATAGCCAAATGAAATGGCCAATTCCAAATGGTTAAAAACAAGGGGAATTGCCTGGGCAGGGTCCAACGTTCTATTTTGCGCCCATACATTGTTCTCTGCATCCTATGCCATACGAATACGTTTTCGGCGTAGAATAAAATAAAAATCATCCCCAGCACGAGTTCTGTGCCAGCAACGTAGAGTTGAATATCCTCTTGGTCGTAATTGTCGGAAGTATGTCCCTTTGTAGTCAATTCCGCCGGAGCATTCCTCATTAAAAACGAGATTAACGATGGGATACGGGTGTCGGTCCTAGAAGTCCGCGAAATAAGCTTGTTCACTTATGATGGTGGTTATTCCCTTCACATTGTAGGCGGTTGTTACCTCACTGCAGTCGTCCGCAGCAACGAACGATTTTTTTAATTATACTTGTCACAAGGGCAAAGGAAATTCAGACAACATCCAAATACGAGAGGGAGAAAGC
>NC_087200.1:194953899-194961399 GCF_015104395.2 Macrobrachium nipponense | reverse complement strand
AATTGGGGCGCAACGTAAGCCGGAGGCATACGTAAAAATTGACAATGTCCCCTGAGTGTGCTGAATAGGTTAACTGCATAATTACAATTTTAAGATAGGTTAACTGCATAATTACCAATTTTAAGATATCGAACGCCTGTTGATGCTTTTCAGACCATAATAAATCTACGCCTTCTTCGTAAGATCTGTTAAAGGAGCTGCTGTGATTGACGAGTTACATATAAAACTTAGATTAGTAATACCCCACTACAGCGCAAAAGTGCTGTATCCCCCTTACGTTAATAGGTACCAGAAAGTTATGAATAGCCGACACCTTACCATGGACTACTTTAAGACCTTGACTAGACACATAAAACACCTAGATAAACATGTTCGGAATTTAAAAAATCCACATTAAATATTTTACTCTGAGATTATTTGTCTTTTTGGTCTCTGTAGCACTAGCTCTAGTTTATGCGAATGCACTTCTAAGGTATTAGAAAAGATTACAAGACCAACCATATAGGCATGTAGGGTATCCCCTAAAAGGTATCCAAACACTATATTGTAATTGGGGCGCAACGTAAGCCGGAGGCATACGTAAAAATTGATAATGTCCCCTGAGTGTGCTGAAGGCGGTGTATGAGGTACAATCACTTAGGTAATTGTATATGGTGAAAGCCTTTAAGTAAGTCCAAGCTGGTGAAAAATTTATTCTGACCTAACAAAGATAAGATATCGTCGGTACATGGCAGTGGAAAACGATCGGGAATCGTTTCCTTGTTTAAGCGACAGAAATCTACGCAGATACGACAAGTCCGATCTTTTTGGCATGACGTTTGAGGGAAAATTATATGGGCTATTTGATTTCCTAATGACTCCTATTACTAACATTTTTTCAACTCGCCATTTATCTCTATTTTGAAATTTCATTCGGAGTCTATACGAAGGTACGTATATAGCTTTATGTTTGTCCTTAGACCGTATTTTGTGTTCGATGACATCTGATTCCCCAGAGATCACTCGCTAGTGGAGAAACATCCTGGTATTCAGATAAAAGATAAAAAAAAAAAAAATTCTACTGAATCACCTCTGCTTGAATGACTTTACGGATATTACTTTAGATAGAGTATAAGAGAGATTCATCTACAACTGGTTAGGCGTGATTAAAAATTAGCAACAATAAAAAATGTGATATTTATATGTATAGGTTTTTGTGGATCACTAGATTAACTTGTTGCTGTGAGTTAACAGTGTATAGGGCTTTGTTCGTGGAAATCGTTATATTACAGAGTGTCGGGAAGGATTAAAATTTCAGATCCCAGCCAAAGTCTTTTTCACACGCTCTAAGACATTCGAGGGTGCATTTGCGTCTCGAGATTTTGCGTGCAAACTGCGACTGCGGTTGTGGGAGAATTCTGTTGGGTCGTTGAACAATATCACGATTTTATGAGACAAATGATTGGTTCCTCTATATAAGTATTATTTGATTAACTGTCCTTTTTTTCTCTTTGTTCAAAACGGATTTTAATATGTTAGAAGGTTTATAGAATTTTTCCTTTGATAAACACGCCTTATTTTGCAGGAGGTAAGATAATGTTTTGTATACCCCTAGATGGATATCTTACAATTAGGCTAAATACAGATCAATGTTTTTTATAACTATAGAGGTATCTGTAAGCGCTCGCTTATCCGGACTTCTCAATAGGGAAGTTCAAACAACAGACGGTGAGTCTGTAAATCAGGATATTACGTGGACTAAAGGAATAAAAACTAATAATAACTTATTGTATTAAAATTACGAGAACCTGCTCTGATTACTTGATACGGTCATGTGATTCATAGGAAAATTCCTTTTTAATTTTTCCAACATCGCTCTCCCTCTCCACTGAAGTCGCTTATGTGGAATATGCTTTGCTTGCTACACTCGGCAGATTTGACTGACCCTGACCGTTTGACTAGATGACACAGTAACCAAGTTTGCTTAATCACGATTTGTTTGTTTCTGATTTTTAGGGCTACTGTTTACTATTTCTTTTTATAATAATTCAGGATTCTTCTCTTTATTACCATCGGCAACGTATTGTGTGTTTTTAGCATTATGTTGCTGTCGGATACATAGAAAGCAACAAACATAAGAATAACTTGAAGTATCATGAATTGAGCGATTACTATTAAAACAAGTTATCTCTACTGCGTTATCGTGTACTTGCTGTGGTTTACTTCATTCTTTGCTAAAATTTGAAATAGTGAGGGATCCAGGTCAGCGCATTTAAACATTTTTTTGATTTGTTTATATGAATGTTAAGTATGTTAACCTAATGAAAGTGTTTATAGACATGTTATTCCTTGCAATCTAGCCGTATTTTTTAAAGTTTAGTAATTGAGATTCGATTTTTTACGCATAACTAAAGGCTGAAACTTGCGATCTGGACTTGCAAAGGAGCATTTATTGTCATGACCCGAAATAGTGTTACCTCTAATTTATCCAGATTTGTGCAGGTGTTCCACTTGTTTTGTGTGTTTTTCTTATCACTACGTGCCTAACTATCCTATAGATGCATCTGTATAAATACAGTCGTCCACTGCGTAAAACATATTTCCCACTGTTTAATAAGGATTTGTTACGTAAAGAATTAATAATCACCCAAAATTATAAAATTAACACAGTATGTGATTATGATATTTCAGGAGAACTTCTTGAAACAGAAACTCAAAGATAAAAACTCACAGTAGCGAAATCCCAATGATGTAGATAATTTCTGTAAAAAAGTAAGAGTTAAGGAATGTCTCGTAACTTCAGCCACAGGAATAACGAAAATTCGACCTGTAAAGGAAACACTCAGTTACTCCAAATGAATAAAAAAATTGTACTTAGCTTGATTTTGTGGGAAGTCACGGTGTTCCGATAACGACACACGGGCTTGGCCCTCCTTCTCTGTTTAGCGGATGACTTGATTTGGCTTGAGTTTCCCCCGTGCGCATTGTTCGTTTTTTTGGATGATTCGATTCCTTGAAGATTCGATTGCCGCAGAGCAGCGTTCGGTTTGTTTCTTGAAGTGCTGGAAACGCTCAATAAACGATGTTTTCTTGAATGATTCTAATGAGAGGACGAAGGCTTGCGTTATGCACTGCTGAAATCGCTCACTAAAACGATTGATACGAAGTTGCTTGAAGAATCTCTTGCTTTGTCGTCGTCGTTGACTTCTGATATGATACATTATTCGTTATTCTTCGGAAGAAGTTGAAGAGTTTCTTGGTTGTTTTTCTGAAGTCGCTCACTAAACGATGATACTAAGTTGCTTGAAGAATCTCTTGCTTTCGTCGGTCGTTGACTTCTGATATGATTACATTATTCGTTATTTCTTCGGAAGACGTTTGAAGAGTTCTTGTTGTTTTCTGAAGTCGCTCACTAAACGATGATACGAAGTTTGCTTGAAGAATCTCTTGCTTTCGTCGTCGTTGACTTCTGATCTGATACATTATTCGTTTTTATTCTTGGAAGACGTTGAAGAGTTCTTGTTGTTTCTGAAATCGCTCAGTAAACGATGATACTAAGTTGCTTGAAGAATCTCTTGCTTTCGTCGTCGTTGACTTCTGATATGATACATTATTCGTTATTCTTCGGAAGACGTTGAAGAGGTCTTGTTGTTTTCTGAAGTCGCTATACCAATGAAAGGCTGTTGCCTTATATAATTAAGGGCGCCCTATGCGGTTGTTTTATGTTTTAGACTTACAATAATCTTATGCAAAGTCGGTTGGTATTGCACTTCCATATTCATTGGAGTGTCGCGGGGTTTGATGATAACTTTCGAAGTCGGTATCTTCTTTGGTTATGACGACGATGTGTTAAACTCATGATGATATCTTCTTTCTTATGTGAGGTTTCTAGTAGAAAACACTGAGTACAAAAAATAGTTCTATTCTCTGAGATTACATGATGAAGATCAGAGGAAATTTGTACAGGTCTGCCAATGATGATGGCTAATTCAAATCTACATGATGAAGCTTAGATAAAGATGTACAGGTCTTCTAATGACGATGGCTTAATCGCTTCTGCCAATGATGATGGCTAATTCAACTCTGACTACCATCTTGGTTACAAATCATAAAGGAAGCAGACAGTAGCTCGAACATATGAATACATACAGATGACACAGTTACAAATCACATAGGCCGTTTGAATTATAGGTCGCGGTAGTTGTCTCAAGTAGGAAGCTTGGGGACTAATGTGTTTTCAAAACAAATGAATGACTAAAGGTGACGGCACGTCATCTTAGCCTACTTTATTGTATACGTCATCTTAGCATACTTTATCGTCTCTGGTCTGATCACATTCCTGCAAGCAATCTGGTTGACCTCTTGGGTCACTGGTTTTAATTAATTGTAGTTTTAGATTTTTATATATATGGAATAACATTCCAGATTTTTATTATGTAACACTTACATGTATAGTACTGGTAATCTTCCACACAGGAAAATGAAATTGGTTTATCTCAGAAAATGCCCAACAATTTCGTCCTCCAATGAACCCTTCTTGGAGCGTTTATTAAGGAAAGAGATAAAGTTTACAGTACATGTAGCCAAGAAAGGCTAAAGTTTTAAACATACAGTTACCAAAAACTAGTAGTTTGAGCTACAAACTATTCAGCAATAAAATAACAATAAAACAATAATAGTAGTTAAACAAACGAAAAACGCCAAAATATAAAATGTGGTAATACGGCCATACATGTATTCTTGAAATTACCAAAACGTGATGCTCTTACAAAAATGAAATTAAAACCAGGAATATCTTTCTGGCTAATTATAGCATCGCTTCTGCTAGAAAAACTCTATATAATTGATTCCCTCATTCCTCCCATCCCCACTCTCTCTCTCTCTCTCTCTCTCTCTCTCTCTCTCTCTCTCTCTCTCTCTCTCTCTCTCTCTCTCTGTCAAATCAAGAGGAAAGCTTTGTTACACTCTCCCCAGATTCAACGCCGACGATCGCAGCCCTTAACAGCCGCCTCATCAGAGAACAAAGGCTCCTGCTTCCTAATTTTTTTCTTTCCAGGTCCAAAAGAATCCAGCTGTGAATGAGAGAGAGAGAGAGAGAGAGAGAGAGAGAGAGAGAGAGAGAGAGAGAGAGGAGGACCCTTCGCCTACCCTCTGGAATGGCGCTAATGCCTTTTGCCCAATTCGCTGGAATCTGACGAGCCACTCTTTAAAAGAGGGTCTGCTGCCGCTGCTCTTAGCCAGAGAGATTCCCGTTGGAATGTAAATGGGACATTCTAGGAATGAAAACAGCTATTTTTGGCCAGGAGGTATATCTGTTCAGAATTCCGCCCCATATCGAACGTTTTATTTCAACAAGTTGAAGCGAAGTTCATTGCTTCTGGAAATTTTTTGTAAGATTGGTTGGAAAACTGGCGTTTCTTCAATATTCTAACAAGTTTTGAAATGTCTAAGTGATCTTTAACTTGTTACAAATTCAAACCTAAATATTATTGCACAATTTATGCTTATCTGTTCATAATTCTCCTCCGTATCAAGGTTTTATATCTTCTCAATGAAGAAAAACTGAACCTTTTTGGAAAGTCTGTAAGAATCATTTACGATGCTGGATTTGGGAACTAAAATGTATGTAATAATTCCAGTTCCAATTTGTTGGAGATATTAAGTGAACTAGACTTTCTTTCAAATTCTGACGAGTGTTGAAGGATATAAATTCCTATTTAGATGTTTAAAGTCTTATATAATTAGGTCAAGCTTAAACATTGACCTAGAATAAAACAGCCTCTTGGATCAGCTGTCAAAGATTAGCAGTCTTGGATCATTTTTTGTCTTGGATTAACACTGCCTCTGGATCAGCTGATTTATATTAATAAAGCCTCTTGAATCAGCTGTCTGGATTACCACAGCCCCTTGGATCAGTATTCTTGGATTAACACAGCCGTTTGGATCAGCTGTCCTTGGATTAACACTGCCTCTAGAATCAGCTGTCAAAGATTGATACAGCTCTTGGAATCAACTGTCTTGGATTAACACTGCCTTATTGGATCAGCTTGAATCAGCTGCCTTCGATTAACATTGCCTCCTGGATCAGCTGTCTTTGATTGACTCAGCCTCTTGAATCAGCTGTCTTGGATTAATACAGCCTCCTGGATCAACTGTATAGGATTAACACAGACTCGCAGATCAGCTGTCTTACATTAACTCAGCTTTATGGATCAATTTTCTTGGATTAACATATCCTATGGAATCAACTATCTTGGATTAATACAGCCTTGCAAATCAGCTGTCTTGGATTAACAGAGCCTTGCAAATCAGCTATCTTGCATTAACACAGGTTACCGGATTAACCAAGGAGTTGTCTGAGTGCATTCGCAAGAACCAGTCATAGAGAGAGAGAGAGAGAGAGAGAGAGAGAGAGAGAGAGAGAGAGAGAGATCAAACTGTCGTTACTCAAAAACAAAAGCTACAGCAAGCTTTACCAAATTATGTTACTCAATGTGCAATGCAATTTGCAAGGTTAATCTTATTGGAAGGGGCGTTCCAGAATACAAAGTGAATTACCGGACGCAGTCGGTTTGCTTTTGTCGAATTTCGTCGAAAGTGAATGTTATAGAAAGTCAAAGCACCTCTCTCTCTCTCTCTCTCTCTCTCTCTCCTCTCTCTCTCAAAACAAATTAAATGCAATTTAATCATTATAGAGGAGGGCGGGAAGTGTATAATGTATAAAAATGATAGGACACGTCAGGTTATTTCCTGAGTATAATGCACGCGTGTCCCCACATTTACGTATCATTTCTATAGATATATATATCTATATATATATATATATATATATATATATATATATATATATATATATATATATACTCTATCCATTTTCAGCTTGACCCCAAATGTATCACATATCTCACAGTCCATAAACCTTATTTTCCGAAGAACATTTCTCAATTTATCAAAGAGGCCGCTCGTAAAATGTAGCTATATCCTATTGTGACCTTCTTATCAAATGGGGTATATATTACCTTTGCACCTATCTAGTCTCCTGTATTATTATATATTATTATAATTATTATTATATTATTATTATTATTATTATTATTGGTATCACAGACCTGGAGCTACTTCGACATCTATTATTATTATTATTATTATTATTTTATTATATTATTATTATTATTATTATTATTATTATTATTATTATTATTATTATTCGGAAGATAAATTCTGTTCATACAGAACAAGCACTTCAGAAGCCACTGACTTGAAATTCAAGCTCAAAAGAATATAATGGTGTTCATTGAAATAAGTAACAGAAGGTAATGGGTAATAATATAAAAAAGAAAAAAAAAGATAAAAAGAGGTCAGATATTAGAAAAGAAAATATGAATATAAAAAATTATCAAATAAATAGATTAAAATGTAAGTAAGCATTAACTGCGAGGTTTTCCTCCTGTTACAGAAAACTGAAATATAATGTTTTGTAATTATAATTCATACACGGTGAATTTGTAATTTTCTGTATCA
>NC_087200.1:194930759-194953399 GCF_015104395.2 Macrobrachium nipponense | reverse complement strand
CTTTGTTTGCTCTGTTGATTAGATTATAAAGGTCGGACAAGCTCTCGACACTTGCAGTAGCAGCGGTACTCTCATTCCGGGAGTGGCTGTGTTCGTGTTGCTCTGTTCGCTGACGTAAAGATGAAAGAGTTCTTTGTAGTAATTTTTCAAAGCGCTCATTCAATTTTTAGTTTGACGAAACGTATTGCAATGACTAAAAGCTTGTTTAGCTGGACGAGGGGGAATTAAAATGAAGGTTTTATTACCTTTAAACTAGCGTTGTTTTACACAGGAAAAAATAAATATACTTTGTCTAAGTGTGACTGGTAGTTTGCAATGCATTTCATCTAATAACAAAATAGTGACCTGACCACAATAATAAGATTACTTTTGTCTCTTTAATTCGCCCAAACACTTTCTGCTCGTTGGTATACGTAGAAAAAATTGATATATCATGTCTGCATGTGTGTGTATGTGTGTGTGTGTGTGTATGTATGTGTGTGTGTAGCTTGCAATGTACTTTATCGAATAACGACCGAAAATCTAAATGATTCTCATCTCTCCCTCAATAATTCCCTCCAATAAACTTGGTTTTCGTTATAAACAGCAAATTGTAATATATTATGTCTACATTTGTATGTAGTTTATAATATACTTGATCCAATAACACAAGAAAGATCTGAGAACAATAATCAAAATATTTTTGTTTCTTCCTTAATTCGCCCGAACACTTTTTGGCCGTTGTTATACATAAAAAAATTGATATATTATGTATATGCATAATTTTGATGGAGATTTCAACATACATTCTCCAATAATCACCTAACTCTAGAATTATTTCCGTCACTCCCTCATCGGTATTTCCCTCAAACACTCTCTATGTAGACACAGAAGACAGAGAAGAGAAATTCTGGTTAATCCGTGAAACGTCTATGTAAACGTTCCTTTTGGCCTTCAACGTTTCCCCCTCACAGCTCCAACGTTTTCGAAATATTTTCCCCATTTCCTCCGGAGTCCAGTCCAGCTGGATTGCATCATTCAAACCCTGGTGGAGGTGTTGCTTGTAGCTCGTATATTTCAGAGCTGAATGCGAATTTCCTCTCTCTCTCTCTCTCTCTCTCTCTCTCTCTCTCTAAAAAGGAGAGAGAGAGGAGGTGAGGAATTTGTTCTGATGCAGTGATAGATATTAGCAGGGTTTTAAATCAATTCGCATCGCTAATGAAAGTATACTGTTATTTACGATGCCTGTTCTTAGTCATCAACATTTCAAACAACAAAAATGAATGTCGAAACGAGTTATCGCTCTTGCCAGTACATCATAAATCATCCTCTCTCTCTCTCTCTCTCTCTCTCTCCTCTCTCTCTCTCTCTCTATATATATATATATATATATATATATATGTAGAATATACATATATATAGAATATCTATAATATATTCTCTATATATAATATATATATAAGATTATATAATACATATAATATTTATATAATGTATATACATATATAATATATATATATACTAGATATATAATAGATATAATATATATATATATATATATATATGATGTATAAGAGAGAGAGAGAGAGAGAGAGCGAGAGAGAGAGAGAGAGAGAGAGGATTGATTTATGATCTATTGGCAAGAGCAATAACTCGTTCGACATTCATTTTTGTTGTTTGAAATGTTGATGACTAAGAACAGGCATCGTAAAGAACAGTATATTTTCATAAGTGATGCGAATTGATTTAAAACCCTGCTAATATCTATCAGTGCATCAGAACAAATCCCTCAACTACTCTCTCTCCCTTTTAAAGAGAATATATATATGTATATATTATATATCTATAATTAATGAATATATATATATACTATAGATTACATATATATATATCATATAATATATTACACGACAAAACCTGTAGATAGCTTTCTTTATAATCATCTAAATCATTAACCGTTGCATTAGAGCTTTGCTTTCAGAATTTCCAGACGAAAAAAAGGTAAATAAAATAAAAAAAGGGATAAAATATTCCAAATATTCAACCCATATTCCACGTCTGACAGAACGCGAATGGTAGATTAACCAAGCATTTCAAACTTTTGGCCGGAAAGTCCTCTACAGAGGCGGAGCGAATGATAAAGAAGACTGACGGCCGGACTGACAATCATATTGACACTTTGAGTGACAGTCGGGCATTTGAGGCCTACCGTTGGAACGGTCCATCCAATAATCCCTAGATGCAAATCTTTCCATAGCGACAACGAAAACCACTCGGGGTTTTAGACAACGGCCGATAGATTGTTCCTGATGCAGGAAGTCCGCGAGCTGACGTGACCACATTTTGTGTTAAAGGTCACAAGGCCACAGGTGAGGTTTGGTTATAACTATCACAGGTGTCAAGCAGGTGTCAAGTGGTAGACGAGTGAAATTGGCTGGGTGGCAGGCTGAACTTATTTTGCAAAATAGGAACATAAGTTGCTCTAGAGACAGAGATTTAAAAAAAAAGTTGCTCTGGAGATTTTAAAAATAAATTGCTTTGAAAATTTAAAAAAATTAGCTTTGGAGATTAAAAAAAATAATTTTCAAGATTTTAAAAGATTAGCTTTGGAGATTTAAGCAAATTGCTTTGAAGATTTAAAAAAAATAGTTTTGAAGATTTTACAAAATTAGCTTTGGAGATTTAAGCAAATTACTTTGAAGATTTAAAAAAATAGTTTTGAAGATTAAAAAAAAATAGCTTTGGAGATTTAAAACAGTAGCTTGGAAGACTTAAAAACAATTGATTTGAAGAATAAAAACATTGCTTTGAAGATTTAAGCAAATAGCTTTGAATATTTTAAAAAAATGTTTGGAGATAAAAAAAAGATATCTTATCAGATTTAAAAAGATAGCTTTGAAGATTTAAAAAATTGCTTTAAAAAGATAGCTATGAAGATTGAAAAAATAGGTTTGAAGATTAAAAAAATAGCTTTGAAGATTTAAAAATAATTGTTTAGAGATTTAAATAAATAGCTTTAAAGATTAAAATAAATAGCTCTGGAGATTTTAAAAAATTACTTTAACCAAGTTATTCCAGCCAGGTATACTACGAGAGTTACCTTAACGAATTCCAAAGGTAGTCCTGCCCGAAGCAAGCATAGCGGAAATAATGTTCTAATACAATTCATTCAGAACTCTCCTGTGGTAGTCATTTCTACATTTTGTGTCAGTACAAAGTAAGGCGTCTGCTGGTTGAACTATTGACCGCAACCTGGTTTCCGTGGTCGCCCTCAAGTATGCAGTTTTCTGTTCGTTTTTAAAATTCCAGTTTACAGCTGGTGGGCAGTCAGTTAGGGGGTTCAGGGTAGGGTAGGGATGGGTACTGAATGACACTTCTAAAGGGATGTGATCGTAGCCCGTTGCAAGATGGTAGCGAATATTGGAGGTCACAATGGAATCATGAAGTTGTGGAGATGTGATGCAACGGTCCAGCCAGGAGGTTGTAATTGTGTCCACTCTATTTTGCACTTAGGAATATGAGGAGGGAAAGTGGAGCATTACATCGCTAATTTGGTAAGCATGATTTTGACAGAAGCGAGTAAGTTCATTATAAAATTGTTTTGTGGGGTGAGAATTAAGGTCCCCGATTATATAGATATGAGGAGCAGGAGATTCATGATTATAATGAGCAACTCAGCTAGGATCATGTAGTATTTATCAAAGTTATTGTTATTTTCCCACGGCATATAAACATTAATTATTAGGATCTTTGAGTTCCCTACTGTCACTTGAAGCCCCAGCAATATGTCACTCCTGTAGGTCTTCACATTTATCATGTAGTCTAACGATTTGTGCCACTGGAAAGAAAGGCCCCTTTCGGGCGACCGGCTATGATTTGATCTGTAACTTACATCGACGAAGTCGAGAAAGTTCTGAAGTCTTTATGGACTGAATCGCAGATGACAAGGTCATGTGGCCAGAGAGAGCGTTTCTTGCAATGCAATGATGCCTTTGAAGTTTTTGCAGAATATTTTTAGAAGAGGAATATTCCGTTTGAGGCCATAAATATTCCAAGAGATTATATCTAATATATCGATGGCATCTTACGAAGATGGGAGATGAAAGTGCTGATCATTTGGGTGGGTTGGGGTTTAGTCAGGAGGAGTGGGCAGACATGCATCATGAGAGGTTGGCTGGCACTTGCTGTAGAGATACCTAAACCCCTGCTTGGGGTGTCAGTAATTTCCCTTTTTGGGGGCTTCGTCCCTGGCCAGGTTACATCCTAGGACTTTTATATTAGGACAGACATTCTCGCCTTTTAAGGTAAGTTTACACTAGTCTTCACCCCACGCTGCATGTGTAAAACTCATCACCAACTCCTCCCAAATTCTTGTTAGCCCTGCCTACTGGACTGCTCATCAAGAGTCACACCACACCACTAACTTACCCTAATAAGCTCTCCACTAGGCGGGGCAAGAATTTGGGAGGAGCTGGTGTTGAGTCTTACGCATACAGCGTGGGGGGAAGCCTAGTGTAAACTCACCTGAAGAACATCGAGATGTTGAAATAGCCAGGTAATCCTGTATTTTATGTTTAATTTTGCAAGAGGGGGTCATAGCCCATGAGAAACTTGAATCTCTCTACTATAGAGTCTACTAGCTTCACCGATGAGCGTAGATTGTGAATCAGAGCGTGACGTCACTTCTTAGTTTTCGTCCGAGGTGATTTATGATTGCTAGGCTTCGGTCCAGTGGGCAAACAAGATGCTTTTTTCTTTTTTATACCTGCTCGTGTCTGCCAGCCACCAGACCACTCGTGATCATTCTCTTCATCATTCACGATGGCGGGTTGGCGGGAGAGATAGAGTCAGGAGACTCACGAGGGCTGGTGATCGTCAGTGCGAGAGAGAGAGAGAGAGAGAGATATATATATATATATATATATATATATATATATATATATATATATATATATATATATATATATATATGTATATATATATATATATATATATATATATATATATATATATATATATATATATATATATATACTATACTCCTCATGCAAAGCAGAAATGAAACCCGTGAAAAAATGAAAACAACTCTAGTACTTACGTAGGTAGCACAGAGCGTTCGGCTTAAGCTCAGAGTTGCCAGAAGCTTTTGAGCCGAAAGGCAAGACTAATTCGTTCTCATAATTAAAGACATGAAAAGCGGCCTAAGAGGTAAACCAAGCATGAATAGCGTTAATTCGTTCTGAGAGAGAGAGAGAGAGAGAGAGAGAGAGAGAGAGAGAGAGAGAGAGAGAGAGAGAGAGAGAGAGGGGAGAATACGAGTATGTAAACTCCAGGAGTTGGTGAAAGTTATAATAATACATCAGTGACATTGTGTGTGAGAGAGAGAGAGAGAGAGAGAGAGAGAGAGAGAGAGAGAGAGAGAGAGAGTATATTAAATAGTACTCTTTTACATCAGTGATGTTTTGTGAGAGAGTGAGGGGGGAGGGGGGAATTAGGAAAAAACTCCAAGAGTTAGGGAAGGGTGTAAGAAAGTCTTATTACATCAGAGAGAGAGAGAGAGAGAGAGAGAGAGAGAGAGAGAGAGAGAGAGAGAGAGTTAAGAGTAGGGTATATTAAAGAACCCTTTTCACATCAGCGTTTCCAAAGTCAACAAACCTGGGTTGAGAGACGAAGGAAATATTTACTCACAGGAAATGTTACCTACCCGGCACCATATTCCCGAACTATGGCCGAGTACCTGATCTTCCCTGAAGAAAGTAGAGGCCATATCTTAAAAACTAACCGTAGAATCTTCTTTTGAAAATAACCTCTCTATGAACCTAACCTAACCCAGGGGCATGGCAAAAAAAAAAAAAAAAAAAATTAGGGCTGGTGCAACATCAGTATAATATCTTTTGATTGTGTGTGTATGTGTATATATAGTATATCTACCACACACGCACGCACACACACACACACACACACACACACACACACACATATATATATATATATATATATATAATATATATATATATATATATATATATATATATATATATAAATATATGTAATGGCCTCGTTATTATAGACTAAAAGTTTCAAAATAAAGGCAAGAAATTAGAGTGAATGACTGAAGAAAAGTTAGGCAAATAAAGGACCGAGCAAAAAAAGAAGAAAAAATATTCCTTAGTATTAATTTATTTACGAAATTCAAAAACATTATTTACAAGTGAGACCAGGTTTTGGGTGGCGAAAACACACAAGATGATTAATTACCAAAAAAAAAACTGTATTTAAAACCAGCAAATGAATCAACAGACAAATCCATTACACGAAATCATACCACCATACTTATATACGAGCCATACATCCAAATCAACGATATTACAACATCGAAATCAACATCAAAATCAACGATATTACAAAAATCATAATAACACCAGTGCTATACACTTGCTCTACACAAAAGTAAAATAAGTAATAATCATAAAATACTGTTACCCAGAGCCATAAACTGTTCTATATCAAAGTAATGGCAACGTAATAATCATAATTAATACAAACGTACAGACAGCATACAAAGTAACAGTAACAAATAAATAGGCAGTAGAATGATAACTTATGATCTATAAAATAAGTAACAGACACATAACACCAAAGTATCATACACAATAAACAGGAAAATCAAGCTGCTGTTGAAGATGCCATGACACACACAGAGAGACCGAGAGGTCCTCATCCTCTAGTCGAAGTGACCATGTACCACAGACATGTCAATAATGCAACCAATTAAGAAGCTATTACACACATAGAGACTGAGAGGTTCTCATCCTCCTGTCGAGGTATCATCACAGTCCTGTCCATACTTCTACCAATGTAGAAACCACTACACACAGAAACGAAGATGTCCTCATTCTCCTGTCGAAGTAACTAGGTACCACAGACAGACCTGTCTATACAGCTACCATTCTTAAAGAAGCCATTACACACATTTAAGTGTATAAGTGAGTGTATTTTGATGTATGCATGCAGCACAGTATGAGATTTATCACAGTATTATACAAGTTCATTTTTACCTAACAGAAAAACCACAGTTCACATAAAATAAAAATTTCTTTTTAAGGTCAAACACACATATACACACACATGCACTCACTCCATCACGACAAAATGCCTTCGACAAACTGAACTGGCTCCCTGCCCTACTCCCAACACTTCCCGGCCCCCCGGCCACGCCCCCCCCCCCAAAAAAAAAAAACAGAAAAAAAACTCCATGGCAAATCCAAACTCCATCTGCGCTTGCAGCAAAAGCAAACACTTGCAGTTTTTCATTTTCTCCTTCGAACCCTGATTGTTTGCTCTCAATAATTACTTAATGGAATTAACAGTTGGGTAAACAATCACATGAAAACTACGTACGTGTGGCTTCCGCTGGACTGGAAAAATGCATTTTTCAAAATATCTATTTTTTTTATAATTTTGGCTTGTGTAGCCCGATTTTTTTTGAATTTGAACATATTTGTCAAGCTTTTTTTAAAACATAGTTTAGGTTGGTGTAGGTCGTTTATTTTTCTTAAATTTGGACACATTTAAAAAATAGTTTTTTTTTATTGATTTTGTTGGTACAGTTAGTTTATTTTTCTCAATTGGGACACATTTGTCTAATTATTTTGTATCTAAACTATTGGGTTTGCTACAGTTCACATATTATTACTGTATGGTTTAATGATCTGTAACTAGGATACAATCATGTATTTTTTATTTTTAAAAGCATCAAAGACATTAAAAAAACGTTAAAATTCAATCCCCATTCTTCAGCCAGTTCATGGAAATTTCACGACACAAACCAAGCGATTTTTTTAAAAAAATCTGAAAGCTGTAATTCTTCTATACTATAAAATATTTTGCAACCTGAATTTGACCCTTCGTGAAATGGCAAAACTTTTAATCAAACTACAGCCAGGCAAGGTTCATTATTTTTCGGATTTTTTTTGCATTTGTATAATCTTTCAAACGTGAGGACAAAGTATCTCTGTCATTTCCCTGAGGTAACAGGATTTGTACTGGTGATATCAGTAGGTTTCTGTGTTCAAGAAATTCTAAAAATTGAAAGCTTACTGAGCAGATTGTATTTGACTGTAAATGCAGGTTTGTAATTATCACATATTCCTTTCTATATATTTTTTCCCAGGGCCTTTCCATATCTTCCGTGATTTAAAAAGAATATTACCACAAGAGGGTTAAAATCTTTTTAAAATTTTGACCCTTCAGCACGTTTTTCTGTGTCTTATCTTTCACGAATCTCCACTTTTCCAGCTTTCCTTCACTTAGTTCTCATCCAAGTAGCTCTCCTGGTGTCCATGGGAGCCTATTTTTTTTTTTTGATTCACCTAAATTCGATCCAAATTTTCCAGGTAAGTAAAATGCAGGCATTACATTGAATTCGAAATTATCAGAGTCAAGTTCTGAAAATTTCAATTCAAATTGGGAAATTTAATTGTAAATTGGGAAATTTAATTATAATTTGTGAAATTTATTTGTAAGTTGGGAAATTTCACTGTAAATTGTTACATTTTATTGTAAATTGTAAAATTTAATTTGTAAATTGTGAAATTTTATTGTAAATTGAGACATTTAAATGTAAATTGTGAACTTTAATTGTAAATTGTGAAATGTATTTTTAAATTGTGAAATTTTGTAAGTTGGGAAATTTCACTGTAAATTGCTACATTTTCTTGCTAATTGTAACATTTAAATTTACATTGTGAAATTTAATTGTCAATTGTGTCATGTGACTGTGAATTTCGCAATTTAATTGTGTATTGTTAAATCTAATTGAAAATTATGAGATTTAATTGTAAATTGTGAAATTTAATTGTATACTGTCAATTGTACTGTAATTTGAAATAAACATAAATAATTTGCTAAAATTATTTATTGGCCATACCTTTGCCATCATCAGAAAATAACAAATTCCTTTCAAACCCAGACAGAGAGAGAGAGAGAGAGAGAGAGAGAGAGAGAGAGAGAGAGAGAGAGAGAGAGAGAGAGAGAGGCCTTTGTTATTGCAAGGGTAAAGAGCTTGTTTAACCTATAATCTAATTAACACTGCAAACAAAAGTAGGTGGGAGTGATGAAAATGTTTTTCCAAGATGGAAGTCACATGATAAAACTAACATTGGGTTTTGTTTATGTTATAAATTAATAAATTCACTCTGACTTACCAGGCCAACAGGAGGCTTCTCTAATGGAAAAGACTTTGAATAACTACTTCCTATGATCTTGAGATGAACGTTCTTCTTCAAATACCAAGAATTTCTCGGCTGATTCATTTCGACTAAAATGTGGCATAATTTACCGAGGGCTGTTGCGTACAGTCTTCTGGTCTTCAAATATTTAAACGAGGAGCAAATTCATTCCTGCTTCCTGATGCTGACGTCTCCTGGTATCTGTCTAATTTTTTAGATTTTCTTTATTCATTCTTTAATTACTTTCTCCTTTAACATGTCTCTTTTAGTGCAGTTTGGGGACCTCTTGGGTTTACAGTCTGTTGACTCTGTTCATAAGGGTTTTCAGTTGAAGATTTAATTACAGAAAGAAATAAATGGCAAGCAACATCACAGAATCTCTCTCTCTCTCTCTCTCTCTCTCTCTCTCTCTCTCTCTCTAGCTCATCTGAGGAACATATCAGGAGTGAGCGTCGATGTGTTTAAGAATAAACATCCAAGACCATCCAAGATTGGAAGATGCAAAATATAACGGAAGATACATCAGCAATTCTCCGTTAGACATTAGATGTGCTTCACACTGAGGGACCTGGGGGAACCCGAACGAGCTGTAAGGTCTGTAAGGTCTCTCATACAATGGCAATTCAGTGAAAGATTGTATACCAGTTCTCAAGCATGTTTGAACTTAACATCTGAGATACTCTGAGGTAAATTCTCACACAGTATTACCGACGATCCTACTATATAAAACTTAATTCTACTTCAGCTTAGAAGGTATTGCTACGTATGTGTCCTACCTACAGCCAGTCTCAACTATATACTTCTGCAGAGAACCCGCTTTTAAGAGCTGACTTAGTAAACCATTTCCCGCATGATATATGTGAAAGTATACCTAAGGCTGACTGCAGGCATGCACATTTGTAGCAATGGTCTGCAAGCAAGAGGAAATATTCTTATTTATTCTGCAACTCAGAGCATCTTACTGCGAGTTGGAACCTGTATGAGGACGAATTAATCCTGTGAATTTGTAACCATCTACATTAGGATTCATGTATGCAACGTAAATATTGTTGTATATATATATATATATATATATATATATATATATATATATATATATATATATATATATATATAGCTATATATATAGAAAGAGAGAGAGAGAGAGAGAGAGAGAGAGAGAGAGAGAGAGAGAGAGAGAGAGAGAGAGCGAGGATGATTTATGATGTACTGGCAAGAGCGATAACTCGTTTCGACATTCATTTTTGTTATTTGAATTGTTGATGAATGAGAACAGGCATCGTAAATAACAGTATATTTTCATAAGCGACGCGCATTAATTTAAAAACCCTGCAATATCTATCACTGCATCAGAACAAATCCTCAGAGAGAGAGAGAGAGAGAGAGAGAGAGAGAGAGAGAGAGAGAGAGAGAGAGAGAGGAAATTCGCATTCAGCTCTGAAATATACGAGCTACAAGCAACACCTTCACCAGGGTTTGAATGATGCAATCCAGCTGGACTGGACTCCGGAGGAAATGGGGAAAATATTTCGAAAACGTTGGAGCTGTGAGGGGGAAACGTTGAAGGCCAAAAGGAACGTTTACATAGACGTTTCTCGCATTTGCTAGAATTTCTCTTCTCTGTCTTCTGTGTCTACATAGAGAGCGTTTGAAGGAAATACCGATGAGGGAGAGACAGAAATGATTCTAGAGTTTTCTGGTTATTGGAGAATGTTGTTGAAATCTACGTAAAAATTAGGCATACATATAATATATTAGTTTTTTATGCATAGCAACGATCAAAATGTATTCGGGCGAATTAAGGAAGAAACAAAAATATTTTGATTATTTTTTTCGAATCTTTCTTATGTTATTCGATAAAGCATTTTGTAAACTACATACAAACGTAAACATAATATATTCCACTTTTCTGTTAAAAACCAAATCCAACAAGTATTTAAGGGAATACTGAAGGAGAGACGAAAACAATCTAGTGTTTTGTGGTTAAATCATACTTTTGTTACCGGAGAAATGTATAGAAAATTTATAACGATGTAGATATAATGTACTTTATATCTTACTATAATGGGCGTTATATCTGTCCGTCCGTCTGTCATTCAATCACGGCCAAACAGCTGGTCTGATAGGCATGAAACTTGGTAGGGTTATAATGGGGACCCCTAAGATGGTTTATAATTGGGTTTCATCCTACCTCCCTCCCCACCTCTCCGAAGGGGGTGGAGGTGAGAAAGGATTCCCTGAAACGGAGCTGGTTCTGCCCGTGGAACTGGGCTGGTTATGCCCGTAGACTTAGTTACTGTACGAATTTCTGTATAAGTGTGTTTGTTAGTAGACGTAATATGTAGTAATATATTAATCTTTTCTGGTTATAACGACGACTAGAAATTATCCTCTAACAAATTAAAGAGACGAAAATAATCTGGATTCTTGTGGTCAAATCATTCGATTGGCATTGGATAAAATGTATTGTAACCTTCGTGGAAATATAAAAAGAATATAGCAATATTTTTTTTTTATGTATAAAAATGAACAAAAAGTATTTGAGTGTAATATCGAAGGAGAAACAAGAATATTTAAGTTTTTACTATTAGATCATTCGTTCGTAGAGCATATCTATCTATTTTCTGTTTCGTAGAGAATATATCTATCTATTTTCTGTTTAGGTCGTCAACCAGAAAGTATTTAAGTGAATTAATGAAGGAGAGACAAAAACAAATTAATTTTTGTGGTCAGATGACTTTCTTTGTCATAGGACAAAGTACATCGTAAACTACTCACACACAGACGTACATGTAAACATATATTCCATTTTTCTGTATAACATCGATATTTTGAGGACAATGAAATCTACATTTTAATTCCCCCTTCGCTCAGCTAAACAAGCTTTTAACCCTTGCAATACGTTTCGTCAAACTAAAACTGAATGAGCGCTTTGAAAAATTACTACAAAGAACTCTTTCATCTTTACGTCAGCGAACAGAGCAACACGAACACAAACCCTCACGGAACGAGAGTACCGCTGCTACTGCAAGTGTCGAGAGCTTGTCCGGCCTTTATAATCTAATCAACAGAGCAAACAAGGCAGGTGGAAGGAAGGGAGCGGAATTCTTTCACGCGGCTCAAAAAGGCTCACGATTAAACGGGTCCGGCTTCTGTTTGGGTTAATGAGGAATTACTCTGAGTTGCTGGGTGGATAAGTTGTGGGAAAAAAATATAAATCTTTTTCCACACAAAATCGTGCAACTTGCTTTGGTATAATAATAGTTGGTTTGATTGAATTATGAGATTCTATAAAGGAAAATGGTCTACTAGTTACACTTTCCAATATGGCGGCCATTTTAGAATAGGCTCGTCGTCTAGCATGTAAAATCAGCCTATTCCTCATGAAAATAGTTCATTGCTTTAAATATCATTTATCACAAAACCAATGTTTTGAGAAAACTGATGGTTCAACAAATAGTGGAGAAATAAGAGTTTTTTTTATTGTTTACAGGTTCGTTCAACTGGTTTTGGGATAATTTAAGTTGGTGTGAATGAATAATAGGAATCTAAGAATGTAATTGATCTAGTGGCCACTCTTTCCAATATGGCGGACACTTTAGAAGTTGTTCGTCATTATGATTATAAAAGTCAGCCTTTTTTCATTATAATTAGTTTATCGTTTCACAAATTATTTATTACGAAAGGAAATGTTCCCAGAAAACTGCTTTGAATTCTAACACGTCAGATATTTTCCTAGAATAATTAACTAATTTAATAAGAGGTAACAAATAAAACAAAACAAGTGATTGGAACAAATAAATGACAATAACACGAGCAATAATATTCATACGAAGAAATATGAGAACACTAAAAAGGCTTAAACCAAGTAGAATATATCAGTGATAGCAGAGAGAGAGAGAGAGAGAGAGAGAGAGAGAGAGAAGAGAGTAGAAGAAGAACAGGTCCCTTTGCTCTAACATATTTACTGATAGAGAAATATATACGGAAAGAGACAAAGAGGGGTAAGGTGGAATGAATTTGAAAGAGAGAGAGAGAGAGAGAGAGAGAGAGAGAGATAGAAGAAGAAAGTCCCTTTGCTCAACATACTGATAGAGAAAAATATATAGAAAGAGGACAAAGGGGAGGGGTAATGGAATGAATTTGAAAGAGAGAGAGAGAGAGAGAGAGAGAGAGAGACTTAGAAGGATATTGTTTAGTAGAGAGGCGAAAGGTGAGCAGGAAATTGAACCTAGGAAGGAGAAACGGACTCAAATATGGGACAGAAAGAGTCCTATATAGGATTAATATTGACAAAATAGGAGTGACGCTATGAGAGAGCTTGGAGAAGTATTTCAGATCCGACGAATAATTTGACTTCCAATGAGAGAGGAAACTGTTATTCATTAGAGGAGACTTCCTAAGGGAAATGGAAGAGAGAGAGAGAGAGAGAGAGAGAGAGAGAGAGAGAGAGAGAGAGAGAGAGAGAGAGAGAGAGAGCAGAATGCATTGCTCTAGCTGACCTATGGACCCTTCTCGACGTAGATGAAACAAATACCTGACTATGAAGTGTTCTGAAGCTTGAGATTTATATATATATGTATATATATATATATATATATATATATAATATATCTATACACACACAACAACACACACCATATTATATATATATATATACATATATATATTTAATATATGTATATCCACAACCCATACGCATCTACGTAAGAATTAATCCTCTTAAAAAGCCTTATATATCTCAGTCACGTCAGATGGTACCGAGGAACCTCGTATGTCTTGTATCAATTATGTGTACGCTGTTAAGCTCCCTTATGAATGAATGAATGGATGGATGGGAGCATAGTAACGTAAGAGATATTTATGTGAATGGGACCTACATAATTTACAGCCTTGATTAAGAGGCGTGTTTCCATTTGGGGTTTTGTGTTGGTAGCTCAGTGTTAGCGTGTGTGTGTTATTGTGTGTGTGTGCGTGTGAGAGAGAGAGAGAGAGGAGAGAGAGAGAGAGAGAGAGAGAGAGAAGTGGGGGGGGCGAATTTTTCCAATATACATATGCGTATACATATATGTACATATAATATATGCAATTATAAAAAAAATATACATATTTATGAAAATATATTCATTATTATATATATATATATATATATATATAAATATATATGGTATATATATATATATATATATATTATATCATATATATACACACATATATATTTATATATATATATATATATATATATATATATATTATATATATAATATTGAATATATTTTCATAAATATGTATATATATAAAATGCATATATTATATTACATATATATGTATACGCCATATGTATATTGGAAAAATTGCCCCCCCCCCCTTCTCTCGGCTCTCTCTCTCTCTCTCTCTCTCTCCTGATCACTGTGCTCCCTGCTCACTGGTCAAATATGGACATAAGATGTCTTACAAAGTATATATATATATATATATCTATATATACCTACATATATATATATATATATATATATATATATATATATATATATATATATATATATATATATATACTTATATATCATTTGCCCACGTATAGGATTATTGCAGCATTTACAACATCTTTCTAATACAATCTTAACAAAACGCCTTCGACCACCTGACAAAAAAAAAAAAAAAAAAAAAAAAAAAAAATCCGTTGCAAATCGAAACTCCGTCTCTCCTTCAAGCAAAGTAAACAAAGCAGTTTTTTTTTTTATTTCTCGCACGAACCCAAGCAGTTTTGCTCTCTGTAATTACTTAATGGAATTAACAGTTTGGCAAACAGCCAAAGTAAGACAACAAACTGAGTTTGGTGGATCGAGAAAAAGAGTATTTTCTGACGAAAGACACATTTTCAAACATTTTTTATTCAGTGGCGATTTCTGGAGCAAGAGCCCGTGCTGTGGATGTAGCCAACTTAATCTATGACAGAGGGACTGATATTTCAGATTGTTCTGTTATATGGCAACATCAATCTTTTTAAGTTCGAGAAAAATTGCATTTTTTTGACATTTTGACTGGAGCATGAGCCCGTGCTAACATATGGCCAGCTTAATCTAGCACTGAAAGACAGACTGGCAACTCATGTGCCATATAATATTATGTCATTGTATTTATATGGCATATTGAAGATAAAAGAAAAATTCTTTCTGAAGATAAAACCTTATATATTTAAATGTCATCCCATATAAGATTTATTTCTAAAATAAATAAATTCACATTTAAATTATTATTTAATTACTGCATTAGTCCCTAACGCTATTCAATTCTAATATCTCTAAAAGTATTGAAGATATAAGGAAAATTCTTTCGGCAGATAAAACCTTGTACATTTTAATTTCATCCCATATAAGATTTATTTTTAGAATATCATAAATTCACATTTAAATTATGTTAACCCTTTGATGGTTTAACTTGATACCAGTCTTTGATAAGTTCACCGAGAAAAATCTTATTTTTCTACGAAAAAACATTTTTGAAATGTATTACTAGACCGAGGGTTTCTGGAGCAAGAGCCCATGCTTGGATGTGGCCAGCTTGATTTTAGACAGATAGACAGACTGACAGTTCATGTGCCCTTTTTTTAAAATAGAATATCAATCTTTGATAAGATCAACTAGAAAAATAATATTTCTTAACGAAAGACCTTTTATAATTTCTTTTACTAAATTACGGTTTCGGGATTAAGAGCCCGTGCTAGCTTGATCTAGGACAGACACACAGACTGACAGACAGTTTATATGCCTTGGTACATTACAATATTAACTTTTGATAAGTATGCCAAGAATAATCTCATTCTTTGACGATAAAATTTTATTTTATTTTTACTAAACCGCGGGTATCTAGAGTAGGATCAGTGATATATTTGAATAAAAGCTTTAACAATTCGTTTTTGTTCGTGCTAATAATACTTTTTTATTTACTTTTATTATTATTACTATTTTTGCTTTTACCCCTTGTTACATCGCCTACATTCACTCGCTTAGAATTCCACTTATCCAAATTATAAAATTCATCAGTCATAACAATATATTTCGAAAAACAGCAGTGCCAATTTGGCACTAAACAGTGCCATTAATACGAAATGAGTTACCCAAAATTATATTCCTTTAGTCGTGAAGTTGATATTTTCAGGAAATTAAAATTGACACTTACACAAAACCCAGAGAGAGAGAGAGAGAGAGAGAGAGAGAGAAGTTACAAGGATTTGCATGGAGTTACTAGGATTAGGATGTCTCAAAGACTTATTAGTCCATCCGAGGAGACATCGTGTGCTCACTTATCTCCAGGAGAGAGAGAGAGAGAGAGAGAGAGAGAGAGAGAGAGAGAGAGAGAGAGAGAGAGAGAGAGAGAGAGACTTAGGCAGGTTTGTATATATGAAACTGTTGATGACCAGAACACGTACATCATTTCCAAGGGTTAAAAAGAGGTTATTTGATCCTAAAATTACTCTCATGAATCAGATTATTACCAGAGAGAGAGAGAGAGAGAGAGAGAGAGAGAGAGAGAGAGAGAGAGAGAGAGAGATAGGAGGTGGGCACACGTATTCTCTCCTCAACTCTTTCAAACATTAAAAATCTAGAAGTTCGTGACTTCATAAAAATAAAATCTGCTATGTAAAGAGAGAGAGAGAGAGAGACCTTACCTTACCTTACAGACCTTACATCTTGTTCGGGTTGCCCCAGGTCCCTCAGTGTGAGGCACCTCTAGTGTCTACCAGAGAGTTGCTAGTACATCTTCCGGTATATTTTGCATCTTCCAATCTTGGATGGTCTGGGATGCAGTTTAGATATTTGTCGAGCTTATTCTTAAACACATCTACGCTCACTCCTGATATATTCCTCAGATGAGCTGGCAACGCATTGAATAGACGCTGCATTATCGATGCTGGTGCGTAGTGGATTAATGTCCTGTGTGCTTTCCTTATTTTTCCTGGTATAGTTTTGGGCACTATTAATCTACCTCTGCTTGCTCTTTCTGATATTTTTAGTTCCATGATATTTTCTGCTATTCCTTCTATCTGTTTCCATGCCTGAATTATCATGTAGCGTTCTCTTCTCCTTTCTAGACTATAATAATTTTAAGAATTGTAGTCTTTCCCAGTAGTCTAGGTCCTTACTTCTTCTATTCTAGCTGTAAATGACCTTTGTACACTCTCTATTTGTGCAATATCCTTTTGATAGTGTGGGTACCATATCATATTGCAATATTCAAGTGGACTACGAACATATGTTTTATACAGCATAATCATGTGTTCAGCTTTTCTTGTTTTGAAGTGCCGTAACAACATTCCCATTTTTGCTTTACATTTTGCCAACAGAGTTGCTATTTGATCATTGCATAACATGTTCCTATTCATCATCACACCAAGGTCTTTAACTGCTTCCTTATTTGTGATGGTCTCATTATTAGGTCCCTTATATGCATATAGCTTTTCTTTCTCTGTCTCCATAATTTATTGATTCAAATTTATCAGAGTTAAATACCATCCTATTTACCTCGCCCAATCATATACTTTGTTAAGGTCTCTTTGTAGAGCGTTCCTATCTTCATCACAAGTAATTTCTCTACTTATTCTTTGTGTCATCTGCGAAACTACTCACTACCGAATCTTTAACATTATTGTCTATGTCTTCAATCATAATAACAAACAGTATTGCAGCTAACACCGTACCTTGCGGCACACCGGATATTACCTTGGCTTCATCCGATTTCTCGTCGTTTGCAATAACTATCTGTTTTCTATTGTGTAAAAATTCTTTTAACCATCTTCCTACTTTATCCACGATATTGTGTTTTCTAATTTTCTTCGCTAATATAGTATGGTCTACTTTATCAAAAGCTTTTGCAAAGTCTAAATAAACCACATCTGTTTCATTTCCCGCTTTATATTTTGAATATGTTTTCACGGTGGACTAACAGTTGGGTTTGTGTACTTTTTCCGGGTACGAAACCATGTTGTCCTTTATTAAACAAATATTTTTTATTAAATGTTTTCATAATATTTTTTCTTCATTACCCTTTCATACACTTTTCATAATATGTGATGTTAGACTCACAGGCCTATAATTACTTGCCTCTAGTCTTGATCCACTTTGAAAGTGAGTAATATATGCTAATTTGTGCTCATCATATATCTTGCCTGTATCTACACTTTGTCTTAATAATATTGCAAGTGGCTTTGCGATAGAATGAACTACTTTCTTTAACAAAATAGCAGGAATTCCATCAGGCCCTGCAGCAGCTCCATTTTTAATTTCATTAATAGCCTGCACAATATCAGCTTCATTAATATCTATGTCAGCTAAATATTCACTATTTTCATCCCTTACTTCATATCATTATCTTCATTATCTATTCTAGGGTGAATTCTCTCTTATATCGTTCTGCCAGTATGTTGCAAATTTCCTTTTTTTCATTCGTTAATCTCCCTTCAATTCTCAGAGGGCCTATTTCTCATTCTTCTTTTATTCATCTTCTTCGCATATGAGTAAATAATAGTTTGGGGTTTTGCTTGATATTTAATAGGGTTTTTTCTTCCAAGTCCCGTTTTTCATTTTCTTTTGATTGTATAATCTTTTGTTCTGCATTTTCTATCTTACTTTTTTCTTTTTTAGTTCTATAACTTTCCATGCATTTTTCTTTTGCAAGACCTTTTGTCCACTTTCTGATTTCTGGAACAAGATCCTTCTGTCTCTTGGTATGCATGAATGATGTTTACTTTTCTTCTTCGGTATATATTTTTCCACTATTATCTCCAATATTTTATATTAATATCTCCGTATTTACCCTTATGTGCATCCACTTACGAAAATGTTATCCCAATCTTTGTTTAATTCTTCATTAATTTCTGACCAGTTTATATTTTACTGTAGAAGTTGTATTTTCCATATCCTTCCCACTTTTTTTTTCATTTCTTGCTTATCTCTATTTCACTTGCTTTGGAATGAACTGTTAATTCTATGACATTATGGTCTGAAATACTCGCATTATAACTATTATTTCTTTAACATAATTCATCTCGTTCACAAATACTAGGTCTAAAGTATTTTCCTTTCTTGTTGGCAGGTGATTTATTTGTTGAATGTTGTATTCTAGTAGCATATCTAATAGCTTTTCAAAATTGCCTCTTATCTTCTGCACTACTATTACTCTCTTTTTTATATAGTATAAGTACAACCACAATCTCCTATTCGTTCTTTCCATTCTACGAAGGAAGTTGAAGTCACCAGATAGGAGAATAGTCCAGTCCTTGTGATTTCTACATATATCATCACCATTTTTCAATTATTATGTCAAACTCTTTAGTATTAGGAGGTCTATATATTACTATGTTCATCAATTTTTCAGATTCAAATTCTACCGCTATTAGTTCACATTCTGAGTTACTATATTTCTCATATATTCCTTGTTTTTTGTCTTTCCCATATATTGCGGTTCCCCCTTGATTGTCCTATTTTTTCTATCTGATCTATAAGTTTGGAACCCTTTTATTTGATCATCATTCCAGTCTCTTGGGAATACCAGGTTTTCACTTATATTCATTATATCTATTTTCTTTTCATTTTGGGTTAGTTCTTCTAAGTACTCTATTTTTCTTTTTGAGTTTACTCGTAACTAAACCCTGCGCATTCATCACTATGATGGTTTGCGTGTTTTCTCCTTCATTTAATACTGATAGTAATAAGGATTTTCCCATGTCTCTTTCCTGTTCTGGTAGTTGTTCTTTTTTTTTCATTTCCAGAAATTCTGACATTAAAAAATCCAACTTTTCCATAATATTTGATCTTCCTTCATCATAATTATTCATTTTGTGTCTGAATCTGCAATTTTCTCGTCCGTTTCTGCAATATCCTCTTGCATAATAAATACAGTTATTACTCTTGAGTAGAATTTCGGAGCTGATGCTTTGAAATTTTTTGCTGACACCTCTGCATATCTCATTGGTGGTTTGCTTTTCTCTTTTACCTGATATTCTTGATTTCTCTCTTTATTTGATTTGTTTCTTTCTTATTTGGATTTATTACTTGGTTGGTTATTTATTTGATTTAGATTCATGCTACAGGGTGCATATATTTGCATTTTTTGTCGAACTTACATCCTTTTCCTTCTTTTAGGTTTTTACATATTTTTGGATGCAGATCTCTGCAATCATCCCCATATCCATCTAAGTATGCACATTTACCATATATTTCATAGTTTTGACATATCTTAGGATGTTTGTAGTAACATCTTTCTCCAAATCTGCAATTCCCTCTTTTCAAAAGGTTGCAGATTTTGTCTTTGTCTTGTCTATTTTTTCCTCTTTCCCGTCATTGTATAGATCTGGGTAGAGCCTCTTCGGATTTGCTTTTCTGTTGTCATATCGTAATTTATTTCTTCGTAGGTATGCTGCTTTATTGCCTCATATGTAGTATCAATGAGTATCTCTGCATCCATACTTTTATCTTGTTCTTTGTTTTCCTTATTTTTTTGCTGTCATTTCATTTTTGTTTACTTCTCTTCCGTTTTCCTCTTCTTCTTTTTCTTCTTCTTCTTCCTCTTCCTCTTCTTCTTCATCCTCAACTATTTGTACATTCCAATCTTGATTTAATAACATTGTCTATCCATGATAGACATGTTGAACAAAAAATTCTTGTATCTTTTCTCAAATCTTGTATTACCTCAGCACACTGTGGATGGGTCGGAATGTTGCATGCAGCACATTTTCTGATTAGGTTTTGTGGATGACTATGCTAATACCAAACTTACACAGTTTGCATGCTTTTGGCATTTCTTTTTCCTAATGCATCAATTAGTATATCACAAGATTTACCTTATTCATTTTCTTTGTCGGAATATGTTGGTTTATGTATATTTTCTTTATGAGTCTCTTGACCACTTGGATTTTATTTGGAACTTCTTCAATTATTTCAAGATGTTTTCATTAGATTTGTTCCAGTTTGAAGGATTATATCCTTCTAATATATCTATGAATGCTTTTGTATCTTTTGGTTAGGACTGTTGCTGATTTCATAGATGAGAAATGCCAGTTCCCTTCCTGCTACCTCATCGTATTGTGAATCTGCTAAGCACGCCAAATTACGCCACCTTTTCCCGCAGTTGGAACTTACTGCCATCTTGTTCTGATTTATAGTATTACACTTGATAAACTAACTTAGAAGACGCTTTATCCTACTATTTTCATACTAATCTTATCACCGATAGTTCACGAACACTTCTAGATATTTCTCAAATTCTAGTCGTATGTTAAACTTGTGATATCTGTGATTATTGTGACTTCACGCGGGTACGTCTCACAGCAAGATGGCTACTACGAGAGAGAGAGAGAGAGAGAGAGAGAGAGAGAGGAGAGAGAGAGAGAGCCTTTGTTACTGCAAGTGCACTGAGTTTGTTTATCCTTTAATCTAATTAACACTGCAAACAAAAGTAGGCGGAAGTGACAAGAATGTTCCTTTTTTCAGACTAAAGCCTCGTGATAAAAGTATATCTCAGTTTTGTTTGAGTTACTTGTAAGTTACTTCGAGTTGCTGGCTCAACAGATGCTCCTTTGGTGGAGAGGGTATTGTTTAGGTAACGTTAGGAAGCAAGGTCTTCACTTATAAAGGATTTTATTCCTATAATAATTCAAGAAATACACTGTTTTGCCTAATAATTGTCAGCCCAAGAATACTTGAATGGAAAGTGTACTTGTAAAAAGATGACATTTGGAATCATTTTTCCATATGGCACATATGAAATTAGAATAGAATAGAATATAGAATTTAGGCCAAAGGCCAAGCTGTGGAACCTATGAGGTCATTCAGCGCTGAAACGGATATTGACACTAAAAAAGGTTTGAAAGTTGTAACAGGAGGAAAACCTCAAAGCAGTTGCACTATGAAGCAATTGTTAGAAGAAGGTGGAGGAAAGTAAGAGGGAAGAAAGAAAATATGAACAGAGGTACAGTTAAAGAAATGAAAGGGGTTGTTGCAGCTAGGGTCCGAAGGGACGCTGTAAAGAACATTAATTAATGCCTACAGTGTACCCCATGAGGTGCACTGACGGCACTACGCCCATACGGGGGGGACTATAAGAATTTAATGTGCACAGGTAACTCAAAACATCTTCAAAGAGACTTCGAATATGCTGGAAGAATGAAAATTATTCTCATATAATTGCTAAATAAAATTATATTCATACATATACATATTATTTGATTTACCACATTATCTTTATCTATACTGGAGTATGAGAAATCATTCAAAGAAAACGTCCAGGTACACACACACACACACACAAACACACTAAATCCGAATAGTAGAAAAATGTTTGGTTAACGTGTTGTGATACTGTAAACTTGTAACTCACAGTATTTTAGATACAAGTTCAAACCAGCAAAAGAGACTGATAAACTTAAGCTCTCAC
>NC_087200.1:194910759-194925759 GCF_015104395.2 Macrobrachium nipponense | reverse complement strand
CAGAGTATAGTTATAGACTGTGATTGGCCTATTGAGGCATGGAGAGTTTGCTTGCAGTAGTGTGGCACTTTGCGTTGATATTGTAACCAGTAGCGTAAAGTCTTGTAGTTCCATGGAACTCAATATTGATAGTTCCTGTATATTTTATTCTTCTGATACCTCTGGTGAATTATATGATAATAAGTGGACACAACTAAAGTTTGCATTGAATCCTTATTTTACTTTAGGATTACATTGAATTCATTAGAGCTTAACCTTTTCTATTCACGTGGTTCGGCAGCCCCTAGCCAGCTGCATTATTCTCTGATATGAAGTTGATCCATTCCGACAATTCACATATCACACCTTTCCAGGCCGTAACTACCATGACAGTATATTCCTCTCTCTCTCTCTCTCTTCTCTCTCTCTCATCCACTGACCCTTTAGCACAGATTTCTAAAAATATATCTCTCCCTCTTTGTTTATTGCTTCATGTCTTCTGCATCACTGACCCATTTTAAGCTTGCAATAGCATTCGACGATTTCAGATTCACTGATCCTTGCGAGAGGGGAATCTTTGGGTACTTTTATGATTAGTGTACTCTCTCTCTCTCTCTCTCTCTCTCTCTCTCTCTCTCTCTCTCTCTTTCCACGTTAATACTCAGTGTTTAACCCAACACTGAATACAAAGATAACTGAATACTTTGTACAGAAATTCTCTCTCTCTCTCTCTCTCTCTCTCTCTCTTTCTCTCTCTTTGTGGATATGAATTAATGTATGATATATATGAAATGTCATGCTGTGAATCATATTTCATGTCAAAATAAAGCATAAATGAAAAGGAGTACCTCTCTCTCTCTCTCTCTCTCTCTCTCTCTCTCTCTCTCTCGGTAACCTATTTCAGATACGATACACACACATACATACATACATACAGACACAAACGAACAAAGGAAGGGGAGAGAGAGAGAGAGAGAGAGAGAGAGAGAGAGAGAGAGAGAGAGAGAGAATTTCATGTCAAAATGAATCATCAACGGGAAGTACTTCAAATTTTGAAATAACAAAAGACATTTAAATTCTTAACATAATTCTGTCTATTTTTTCGTATAACCAGCTTCATATAAATTAAAAGAATATATAAAATTATAAATGAAGAAGTAAACAATGCGCCAAAGTTACTTCGGCGCAATCGAGTTTTGTGTACATCGTACAATCAATACCACTGAAAATACATCCATCTTTCGGTGGTCTCGGTATAAAGCTGTATGAGCCGCCCATGAAACTTTAACCACGGCACGGTGGTGGCTTGTTCTATATCGTTGCTAGAAGCATGATTATGGCTAATTGCAACCTTGAAGTGAAATAAAAACTACAGAGGTTAGAGGGTTGCAATATGGTATGTTAAGTCATTGTTGAAATTTTCATTTATCCATAAAACGGTCAACATTAAAAAAATTAATAATTTGTTATTAAGATTTCTAATGTTTTAAAGAATTTCGGGTAAAAAATAGTGTTTGTGCGCATTGTGACTATTGCCTGATCAGTCTACATGACTATTCAATTGGAATTATACCCGTTTCCATTCCTATTCTCACAAGATTCCCAAAATAATAAAAATGTCCTAGGAAGCCTCATAAGTTCAATTGGAATTATACCCATTCCAATTCCTATTCTCACAATATTCCTAAAACAATTAAAATGTCCCATGAAGCCTCATGGATTCAATTGGAATTATACAAATTTCAATTCCTATTCTCACAAGATTCCTAAAACAATAAAAATTTCCTAGGAAACCTAAGAAGTTCAGTTGGAATTATACCCATTTAAAATCACTATTCTCACAAGATTCCCAAAATTATAAGAATGTCCCAGTAAGACTAATACGTTTAAATGGAATTATGACCATTTCAATTCCTATTCTCACAAGATTCATGAAACAATAAAAATGTCCCAGGATGCCTCATAGGTTCAATTGGAATAATACCCATTTCAATTCCTATTGTCACAAGATTCCTAAAACAATAAAAAAGTCCCAAGAAACCTCATAGGTTTAATTGGAATTATACCCATTTCAATTCGTGTTCTGGCAAGATTCCTAAAACAATAAAAATGTTCTAGAAAGACTCATAGGTTCAATTGGAATTATACCCATTTCAATTCCTATTCTTACAAGATTCCCGAAACAATAAAAATGTCCCATGAAGTCTCATAGGTTTAATAGTAATTATACCCATTTCAGTTCCTATTCCCATATATATCCTAAAGCAATAAAAGTGACCAAGAAATCCTCATAGGTTCAGTTCTATATAATTTTCAATTCACATTCCCACAAAATTCCCAAAGAAAAAAAAATATGCAAGAATGCCTCATAAGTTTAATTAGAATTATACCCATTACAATTCCTATTTGCGCATGATTCCTGAGAGCACGAAAATGCAACACAAAAATCTCCAGTAGGTACACAGATAATGTGCTCACACTCCAAAAAATAACAGAAAATGCAATTATAAATATAAATATAAAGCACGTCACAACCTAGTGTTTTTCTTCCCATTTCTAAAGTCAGTTATAAAATAAAATGTCGATATACATACATACATACATACACACACACACACACACACAAACACAC
This sequence comes from Macrobrachium nipponense, assembly GCF_015104395.2. Classification (NCBI taxonomy): domain Eukaryota; kingdom Metazoa; phylum Arthropoda; class Malacostraca; order Decapoda; family Palaemonidae; genus Macrobrachium; species Macrobrachium nipponense. The sequence continues at coordinate 194,923,148 of NC_087200.1, read as the reverse complement.
ACACACACACACACACATATATATATATAATATATATATTATATATATATATATATATGAATAACTTGATCACGAAGTATATAAAACGTGATGCTATGTATAAATAAAGGTTTTTTTTGCCACGAAGGAAAAAATGAAAAAGCGAGATAGCCAAGTACTCGCTTTGTCATTTTTCCTTCATGGCAAAAAAACCTTTATATATATATATATATATATATATATATATATATATATATATACATATATAAAAAATCTCACACTTCATCTCGATTTTATCATTTTACAAAAAAAGAATACAAAACAGCAGTTTGTTGCTAATTACTTTCCCGAAACTAGCGCAATTTGTCACCTCCACCCAAAGCTGCTATGATGCTGACCAACCCCACAGGGCACCCACACCAACAACCCGCCCTCCCCCCCACAACCAAAATACGTCGGGAAAACAGTTTCCAGCGTAAATATGGCCATAGGACGAAACGTCCAAACTTTTAATCAAATCACGGATAGGTGGACGTAAGTTACAAATTTCGAATATTTTCATTTCCTGAAATTGTGGTTTCCTTTGGTGAAATAATAAAGAAAAACATATTATGAAATGAAACGGTTGAGAAAGATTTCAGTTGGTTCTGAAATTGTGGTATGAATATTAGAGGACGTTTGATTTTTGAGGAGGGAGTCTTATTTCTGATAATGCTGGAACTAATGTGGGTTTCGTTTGTTTATATATATATATATATATATATATATATATATATTATATATATATATATATATATATATATATATATATATATATATATACATACTACATACATACATACATACATACATCATATATATATATATCTATATATATATATATATATATATATATATATATATATATATATATATATATATATTCAAAACATCTATAGCCATAGGTGTCTACACTACACAAAATTCCTTAGCGATGAACTTATGTGATATGAGTACGTACGAAACATCCTAAGCCAGTTTTTACCAAAACATTCGATCATAGCTGAGAAGAAAGTACCAGACAGACAAACAAACAAACAAACACACATACACATACAGGAAGGGTCTTAGTTGTCACAGGGTCTGTAGAAAGGCTTGTTTGCTCAAATAACCTAATTAACACCTACGGTAAAGAAGACATGTTTAATTTGTACATAAATAATTCGGTATTTTTGGGTCAACAGAGGTTTCTGGCGAAAGGCATCGGATTAATTAATGTTTTTTTTATATAGGTAGGGTGAAAATTTGTCTTTGTTCATTGCCATTTATGCAAATGAATTTGATAACCATAATCAGAGCTTACCAAATCACGTTATGCGTTCATAATAATAATAATAATAATAATAATAATAATAATAATAATAATAATAATAATAATAATAATAATAATATAGCCAGTAACTACAGGCCTATCACCTGCCAACCAATAATGTGGAAGTTACTAACAGGTATCATCAGTGAAAGGCTATACAAATACCTAGAGGAGACAAACACCATACCCCACCAACAGAAAGGCTGCAGAAGGAAGAGTAGGGGCACAAAAGACCAGCTCCTGATAGACAAAATGGTAATGAAGAACAGTAGGAGAAGGAAAACCAACCTAAGCATGGCATGGATAGACTATAAGAAAGCCTTCGACATGATACCACACACATGGCTAATAGAAATGCCTGAAAATATATATGGGCAGAGGAAAAACACCATCAGCTTCCTCAAAATACAATGCGCAACTGGAATACAATACTTAAAAGCTCTGGAATAAGACTATCAGGAGAGGGATCTTCCAGGGCGACTCACTGTCTCCACTACTCTTCGTAGTAGCCATGATTCCCATGACAAAAGTACTGCAGAAGATGGATGCGGGGTACCAACTCAAGAAAAGAGGCAACACAATTAACCATCTGATGTTCATGGACGACATCAAGCTGTATGGTAAGAGCATCAAGGAAACTAGATACCCTAATCCAGACTGTAAGGATTGTATCTGGGGACATCAGGATGGAGTTTGGAATAGAAAAATGCGCCTTAGTCAACATACAAAAAGGCAAAGTAACGAGAAACTGAAGGGATAAAAGCTCCACATGGGAGGGAGCAACATCAAACACATAGATGAGACAGGATACAAATACCTGGGAATAATGGAAGGAGGGATATAAAACATCAAGAGATGAAGGACACGATCAGGAAAGAATATATGCAGAGACTCAAGGCGATATTCAAGTCGTAATCAGATACAGCGCAGGAATAGTCGAATGAACGAAGGCAGAACTCCGCAGCATAGATCAGAAAACCAGGAAACATATGACAATACACAAAGCACTACACCCAAGAGCAAATACGGACAGACTATACATAACACGAAAGGACGGAGGGAGAGACTATTAAGTATAGACCACTGCGTCAACTCGAAGAACAGAGCACTGGGGCAAAATCTGAAAACCAGCGAAGACAAGTGGCTAGAGGCATGGGAAGAAGGACTAATAAAGTAAAAGGAACGAAGACCCAGAAAATATAAAACCAGAGACAGAGAATGCCAGGACAGAATAGAGGACTGGCACATCAAACCAATGCACGGACAATACACGAGACAGACTAAAGAACTAGCCAGCGATGACACACGGCAACGGCTACAGAGGGGAGAGCTCAAGAAGGAAACTGAAGGAATGATAACAGCGGCACAAGATCAGGCCCTAAGAACCAGATATGTTTAAAGAACGATAGTCGGAAATAACATCTCTCCCATATGTAGGAAGTGCAATACGAAAAATGAAACCATAAACCACGTAGCAAGTGAATGCCCGGCACTTGCACAGAACCAGTACAAAAAGAGGCATGATTCAGTGGCAAAAGCCCTCCACTGGAGCCTGTGCAAGAAACACCAGCTACCTTGGAGTAATAAGTGGTACAAGCACCAACCTGAGGGAGTGATAGAAAACGATCAGGCAAAGATCCTCTGGGACTATGGTATCAGAACGGATAGGGTAATATGTGCAAATAGACCAGACGTGACGTTGATTGACAAAGTCAAGAAGAAAGTATCACTCAATGATGTCGCAATACCATGGGACACCAGAGTTGAAGAGAATAGAAAGGGAAAAAATGATAAGTATCAAGATCTGAAAATAGAAATAAGAAGGATATGGGATATGCCAGTGGAAATTGTACCCATAATCATAGGAGCACTAGGCACGATCCCAAGATCCCTGAAAAGTAATCTAGAAAAACTAGAGGCCGAAGTAGCTCCAGGACTCATGCAGAAGAGTGTGATCCTAGAAACGGCACACATAGTAAGAAAAGTGATGGACTCTTAAGGAGGCAGGATGCAACCCGGAACCCCACACTATAAATACCACGCAGTCAAATTGGAGGACTGTGATAGAGAAAAAAAATAAATAAAAAATAATAATACAGGTATCATCAGTGAAAGGCTATACAACTACCTAGAGGAGACAAACACCATCCCACACCAACAGAAAGGCTGCAGAAGGAAGTGTAGGGGCACAAAGGACCAGCTCCTGATAGACAAAATGGTAATGAAGAATAGTAGGAGAAGGAAAACCAACCTAAGCATGGCATGGATAGACTAAGAAAGCCTTCGACATGATACCACACAAATGGCTACTAGAATGCCTGAAAATATATGGGGCAGAGGAAAACACCATCAGCTTCCTCAAAAATACAATGCGCAACTGGAATACAATACTTACAAGCTCTGGAATAAGACTAGCAGAGGTTAACACCAGGAGAGGGATCTTCCAGGGCGACTCACTGTCCCCACTACTCTTCGTAGTAGCCATGATTCCCATGACTAAAGTACTGCAGAAGATGGATGCTGGGTACCAACTCAAGAAAAGAGGCAACAGAATTAACCATCTGATGTTCATGGACGACATCAAGCTGTATGGTAAGAGCATCAAGGAAATAGATACCCTAATTCAGACTGTAAGGATTGTATCTGGGGACATCAGGATGGAGTTTGGAATAGAAAAATGCGCCTTAGTCAACATACAAAAGGGCAAAATAACAAGGACTGAAGGGATAAAGCTACCACATGGGAACAACATCAAACATATAGATGAGAAGGGTTACAAATACCTGGGAATAATGGAAGGAGGGGATATAAAGCACCAAGAGATGAAGAACATGATCAGGAAAGAATATATGCAGAGAATCAAGGCGATACTCAAGTCAAAACTCAACGCCAGAAGTATGATAAAAGCCATAAACACATGGGTAGTGCCAGTAATCAGATACAGCGCAGGAATAGTGAAATGGACGAAGGCAGAACTTCGCAGCATTGACCAGAAAACAAGGAAACATATGACAATACACAAAGCACTACACCCAAGAGCAAATACGGACAGACTATACATAACACGAAAGGAAGGAGGGAGGGGACTAATAAGTATAGAGGACTGCGTCAACATCGAGAACAGAGCACTGGGGCAATATCTGAAAACCAGCAAAGACAAGTGGCTAAAGAGTGCATGGGAAGAAGGACTAATAAAAGTAGACGAAGACCCAGAAATATACAGAGACAGGAGGAAGACAAGCAGAACGGAGGACTGGCATAACAAACCAATGCACGGACAATACATGAGACAGACTAAAGAACTAGCCAGCGATGACATGTGTCAATGGTTACTGAGGGGAGAGCTTAAGAATGAAACTGAAGGAATGATAACAGCGGCACAAATAACATCTCTCGCATATGTAGGAAGTGTAATACGAAAAATGAAACCAGAAACCACATAGCAAGCGAATGTACAAAAAGAGGCACTTCCTTCTGCAGCCTTTTTGTTGGTGTGGGATGGTGTTTGTATCCTCTAGGTAGTTGTATAGCCTTTCACTGATGATACCTGTATTATTATCTTTATTCAGTAGCAAAAGCCCTCCACCGGAGCCTGTTCAAGAAACACCAGCTACCTTGCAGTAATAAGTGGTACGAGCACCAACCTAAGGGAGTGATAGAAAACGATCAGGCAAAGATAATCTGGGATTATGGCATCAGAACAGATAGGGTGATACGTGCAAATAGACCAGACGTGCCGCTGATTGACAAAATCAAGAAAAGGTATCACTCATTGATGTCGCAATACCATGGGACACCAGAGTTGAAGAGAAAGAGAGGGAAAAAATGGATAAGTATCAAGATCTGAAAATAAAAATAAGAAGGATATGGGCTATGCCAGTGGAAATTGTACCCATAATCATAAGAACACTAGGCACGATCCCAAGAACCCTGAAAAGGAATCTGGAAAAACTAGAGGCTGAAATAGCTCCAGGACTCATGCGGAAGAGTGTGATCCTAGAAACGGCACATATAGTAAGAAAAGTGATGGACTCCTAAGGAGGCAGGATGAAACCCGGAACCCCACACTATAATACCACCCCGTCGAATTGAAGACTGTGATAGACAAAAAAAAAAAAATAATAATGTTACCTGTTTAGTCATTATATATATATATATATAATACTATATATATAATATTATATATATATATATATATATATATATATTATACATATTACATATACATCTACATACATACCTACATAAACGCAAGCAGTAATTCCAGCATTTATCAGCAAGAAAGACTCCCTCACACAAAAAAGTCAAACCTATTCTCAAAATCTATACATATTTCATAACCGAGCCAAACCTTTTTTTATTATTTATTCTTTTTAAATTTTTCTTATCATTCAGCAGAGGAAACCAGTATTTCAGGAAATAAAAAAAAAACTTCAGAATTTGTAACTTATGTCCACCTCTACGGATTTGATTAAAAGTTCGGCTATTTCGCCTAGGGCCAGATTTACGCTGAAAACTGTTTTTTGCAGCGTATTTTTAGTCGAGGGAGGATGGGGGTTAGGGGGATAGGGGGTGGGCAGCGTAGCAGCTTGGTGGCGGAGGTCATATAAATATAGCTTAGTTTTGTGAAAGCAATTAGCATCAAACGACTTTTCTTTTTTGTGAAAAGGACGAAATGGTGATGCATTGTGGCAAATGTAAAGTGTATATATATATATATATATATATATATATATATATATATATATATATATATATATATATATATATATATGTGTGTGTGTGTGTGTGTGTGTGATATATATATATGTATATATATATATGTATATATATATATATATATATATATATATATATATATATAGACTATATATATATGTGTGTGTGTGTGTTGTGTGTGTGTGTGTGTATTCATACATAATCATATATATACATAAAGTATATATAATAAATAAATATATGTATATAACTTATATATGTATAATCATATTTAATTTTTCGAGTGCTATAATGTTATATGCAAACTAAACTTCACCCTAATAGAAATGTAATGGAAGAAAGACGCACAAATGCTTCTTATATTATATAATGATTCTCATCATCTTTTTTTTTTTATTGAATTTTGTTTGTTTGCTTGTTTGTTTCTATGGCGTTTTTACGTTGCATGGAACCAGTGGTTATTCAGCAACGGGACCAACGGCTTTACGTGACTTCCGAATCACGTCGAGAGTGAACTTCTAACACCAGAAATACACATCTCTAACTCCTCAATGGAATGCCTGGGAATCGAGCTCGCGGCCACCGATGTGGCAGGCCAAGCCCATACCGATCACGCCAATGAGGCGCTTTTTATTGGATTTTCCTAATTTAATTTACTCATGAACAATATCGTGTTCACTTCAAGTGTATTCCTGAAATAAAAAGAAAATGGTAATTATAAAATTATTTTAGTGATGATAACAGAAGATATTTGTTGGATTATTATTGAATATATAAGAAAGTCAAGAGTGTTTGTAAAAAAATTCTCACGTATATATTACAGAAAATGATTACAGTATTTCATTTCTGAATTTCCCTCCTACTTGGCGAAAGAGAATAATCTGCTCCATGTATAAATGGAATAATTTCAAAATATATTTTTATCTCATCATCATCAAATTGACTTATTACTAATTTTTTCTTCTAGGTATGTTTCCATTAGTAATTTTTCAAAAATTGAGGCTCTTTTAGTTAAAATTCATTCAGGATAAAATGTTAACCTCATTTTATGAAAGGTTTCTTTTCAAATTTCGAGAGATAAGGTTAAAGTTGTACGAGTGTTGAACATTTGTCAAAAAAATTCCATATTCTCGAGATTTTTTTATTATGATTTTTGTCGTGTGTTATTAAGCCAAATATTTCAGCAACGCTGCTGAAAAAAAGAAAAAAAAAAGAAAAAAAAGTAATCGGACTTTGGAACTACACGCTCCTCTACTTACGGACAAGTTTGTTTGTTTGTATTTTGTTTTTTACGTTGCATGGAACCAGTGGTTATTCAGCAACGGGACCAACGGCTTTACGTGACTTCCAAACCACGTCGAGAGTGAACTCCTATCACCAGAAATACACATCTCTAACCCCTCAGTGGAATGCACGAGAATCGAACTCGCGGCCACCGAGGTGGCAGGCCAAGACCGTACCGATCACGCTACTGAGGCGCTTTACGAACGAGTTGATTTGTTCGTAAGTATAACTTGATATACTCAGAGTCAATGTACCGTTTTATTTATGTTTTTTTTTTTTTATACTAAAACACAATACTAGTACTGTACTGTATTTCATAGGGTATCTTATTAATATGAATGATATATACAACCTAAATACATCAAGCAAAACAGGATAATAATACAGTAAAGTAGTTTTATATCAAGATCGCAGTTGTTCGTATCTCTGAAGGTTCCTAAGTTGAAAGTTCGTAAGTAGAGGAGTGTCTGTACTTACAAAGCTAATAAAAGTCTGCACATTTAAAACGATTTTGACAATTAGTTAACAATTCAGCTTGAAAGAATTTTCATCATAACAAAACATATTGACTTTGTATAAGCTTAGTATTTACGTATATGTCGGTAAAACATGATCTGAAATAATCATCTAGTGTCGATTATACTTAAATTCTTGAATATTCACACTGAATTTCGTGGCAATTGTAATAAGTTGTTAATAAAATTACAGGTAATTTATTGAGAATTCTAACTGAGATAGGACTGGTTGATTTATTGAAGATTATCTGGCGTCGCAACTGCTAACGGTTATTGACGACACTAAAATGGAATGTATAAAGCATATGTATGCATATGCAAATGAACAAACACATTCATACGCGCATACATACACACACAAGACAAAATTATCAACTTAAAATAAAAATATTAAAAGCTCACTTAAATTTAATTAAATAAAATTAATAAGGGAAAATCCCCATAAAAAAGTTAATAGATAAGTGGAAGTGAAGCATCGGAGATATTATTTAGAATAATGAAGTAGTTAAGATATAAAAAGGGATTTATCTCGTTATGACTGAATCCCACACTTTCGAAACCCGTAGAGGGATAGTACCTTCAGTATGCCTCACTCTGTGTACTGTATGCATTCTCTTTACTGTACCCCCGTTCATATTCGCTTTCTTTCCATCTCACTTTCCTCCATCTCCTAACAATTGTTTTCCTTCTGTTACACCTTTCAGCGCTGAATGACCTCACAGGTCCCAGCGCTTGGCCTTTGGGCCTACATTTTATATTCTGTAAATTTTCGAAGCTTAAAATCCGTGACGATAAAATGAAAGGATAAAATTTATGGTCTACCGATTTTCTTAAAATAAAAATGGTCAAATTTAAGCTGAATAGATTCAATCCATTTTTATCTATTATTTCCAGAAATATTTCTATAGCAAATTTTTGAAGTCTAATATTCATAATGATAAAAAGAATAAAATCTAGTGTCTACCAATTTCTTAAAATAAAAATGGCCAAATTTTAGCTTTAGATTCAATCCATTTTTATCTATTATTTCCAGAAATATTTCTGTGCAAGCGGACGGACCGAAATACCTTCCGTCAGTCAAACTGTCAGTTTGACTGTCAGTCCATCCGTCCATCCGTCATTAGACTTACGTTTATTTATGTACAATATTTCGGCATCGGAAACTTTCCCGTTGGAAGTTTCGAAACGGCTTCGAAAGTACAGACGGGTTTTGCGTGATGGCTGTCAAACGCTGATTACAAAAGCGAAAGCTGTCTATTGTGGGTTGCAATGTTTCATCCTTAATATATTATGTCTGCTTGAAAGTGCGTTAAGTTTGCTCGTGCATACACACGTTTTATATGTTTATGTAAATGTGTATATATATATATTCATGTATATATATAGATTATATATTATATTTATATGTATATACGTATTTACTAGTTCTTAGTTATAAAACTGTATTAATGGGCCTTTTATACTTGAGATGTATATATATATATATATATATATATATATATATATATATATATATTATATTATCATTGTTTGTATTATTATGTATAAGAAGGTAACCACAATGCAAATATATTATACAATTGGTGGAACAGGTGGATGGGTGGTTTCTATAGCTCGTTTCGTTTTCTTTTGTGGAGAGAGAGAGAGAGAGAGAGAGAGAGAGAGAGAGAGAGAGAGAGTATATTTAATGAGAAAGTTTTATTAGGTGGAACTATAAAGATAAAAAGGAGAGAGAGAGAGAGAGAGAGAGAGAGAGAGAGAGAGAGAGAGAGAGAGAGAGAGAGTCTAATTAAGTGGAACTAAGAGGTATAAAGTAGAGAGAGAGAGAGAGAGAGAGAGAGAGAGAGAGAGATAGTAGACATTATGAGAAAGTGATTCAAGTGGAGCTGAGAGATAAAAAAAGTAGAAAGAGAGGAGAGAGAGAGAGAGAGAGAGAGAGAGAGACGTACGTATTTCCCTACCAAGTGACAACCAGCTGTCCAAAACTGTCTTTTTGTCTTGAACAATAACTTCTACAACAGACACCTATCACCACCCCACTATCTCCCGCAATTTCACTATAAATAAATCACTATGCAATGAAATAATCACCGAATAATACTGAATATTATCCACGCGGTCTGGACACAGGTTGGTTGACTGGGGTTTGTATCTCGTTGGGAGGAGGGGAACCTGGAGAACGCTGATTGGTTGAGAACGGAGGCGCGGCTTTGTTTACTTGGCTGTGATTGGTTGGTGAGCCCGGTTGTCAAGTAGAGTAGTGAGAAACCATTAAACTTCTCTAGTGTGGTATTTAAAATGAATTTCTGGTGGTTTAAACGAGATTTTTTATTCTAAAAACTATTTTTAATATTATTTGCAGGCCTAAAATGATACTTGCAACAGGGCACATTAAAGTTGCATGTATATTTGACTGATTTACCAATATATCGAGGACACAAATATGGGTCACTGGTGGTTAAGATAATTCATTTATGTTGATCAAAAGACCTCAGTAGTCTTCAATAGTGGATACCTAAACTTCAACCAATAATTAACCATAAATCTTAATTCCTCACATGTGGTTTTCAATAACATTAGTTTGCTTTCAAGAATAACTGCAAGAATAACATACACTAATTACAATAATGCTACAAAATTATTTTCATATAGCAGTCATTCTGAACGACACGAATACAGTAGTTTTTTGCTACCAAAAACTAAAAACATATAAATTACATCAGTTCATAAAATGTATATGATATATCCATGCTAGAATTATATTTTTGTGGAACACAGTTCTCAGCCTAACTTGAATATAACCTCTCAAACAATGTTGTCAATGTTGTTGCAAGTGAATTTATATTCAAGATAGACTGAGCACTGTATTTAAGAATACAGTCGTGCCACTTACATATAATATATATTTCACAAATCAATATATTTCATGTTTTGAATTTTGATGGAAAAAACTGACTGCTAAATGGAACTAATTTCTTAATACCCTTAGTTTAAATTATCCTAGAGTTGCAAAGGAAATCATCATTTCTAATTCAATATCAAGCTAAGCTTGGTGATTCTGAAACACTTCTTAATTCAAGATAACCCAAAGTTGCAAAGAAAATCAATTTGCTAACGCAAAGTCAGCTAAGCTAAGTTGCATCCAACAACTTGATTCTTAAAAAAAAAGCAATTCCTGAGCTTAAAATTATCTAAAGTTACAAAAGAAATCAACTTGCTAATTCAAAGTCTAGCTAAGCTATGTTGCATCGAACAACTTGGTTCTGAAACACGTGTTAGCCTACAATACCCATAAGTTGCAAAGGTAATTACTTGCTAATTCAAAGTCAACCTAAGCTAAGTTGCATCTAGCAACTTGATTCTGAAAAAATACTTCTTAGTTAAAAATAACTTAAAGTTGCAAGTGTAATTAACATTGCTAATTCAAAGTCAACCTAAGCTAAGTTGCATCCAGGAACTTGATTCTGAAAAAATAGTTCTCAGTTAGAAATGACAAAGTTCAAAGGAAATCAACATTGCTACTTCAAAGTCAAACTAGGCTGAGTTGCGTCCAGTAACTCGATTCTTAAAAACAATCTTTAGTCTAGCTTTACAGTAACCATGGTCTGAAGACTCGATCTACTAATTACCATTTCCCCTTTGAGCTGAAATATTCCGCTCTGTAAGGCAAAGTGTTGGAGGAGCGTTGTCTTAATCCAGAATTCTCTTCCTCTGTTAAGGTTCCCGAGTTTGAAGACTTCTCTTTGTTTACAAACGGCCTTTGATGTTGAGGTGTTCACTACGCATGCGTGTTAATTAACTGAGATATATTTTTACCATTCAGATCTTTGAGTGTTGTATTGATGTAGTGGATGTGATTATATTTGTCTTAGAGAATAAAGTTTGGGAAATATTATAGGTGTATATATATACTATACATATTTAAAATAACTTTCTGCTTTTGTAAACAACATTACTTTGACAAACGATCCCTTGCCGTGAGAGAAATGTAGTTTCATTTTACGGAAAAACAAAACATAAAACCGGTAATAACTCTAAAACTCATGCAATATATTATGGTTGTTGTTCACAACTGATGCCTAGAAACTGTTAAAAGAAGTGGAACGCAATTTTATATTTCTTATAAATTGTTACGAGTAGATGTTATTTATTTATTTTTTAGTGTCGTTCTTTTTGCTATGATTAAGTTAATCGGATTTGGATTACAATCATAATTGTATATTTTGTTTTTTTCAACGATGAATTAATATTCTTCCTTTCCTGTTTTATGTATGTGGGTGTTTCTCCGTGTGTCTGTCACGCTCTGCATACAGTTGGAACACACACACACATATATGTATATATATATATATATATATATATATATATATATATATATATATATATATTATATAGACACGTGTATATATGTATAACAGAATCACGAAAATTTGGAACGTGTATAAATATAAATATAATATATATATATATTATTATATATATATATATATAGATATATATATATATATATATATATATATAGATATATATATATATATATA
>NC_087200.1:194895759-194900759 GCF_015104395.2 Macrobrachium nipponense | reverse complement strand
AAAAATCACCCAGTCGAATAGTAAGGCTGTGATGGAAAAATAATAATGATAAAAATAATCATTTCCCGCAAAAATACCTTCATGTCTCAACGATAGCAATTGTATGAATGACGCTATCATATAAAATAGAAAATTTAAATAATATAATTCTGTTCTCATACCCCCCCAAAAAAAGATGTTCACAATGGTACTAGAAAAATGTAATTGGTCGACAATTATAAAAAATTATAAAGAAATGCGTGGTTAGATATCGGTGTACGTTTAGATGTTAATATGTATTTGTATGAAATTATAAGCAAATATTAAAAAAAATGTCGAGTTACTTATCCGTGGTGTGTTTGGCGAAATCGAAAGAAGCCCAAATACAGTCCAGTGGAACTGCATTGGCCTCGTAAATTCCTCTTGTGTTCTGAAGCCGGTTTACCGCTTCATGGAATTAATCTGGAATTACGTCTCATCCTCGACGTGCTGGGGCAAGGGAAATTGATATACTGGAAATCTGGTGGTGGGGTTGGCTGAGGGGGGTTGGGTGGGTTGGTAATTGAATGAGCGTTTCTGTGCGGGAAGTTACTGAAATTAATTATGATTCATTGCACTGGGGTCGAAATTGCTCATAGAGGTGATATCTCAAGTTGGCGGATAATGGAATGTTTTCGATTCTGTTGTGGTGATTATGATAACATCGTGAGCAGTGATTAAGTGATTATTTATTTATTTGTTATTATTATTTTAATAAATGAAACCAATTCACATGGAACAAGCACACCAAAGGAACCACTGACTTGAAATTCAAGCTTTCAAAGAACGTTGTCTTCAACCACCCACCGCAGACCCCACAATGCAGCAGGAACTGATCATGATATAGAGCCGATGGTTTTCCATCGCCTTGGGGGAGACGCGAACCCTCGACATCCGAGTGACATTCCACGACGCTAGCCACTACAATGAAAATAAATCATAATAAAGTTTCCAATGGTATCACTCAGAACAGAGTAGAATATAAAATTAGCCGAAAGCGCTGGGACCTGTGAGGTCATTCAGCGCTGAAACGGATATTAACAGGAGGAAAACAATTGTTAGGAGAGGGTGGAAAGCAGGATAGAAGAAAGTGAATATGAACGGAGGTACAGTAAAATGAATGAAGGGTTGCAGCTAGGGGTGGAAAGGACTTTGCAAAGAAGCTTAAATAATGCCTACAGTGCAGTGCATGAGGGGCACTGACGACAGTACCCCACTATGGGCAGGTATTGTTTAGGAATAAAAAAAAAGTAAATAAAATATTGTCAATGGTGGGAACTCATTTCACACATATGGGACAATCGAGTTTTCTGTACAGCGTATAATCAAGGCCACCGAAAACTTTAACCCACGGCCCGGTGGTGACCTAGCCTATGTCGTTGCCAGACGCACGATATGGCTAAATTTAACTTTAAATAAAATAAAAACTACTGAAGTTAGAGGGCTGCAATTTGGTATGCTTGATGATTGGAGGGTGGGCGATCAACATATCAATTTGCAGCCCTCTAGCCTCAGTAGTTTTTAAGATCTGAGGGCGGACAGGAAAACTGAGGATAGGAAAAGTTCTTACGTACAGATAAATCCGGTACAGAAAACTGAAAAGCTGATTGTGGTGAGAGTTATCACTAGAGAAAAAATTTAACGAGACTGTCAACAGTATTTTTTTTTTTTTTTATAATTTGACAATTAAACAAAACAAGAATAAAACTCATTCTCTTTATGTCTTTTGGAATGAATGCATGCCTTCATGCTACATTAAATTAGTCCTGTTGTAAAAACCATTGCTACTTCATTTAATTATTCACCAAGGACTCCTGATTACATTCTTCGAAATTTCCAAAGCCTATAATTGCACAGACTACAATTATTTCTGGGCACATTGATTTTGTAACGTTTCAGTTGGTCGGTCAGCGTTCAGAGATCTACACCAGACCTCTACCACTCTTTACATCTTGCAGCGTGCTGGCATAAGGCTTGGAATAACCCAACTAGCCACCCCACCTATTATAAATTTAAATCAAATTTGATTACGAAGCAACATGCTGAAAAAACACCTAGTCGAAATCATCAGCTAAAATCATTTGAATATTAAATAGATAACCTTATAGATATTGCTATCTTGATCACCTATGAAAGGAAATGCGTAAAAATATTTTGCCTTATCTCATACCAATTACTTGTGGAGGTCAGGTAATTTATATAACGTAATTTTTCTAGATATAATCTATGTAAATGTATTTTTCTAGATATAATCTATGTAAATGTAATTTTTCTAGATATAATCTGTAAATCTAGATATAATCTATAAATGTAATGTTTTCTAGATATAATCTATGTAAATGTAATTCATATAGATATAATTTACATCTGATAGGAGTTATGTGGATCTTTAACGTTGGAAAATTAACGAAATCCATTGATTTCGCTGACCAAATTATTACAAATTCTGTTTCGTGTGTTAATCTTTAAGAGATTATATATATGTGTATATATATATATATATATATATATATATATATATATATATATATATATATATATACATATATATATATATATATATATATGTATATATATATATACATACTATATATATATATATATATATATATATATATATATACATATATATATATATATATATATATATATATATATATATATATACATATATACATATATATATATATGTATATATATATATATATATATATATATATATATATATATATATATCACATATATATACATACATGTATACCTATATATACATGTATTCACACATATACATATATATATACATACATACATATATATACTATATATATATATATATTATATATATATATATATATCCATCTCTTTGTCAAATAATTCTTGCGATTGAGCTATAAAAGATAAGATTGAAAAACTAACCACTTTTCTTTTCAATAATTTTACCCAGAAGAGAATTGTAAGTATATGTTAAACTGAATATTTATTTCTGATTTGTCATTTTAAAGTCAAACATTTCTGAAAAAAAACCTCTGTAAACTTTACCTTCATTATATCTGCCCGTTTGTTTTATGGTCCAAACTCCCCCCAAAACAATTCTAAGTCATGAGAATGAGCGAAAGAATTCGTGATATATTGTAAACGATGCTAAAGGATAGCTAAATAAATTTCATTGAAAAGCAACAAAACATAGCTCTTTTGAAACAAGAATACATATATATCTTGATAGGTGTTATGTAACGCCAAAATAATTCTCTATGCATGAGAGACAGAACCAATACAAGGAAAAGCCTTAAATCTTTTTACAAATTTACCTACATTTTTATGTCTCTTTATTCATTTACTAATCTACCATTTTTTCCTCTTCTAATAACTAAACTCTTTCTTTATTTGTTCATTTTGTTGCCTTCTGTTTCTTCTTTCCAACGAACACCATAATATTCTTTGGAAGCTTGAATTTGAAGTCGATGGCTCCTGTTGGCTTGTTCCATATGAATGGGGTTCATCTTTTGCGTAAATAATAATAATAATAATAATAATAATAATAATAATAATAATAATAATAATAAGTAATTATTCTTATCATTATGAGCAGGGGAGTCCTGGTAAGATGTTTCAAACGCAATTAATTCTAAGCCCCAGGAAGAGGTATATAATTGATACAACACCAATTAAACCGAAAGAAATACTTCTTCAAAGTGTGGATTTCGTTTTGAAGTACCCGAGGCTACACCTCAGAAGGGAAGACAATATTATAGTAGGGAATTGAGCAAGAACATAACCCTCTTATGTTCTAATGATAACTGAAAAATGGAAGCGAGATTATTCTGGTACATTTCCCTTGAACTACTGGACAATGTCTTCCTGGGATTATAGTTATAGTACCACACTTGTAAGGGGTTGTAAAATATTTGTCGTTGAAGGCAACTGGCTTTTTAATAACTCATTTATATTTCTATCATGAAATCCATCTTGGAAAAATGTACATCATGAAATCTCCATAAAAAATGTAACATTATGTGCAAATTGTAATGATTTTTGTTCTATTGCATTATTAGCTAGTTATAGGGTGTATTTTGTCTTGTTAGTCCTATCTTAACTGACTGAATTTTGTACCCAGATGTAAATGGTGGCTTATTAACCACACTTTGATATCTAACGTGAAAAAGCATATATATATATATATATATATATATATATATATATATATATATATATATATATATATATATATATATATATATATAAATAAAGAAAATATATTTGTGTGAAAGAAAACTAATGTGTACAACTATGTAAATTTTCTCAATAAAATGAAAAATTGTTGAGGTTTCAGAATGATATATGAAATTCCCTGAGTTTTCTATGAAGTACTAAAATTAACTGCACTAAAATTCGAACCTCGAACGTAACAGGAACCGCTTTTCCATTGCAAAATACACCCACTTTTAAGCAACTTACAATAATTCTATTTCCGGCTAAATATACTTACACCTTCAGGGAACGTAAATTGCTTCCAAAAGAAACGTAACACGAGAGAAAATTAAAGCCTTTAAATATACATATATTTTTTTTTTGAGTTCTAAATGAGAATCCTTCTGCAGACTTCATTTCCTGAAGGACCTTCTTCTGTGCTAGATCTCGATGCAGGTTAATGAGACCCACATTTGAATAAAGCAGGCAGCCCATGGCGGTTGAGGGGGTAGGGGGGAGGGGGGAGCAACCCACAGGAGGCTTTCAAAGAGGTATTTTGAAAACTAACTCTGGCGTGGAGCCTTGGAGCCTCTCGTCAGTTTGTGGGGAAAGAAATTAATTTGATTTGAATTAAATGAATTTAATTGAATTTTCATCTCAAATGCGCCTATGAATTAAAAAAAATGATTCGTCTTCTTACATTTTTATATATTAATTTATGAATTAGTTAATTCATATTTTCCTTTTTGACAATTTATCTCTTCTCTCTGTATTTCCTATTACCCTCTGTTGCT
>NC_087200.1:194890759-194893259 GCF_015104395.2 Macrobrachium nipponense | reverse complement strand
TCAGGAATGTGTTTTTATTACTATGATTTCCCGTTCAGATCTGTTTCATCTCCCCAGGGGATGCTGCTCTCAGTGCACCTCACCTGGTGAAAAGTATGCATTACATTCCTCTTTAACTAATTCGTCTTGTCAGACGGAAATGATAATAAATAAAGGATTAGTTTTTTTAAATAAAAATATTTAAACCAGAATTTATTTCATCTTCGCAAAATCCAACCCTTGCTCTCTCTCCCACGTTTTAGTCTTCCTCTTTTCCTCTCTCTCTCTCTCTCTCTCTCTCTCTCTCTCTCTCTCTCTCTCTCTCTCCTCTCAACACAATATCCTAACAGTTTCCTCTCCTCTCATTCTTTCTCTTCCTTTCATCAAAGCTGTGTTCACTTCCCTCCACGCTACGAGTTTGAGAACAGGTTTTCTCCTTTCCTTTCTCCGACCTCACTTTCGTTTTGACCCACTTTTACTTTCATAAGAAATCTATACAGACTGATGCCCTTTTTTATTCCTTCATACGCCGTTGGACTCTGGAACAGCCTCCCTGATTAACTTTTTTTATTTTTATATTTTCTTTTCTAATGGCTGATCTCTTTTCTTGGTTTAATATGACCTTCTTTTACTTCTTCCAAGTGGACGCCATATTCTTTGGAAGCTTGAACTCCAAGTCGGCCCTTGTGGGCTTGATTCATACGAGTAGGGTTCATCTTCTGAATAAAAGTAAAAGTAAAGTAAAACAAAATAAAATAAAATAAAATAAAATAAAATATAAAATAAAATAGAATAGAATAAAATAAAATAAAATAAAATAAAATAAAATAAAATAAAATAAAATAGAATGAAGTAAATTAAATAAATAGATGAATAAATAGATAAATAAATAAATAAATAAGTAAATAAATAAATAGATAAATAAATAAATAAATAAATAAATGAATAAATAATTAATTATTTAATTAATAATAATAATAATAATAATAATAATAATAATAATAATAATAATAATAATAATAATAATAATAATAATAATAATAATAATAATAATAATAATAATAATAATTCCCTTCAATTCTGCAAAGCGGGTTTAACTATTTGGTGGGTTAAATAGTTCTTGAAATTTACCTTACAGCACTGCCTGATAAAGTCATATTGTTATTTTGATCAGGTGGTATAGCATAGTCTCTCTCTCTCTCTCTCTCTCTCTACTCTCCTCTTTTCTCTCTCTTTCCCCTCTCTCTCTCGTCTTCTCTCTCTCTCTTAAATATCTGAACCAAATTCCACCTGTGTGTGTGAAAATTAAAATCCGCGAAATCTCTTTTACACACTTTTTCCCGTAGTATATTTTGGAATAAGTGTATCCCTATTTCAGACATTTACGTTAATGAGCTTTTTTTTCATTCGTTTCCAGACACTAGGAAAATTTTGTGGCTGTCGGATTTGAGATGACGAATAATCATCCTGATGGTTTAAGTTTTCTGTAAAGGAAAACTATTGAGATGGCTATTTGTCTGTCCGTCCGTACTCTCTCTCCGCCCTCAGATCTTAAAAACTAGTGAGGTTAAAGGGCTGTAATTTGGTATGTTCATTGTCCACCCTTCAAGCATCAAGCATACCAAATTGCAGCCCTCTAGCCTCAGTAGGTTTGATTTTATTTCCTTTAAGATTAAAGTTAGCCATAGGTGCCAACAACACAGACCAACACCGGGCCATGGGTGAACGCTTCATGGCTCATTTTTTACTTGTTTTTATTTCGTTTTAATATATATATTTTTTTTGTTTATTGTCGGGAGCTTTGAAACAATTTTATTATCTTCGCTAATACCTTTCTTGATCTGATATGAAATTAATATAAGTGAACTTTTGGATTCTTGGAACTGAGGCTTACTTGCCTAGCACTGGGGCAACTTCAGCTGTTAAGCACTAAAGTGAAAAATGTGAATTTGGCGCGGTTGGACAGCAAAATAGAGAGAACGAGAAAATAAATGAGATGACTTACAAGATTATCAAGATTAACAGTGAAATTTTTGCAATAAAGATCGATAGTTAGAGGTGTTGGGCAGCAATACTAAAGGAAGGATGTAGGAATGGAGGTTAAACAATAGGCTAAAAAGTGCATGTAATATCTACAGAGACCGGTTTGAGGTCCACTGATGCCACTACCCACCTACGGGGTATTACCTGCACCTGGAATGCGGAAATAAATCGAGGAAAACTGTGACACCAAACTGGAATGAAGTAACCTGGAATATTTCCAAAAAGATTTAAATTTGACTGAATTCCAAGATTCCCACGAAAAGATAAAATTCCTGTTATTTTTGACAGAGGGCTTAATAGAGTTTACAGACAAAATGTGACCCCATATTATCATGGACGCTATCTTGAACCAGTGAGTAAATTGACCTACTAGGAAGGTATTTCAAGAAACACTAACCATCTCATTAACATAAAGAGAATCAGCAGAAATTTCAGAATATCTAGGCTAAATTCCAAACAGAGATCCATTGTTCAAGAA
>NC_087200.1:194852475-194882475 GCF_015104395.2 Macrobrachium nipponense | reverse complement strand
GATTTAGAGGATTTTCTAGAAAATTCTAAATAGAAAGCCATCTACTCTCTTGCATAGATATTTCTCTATACTATTCTAGATAGAAAACAATTCCTACAGCTTCGTAATCTATATAAGAGAAATCTCAGCTACTATCTTACTGAGATGGTTCTCAAAATATTTCTACATAATTCTTCTCTAAATAATTTTAAAGGCATTTATGAATATGCAATGCATTATTATCTTAAAACAACCCAACTTGTACTCAAATAATTTATTTATATTTTTCACCTATGCAACCTATTTATTAATTCATTAATTTTTCTTTTTTTCGTTTTCAAATACCTTATCACTTCTTCCTGTATCTCCCATTACCTTCTCTTACTTCTTTCAAATGAACGCCATATTCTTTGGAAGCTTGATCGTTTGTGATATTTATATCTTTTTCTAAGTTAGTAGTTAAAACTGAGAGAGAGAGAGAGAGAGAGAGAGAGAGAGAGAGAGAGAGAGAGAGAGAGACGATGGCGAATCTTGGGTTTTATCGAAAATGGTCCAGACAATACTTATATTTTTTCTTGTGTCTCAAACTCTTAACAGCCTTGAAGATCTTCTTTCGTGTCATAAATTAGGACATTTGTCAAAACACAAAAATTATTCGCATATGTCATCTGATGGCATTGGCTCCCGGATTCAAATTCTTACGAGATGTATATTATAGTATTGCGCCAGGCCCGGGTTTTCTGCCATGCCCCTTAAGTAAGGTTAGGTTAGTTTAAGGAATTAGTGTTTATCTATGTTGGGTGTGGGAAAGATAATGAGATCATTTTTAAGAAGATTCTATTGTTAGTTTATAAGATATGGCGTCCCGCTTTTTCGGGGAAGGTACCCTACTCGATTACAGTTCAGGCATATGTTTCCAAGAATGTATTGCAAGATACATTTTTCTGCTGTTGGGTCAAGTTTGTATAAATTTTAATCGTAACTTCAAAGTTAAAAGGTTTAAATATGCATTTCCACATATCACGTTTGAACTAATTCCCTTATAAAAGCGATATGCTGGCCTTTAACATTACTTCAGAAGAAAGTTTATGAAACAATTAATGTGTGAAAAGCCTTTATTCTAAAGTGATTTTACAAAAAAGTTAAATATTTAAACCATTTTTCGAAAAAAAGCTTACAACAAAGAATAAAATCTCTTATTTTAGCCAAAGGTATACGGAAATATTCCCATATTTAAAACGCACTAGATATAAATACTATTCAGGCTGCGTGATAGGATTATCCCTAATACAATTCGTAAAATTCTTGGGACTCGCCAGAGCTCTTGTGACATTACTGTCTTTGAAAATATGGACGAAAAAGAAAATATATATAATATATATGAAATTAGCGAGGCAAAGTTCCACTTGTTATTTGCTTTCAGAGTAAAGGAATCCTATCCCCTTTAGAACCAGAAAGAAAGAAGATAAGAATAAATCATATTTCAAAGAATTCTGCAGCCTAATAGAACTCTCTAACCAGATTACGACAGATATTCCAGGTATTTCATAAAAAGATAAAACCTGTTTCATTGTAGTCTATGGAATCGCAGGAAATAATGGAATCCCATCACAGACCACCAAGAGAATGTACAGAGATTCATACTTTTCGTTTCAAGTATTTTATTGTCGATTTTTACGTTATTTCAAACGCTTCTCAAAGCTATACAAAGAATCTAGACACAGGAACGAGTTTCATTTTTATCGTCGATTTTTGATCTGTCATTGTTTACTTCTCTTTTGAGTTTTACAAATACCTCCTGATAACAGCCTCTTTGAGAACACTCAGATGGAGATAATATCAACTTAAATGTTCTATATATTTAATTTTTCTTTGATTTGTTTTCATAAGATAGGTTTCCAAACATCCAAAGACATTTTTTTTTCTCTCTCAAAATGAATTTCCAGTCTAAAAAGACACCTGGAAATTTCAAACGAAATGCATTTGAAGAAAGATGTTTAATGATAAAAGATCTGGATAGTAAATCTGACACTGATCTCTTTTCTCTATATTTCCTATCAACTTCTGCAACGTCTTTCAACTCTAAATTCTTTGGAAGCTTGAATTTCAGGTCAATAGTTTCCGTAGGTTTGTGTCATATGGATAGGGGTTTGTGTTCTGAATAATAATAATAATTAATAATAATAATAATAATAATAATAATAATAATAATAATAATAATCTGATGTTCATGGGCGACATCAAGCTGTATGGTAAGAGCATCAAGGAAATAGATACCCTAATACAGACTGTAAGGATTGTATCTGGGGACATCAGGATGGAGTCTGGAATAGAGAAATGCGCCTTAGTCAACATACAAAAAGGCAAAGTAACGAGAACTGAAGGGATAAAGCTACCAGATGGAAGCAACATCAAACACATAGATGAGACAGGATACAAATACCTGGGAATAATGGAAGGAGGGGATATAAAACACCAAGAGATGAAGGACACGATCAGGAAAGAATATATGCAGAGACTCAAGGCAATACTCAGGTCAAAACTCAACGCCGGAAATATGATAAAAGCCATAAACACATGGGCAGTGCCAGTAATCAGATACAGCGCAGGAATAGTGGAATGGACGATGGCAGAACTCCGCAGCATAGATCAGAAAACCAGGAAACATATGACAATACACAAAGCACTACACCCAAGAGCAAATACGGACAGACTATACATAACATGAAAGGAAGGAGGGAGAGGACTACTAAGTATAGAGGACTGCGTCAACATCGAGAACAGAGCACTGGGGCAATATCTGAAAACCAGTGAAGACGAGTGGCTAAAGAGTGCATGGGAAGAAGGACTAATACAAGTAAACGAAGACCCAGAAATATACAGAGACAGGAGAATGACAGACAGAACAGAGGACTGGCACAACAAACCAATGCTCGGACAATACATGAGACAGACTAAAGAACTAGCCAGCGATGACACATGGCAATGGCTACAGAGGGGAGAGCTCAAGAAGGAAACTGAAGGAATGATAACAGCGGCACAAGATCAGGCCCTAAGAACCAGATATATTCAAAGAAAGATAGACGGAAATAACATCTCTCCTATATGTAGGAAGTGCAATACGAAAAATGAAACCATAAACCACATAGCAAGCGAATGCCCAGCACTTGCACAGAACCAGTACAAAAAGAGGCATGATTCAGTAGCAAAAGCCCTCCACTGGAGCCTGTGCAAGAAACATCAGCTACCTGGCAGTAATAAGTGGTACGAGCACCAACCTGAGGGAGTGATAGAAAACGATCACGCAAAGATCCTCTGGGATTATGGTATCAGAACGGATAAGGTGATACGTGCAAACAGACCAGACGTGACGTTGATTGACAAAGTCAAGAAGAAAGTATCACTCATTGATGTCGCAATACCATGGGACACCAGAGTTGAAGAGAAAGAGAGGGAAAAAATGGATAAGTATCAAGATCTGAAAATAGAAATAAGAAGGATATGGGATATGCCAGTGGAAATCGTACCCGTAATCATAGGAACACTAGGCACGATCCCAAGATCCCTGAAAAGGAATCTAGAAAAACTAGAGGCTGAAGTAGCTCCAGGACTCATGCAGAAGAGTGTGATCCTAGAAACGGCGCACATACTAAGAAAAGTGATGGACTCCTAAGGAGGCAGGATGCAACCCGGAACCCCATACTATAAATACCACCCAGTCGAATTGTAGGACTGTGATAGACTAAAAATAATAATAATAATATTAATAATTGTAGCAATTAACTGAAATGTTTATTCATGTTTAATGTTTAATGCAATCAATATAATGACAAGAACACTATCCGAAATTATTTTAATATTAAATAGTTTCTAAAAATGCTGAGTAAAAACCACATTAGTTATGAGTTCAAAGGTTTAACATCTATAGATAAATTTATGGTTGTGAGATTTCAAACAGTTGTCCATTGACAATATCCTAATCATTGTTGAAAAAATCGTAAATACCTTTACAAACTCACCATTAATTTGAAATCAATATTCGACGAGAATACAGAGAAAAATATTTTAGTTAACATATTTTTAGGTAGATATATACTTAAGATATTTGAAATATGAGCATATTTGTAACTCATTTGACAATATGATAATAAGTGACATATAGCCATAATATTTACCGATTCTAAATAAAATTATTCTGTCAATAGTCCACGTGAACCTGGAAAAAATATTTGTGTTGGTGGGAATCGACAACACAAATAATAAAATGTCGATTGGAAAGGTGACAATTCCCAGCTAAATTAAGTGTGTATGTGTGTGTGTGTCTCTGTGTGTGTGTTTGTTAGTCCTTACAAAGCTTTTTGCATAATGAACGCTTCCATTAAAATATTCATGGAACTACCATCGTTAATCCTTTGCTTTGATCATATCAAACGACGCGCCGGTATTTGTTGGAACTGGCAAAAAAAAAAAAAAACAATATTATTTCTGCATAATTTTTTTTATAGTTTGTTGATTTTTTTTGGAAATGAGTTAGATGTAGAAAGGTTCATAATTTTGATTATTGGTGAAATTAACGAAGTTTTATGTGTTATATATAAAATGGTGACTCCTTCTGTTAGTAAGGATATATATATATATATATATATATATATATATATATATATATATATATATATATTATATATATATATATATATATATATATATATATATATATATATATATATATATATATATATATATATATATATATATATATATATATATATATGTGTGTGTGTGTTTTATCATATCACCGTGATTCATATACATGCATTAAGCTACGGATGTCCTTTAATATCCAATTCGCTCTACCTCGAATTTAATATATATTCATACATGTTAGCCGAAGGGGAATTTTTTAGTTGATAATGATTTCGTCCTCTTGTGGGTTCGAACCAACGCCCACCTGGTCATAATTTGGAATATTGTTTAAATAAACAAAATTCTTTGCGTTACATAAAAAGGATAACTTTATCTGTCAATCCCTTAGTGTATATATATATATATATATATATATATATATATAAATATATATATATATATATTATATATGTAGTGTATGACATATACATACGAATGTATTGTGAAATTCTAGAAGTTGCAACATGTTGAATGAATATCATGACTCCAGTGTTCTTGTATGATCTTGCAGTATTGATAAACATAAGTTAGTGAAGAGCTGACATTGTCTGGACGTTGCTCTGAGAACGCTTTGTATAACGTCTTAGTTTGTATACACCTACCTCATCAGTTTCATGTTTAAAAAGGTAACGCCAACCGATGCCCCATTGGCAAAATACATGTTGTCGTTCCCATGATAGTCTGTGCCAACGTCACAGTCCTAGATCCGTATATTCGTGTGTTTGTATAACATTGAGCAATGTATCGCTCGACTATGTTCTCGTAACAGAATTGTATATCAGACTTTTATCACACCTCTCCGGTTGAAGAGCTATCCAAATCTTCCTGTAGATATAATTTTGTGATTTTAAGCTTGTTAAATATAACTTGTTATTTAACTATGAGTTTTACCGTCTTCAAACCTACATACCAGAAGTAACGATTGATTGGGACTTAGAAGAGATATTATCACAGTCAATGATACTTAGACAAAGATGTGATGTATATCAACCGACACTTGCGGATATCATCGCAGGTCAAAAATAACCAAACAATTGCAAGGCGATCCCCTTAAATATATATATATATATATATATATATATATATATATATATATAATATATATATATATATATACATATATATATATATATATATATATATATATATATATATATATATATATATATATATTATATATATATTATAGTGTATCAGTGAAGAACTGACCATTTAAAATGCACTGATTTGCCCATTTACGATACATATACGAAAGCAAGAATAAGACTATTAAGCGAACTACTTTTTGAATAGTAAAATGGTAACTACTTTAACTACTTTACAATGAAACCAAATACGAGAATGAAACAGATGTATAAAATTAAATCTGTAGAAATTACAAAAAGAAACGTAGATGAAAACAAAAAAGTTTTTAATGTACTTACTTTTATTTTTATTTCTATTCGTTTTATTCGTCCACTCCATTTTCGTATTCAGTTTTATTCTTAACATATTACCATAAATATATATATATATATATATATCTATATATATATATATATATATATATATATAGTTATATATATATATATATCTATATATATATACAGGCACATACAAGACCGGATCTCATACAAGATAAGACCCCATAAAGAGAAGACCTCCTACAAGACGAGACCTCGTATAAGACGAGACCTTCATACAAGACGAAAACCCACATAAAACGAGACTCATAAAAAGACGTCTCCTCATACAAGACGTGACCTCATGCAAGCCCAGACCTCATACAAAAGAAGACCTCCTACAGAACGAGACAAGACAAACGAACCTTAACTTAACACAAGACGACGCTTAAAGCAGCCATATTGCTAAATGACGACCTTTCCTGATTTTTGCTTCGAGCAAAAAGAGCAAATAATCATCTTCTTCTTCTTCCTTTTCTTCTTCTTCTTTATGAACCGAGCCGTGGGAATCTTGCCGCTGGGGAAACGAATTTTCTTATTGGAAGTAGATTGTCTCGTCAAAAAATCTCTTTGCTGAATGCCTTATGTATTTATGCTTCCCGCTACGACCAGATTCTCGTCCCTGGAGACTCAAGGCCGAGTTATTCTATTTCTTTTTTCTGGCTAAAAATGTCAGAAAATAATATATAAATTATGCACATATTTTTTCCCTTGCTTGGGAATGGAGATTGACGCGTTTGTTCGTGAGAAAGGGGATGAAGAATCACAGATTCTTTCTGTTTTGTGATTGCAGGGTTGCAAAAATGCACAGGCCAGCTCTGAAGCAACTTATGGGAACAAGGATATGTGGGTGAAGTTTATACACATTGTATAAATATATATATATATATATATATATATATATATATAATATATATATATATATATATATATATATATATATATATATATATATATATAATAAAAGGAGCCCATAAAAAACATCAAAATGCAGAGAGAAAAGTACTATAAATCAGAGACTGCTGTCTCCCTCTTCATATACCTAGAGAGGGAGACGGTAGTCTCTGAAATATAGTACTTTTCTCTCTATATTTTGGTGTTTTTCATGGGCTCCTTTTATTAGATGGAAATCTGTTGTAACAGAACATTTTGCCAGACATTATAAATTATATATATATATATATATATATATATATATATATGTATATATACATATATATATATATATATATATATATATACATATATATATATATATATATATATATTATACATATATATATATATATATATATATATATATATATATATATATATATATATATATATATATATATATATATATATATATATATATATATATATATATATATATAATATACCATTATTTGTTCGTGCTTTCATCCACACCACTTTGTTCCAAAAATACAAGTTCCTTCAGAGGAGCTTAATGTATACTTACAATCACAAAAACATATGTGCTTATTCATGCATTACTCATATACAGACGAGTCTATCTTCCTTCCCAAGCAAGGAAAAATGTGCAAATACACTCTTACATAAATTATATATTCCTGACATGCATCGCCAGAAAAAGAAATAAGATAACTCATCCTTGAGTCTCCAGGGATGGGAATCTGGGCGTAGCGGAAAACATAAATAAATAGAGAATTCAGTAAAGGGAATTTCCGAAGAGACCAGAGATTCCCAATAAGGAAATTCCTTCCCCAGTGGTAGAATTCGCACAGCTTAGTTCATAACTCGAATCAAAGGAAAGACGAGGAAAGGAAAGAAGGAGGGAAAGACGAAAGAAAGGAGAGAAGAAGAAAAAGAAGATTTGCTCATTTTTGCTCGAAACGAAAATCAGGAAATGTCGTGATGGAATAATGAGGCTGCATTATGCGTTGTCCTGTTTTAAAGTTCGTCTTGTATGAGGTTTCGTCTTGCATAAGGTCTTGTCTTGTACGGGTCATCGTCTATTATGGGGCATTGTCTTGTATGGGGCATCGTCTTGTACGAAGCATCGTCATGTATGGGGCATCGTCTTGTAAGAGGCATCGTATTGTAAGAGGTCCGCCACCTTGTAAGAGGTCTCGCCTTGTATGAGGTTCCGTCATGTATGAGGCCTCGTCTTGTATGGGGGTTCATCTTGTATGAAGTTTAGCTTTGCATGAGGCCTCGTCTTGTATGGGGTATCGTCTTGCATGAGGTGTTCTTGTACGAGTCATCGTCTTGTTTGAGGTTGTCGACTTATATGAAAGGTGTTCGACTACATGAAGTTCTCGTCTTATATGATTTATCTTCTTGTATGATGGATTTTGTAGAGAATCTGTTTAGCAGGACAAAATCTTCGTCACTTAAAGTATGAAGAGTTGATAAATAATAAATTAAACATATGGCAACTAATCACGCATATAAAAACTACGTTTCTAGGTAAAACAGTCAATATGTATATCACATATGGCACTAATCACGCATATAAATACTACGTTTCTAGGTAAAACAAGTCATATGCATATTCCACATATGACCTTATCACAAACTTACTCTTACAAACATAACCAACAGACACTTACTATTCCATTCAAAAGAAATGGGTAGTAAAGAGTAGCAGAACATATAGACACGTCCCTCTGCAAACAAACGAGTCTATGAAATCAAGATTCAATTCCACAGATGAAATCAGGGATTCTGTTTCAGATATCGCAACAAAAGGGACTTTGAATGACGGAGTTTCTGTCCAGCAGTCGGAAGATCTAATCGTTAGTTCTTTGACAGAGCATTGACGGCTCTTCTATGAAGTATATACAAAGGACACCCTAACCCCCCAATGCGCGTGCACACACACACACACACACACATGCACACAGACATACACGCACACAGACACAAAAGGGGAAATGAATTTCGATACCACTGCTATCAATATCTTCGTCTCATCTCTTTCAGAATCTCCTGTCCCTTTGCATCTCGTGAGGGAGATTCGGAGATAAATCTCTCTTTATAAGAGACAGGTGATCAGTTGATATTCGTTTTAAACGTTTATCATCTCATTTTTATTTTTAAACGTTATGTCATAACGATGTCTACCTAGAAACAGGGACTGGGAGGTGCACAGATAATATATTTTGGAATGGAAGTGGTTTTATTCTGTAGGAACTATCAGGTAACAGTAGAGACAAATGCGGTTCTAAATTAACTGGTGAAAGCTCTTAAGCTCTTGCGTATAACTTGATTTTATTGTTTATATTTTTATCTACACACACACACACACACACACACACACACATATATATATATATATATATATATACTATATATATATGTATGTATATATATGTTATATATGTATATATATATATATATATATATATGTATATATATATATATATATATATATATATATATATATATATTCTAATGTGGGTTCTCTTAAAAAAAACATTTTCAAGTATCTACAACTTTCCACTTATTTTCTAATTAAATTCTCATACGAACTTGATTCCATAATTACCTACCCGATTTAATCACAGGGAATAACCATTATCGCTCTTTTTTTCCTTTTTTTTTTTACCTTTCTCAGGTGAAAATTGTCACATTCCTCCAGAATATTAAAAATAGCGAAGAGTTAATTAAACAGTTTAATCAGTCGTCTCAAATAGCCGCCAGATTTTAATTAGTTTGGTATTGGACTCTCTGTATATTGCGTCTAATATTGTATCTGATTAGTCTTGGGTTCTATGTTGAGAAGTTATGCAGGTTGATGTAATGTGCCCTGATAGAACGTAAGTAAGTGAAAGGAATATGTGCATTGTTCAGCAGAAACATTAGTATATGTATATACTACATAAACATATAGTATACACATATAATATACTTATATACATGCATAGAATATTATTCATATACATGTAAATACACATATGTAGCTTCTTCTTTCCCACCGTTATCCTACATTAAGGTTAAGGGGTTGGTTGCCTGATGCGCCTAATTCCTTACAACATCAGGCATGTTTTAATTGTTTGGCAAAGGGGTTTTTACGACCGCAAGCCCTTGCTGTCATCAACCACCACAGTTATTGGCTGTGGGCCTCGCCTTTGACTAAAAAGTCCGACTAAAAAGTCCAACCTGGCAGGTAAGTTTCATTTTTCCACATTTGTTGCTGTAGAACTATCCTTTGACTAAAAAGTAAGACTACAAGGCATCGGCTGTCCTTTTAGTAACTTTGTATGACACGCAGTACCTACGGTGGTAGTATTCTTACACCCCTTCCACAGGGTCATATGACATATATATATATATATATATATATATATATATATATATATATATATATATATATATATATACATATACACATACACATACACATATGAATATAATGTGTGTACATATGTGCGTTTGCAGTTTTGTGTAACTATGAAATCCCAGATTACTGCAAAGACAATAATTAATCAAGCGTGAATAATATTTATTTAGAGATTATTGTTAAAGATATAAAGAGTACCCAACGCTATTATTAAATAAACTCTTATTATGTCATAAACGTTAATCTTAAATGCATTAAATCAATAAATAATCATTGTCGTTTAACTATTTTTAAAAATTAACACAGGAAGCAGTTCAGTGACATGACATACTAACATAGCGTGTGTTATGATACTCTTGTATGAGATACATAATGAAGTATATTATTATTATTATCTCATTGAAAATAATGACTATTTCAGCCGCGTTTATTTTGTATAGAAGTTTCTCTATTCTTCTTAATACTGACTTTTCTTCTGGACTCAACTTTGGTTATTAAATCGCCAGATGGGCAATTCGTGTCAAAAACGTTGTATTCATCAAATTGAATATATTATTCAGTTTGACAAATACCACGTTTTTGACATGAATCGCCATTTGGCGTTTTCATAGCCATTTTGAGTACAGAAAAAAAGTCAGTATATAATAAGAAGAATAGAGAAACTTCTATACAAAATAAACGCGGCTGAAATAGCCATTATTTTTAATATAACCTGTATCATTGAAGGTCTTCTTCTTCTTCTTCTTCTTCTTCTTCTTCTTCTTCTTCTTCTTATTATTATTAGTATTATTATTATTGTTATTATTATTATTGTTGTTGTTGTTGTTGTTGTTGTTCAGAAGATGAACCCTATTCATATGAAACAAGCCAACCACAGGGGTCACTGACTTGAAATTCAAACTTCCAAAGAATATTAAGGTGTTCATTGGAAGGAAATAGTAGAAGGCACGGAAAATCCACAAAAAAATGAAGCAATGTACTACAATCTTCTATACAACAATTTATTATGCAACTAATTAATGTGTTAACAAAATAATATCACTCTTACCTCCTATAGAGCATCATTAATATGAAAGTATAAACCAATAAATTATAATGAATTATTTATGAAAATGAATGTTGCCAAAAAATGTATCACTCATATTTTATGGAACGACCTTAATATGCAAATACAACTCACTAACTGATGGCGAATATATTTATGGAAATAAATACTTCATATCAATCATCATCATCATCTTGCAAAGCAAATATTGCAAGATGTTAAATCAGAGTAATGACAGGAGGTATTCTCATAAAAGATTTATTGGGAATTACGGGACGCTTGAATACGTAATGCATCAAAATGCGTCAAGTACTTTGGGTAATGGGAAAAGGATTGTCTCGTGAAATCAAGAGGAATTTTCATTAAGTCTTACTTTTATTCTCGTCAAATCTCCAGCTTTAAGGAATCAGTGAAATGTAATATACTTTATCTTTCGCGAAAGCGTTGTTAGTAAATTAATCTTATATGTTTTTTTTAATTGAAAATGATTAATATTAATATTTTGTTGACAATGATGGCACAGTTTTCAACGAATAAATCTTATACAGGGTCTTTTCAATATTTCTGATAATTGATGTTTTCTGACTCATATCAAAGAGACAAGCAAAATTTGTAATAAAATATTTTTGATAAAATATTTTTGACAAATATCCTAATTACGACAAATATGAATATTGGAATTCTACTTCACAGCCTAACTGAGTCAGAAAAAAGGAATTATCAGGAGAATTGAAAAGACCCTGTATAAGATTAATTCGTTGAAAGCTCCATTATTTTCAATAAAACATGTATCAAAGAAGGTCTGCTCCCTGCATATTATTATTATTATTATTATTATTATTATTATTATTATTATTATTATTATTATTATTATTATTATTATTATTTATTTTTGTTTTTGTTTTTTGCTCTATCACAGTCCTCCAATTTGACTGGGTGGTATTTATAGTGTGGGGTTACGGGTTACATCCTGCCTCCTTAGGAGTCCATCACTTTTCTTACTATGTGCGCCGTTTCTAGGATCACACTCTTCTGCATGACTCCTGTTTATGGTTTTTATCATATTTCCGGCGTTGAGTTTTGACTTGAGTATAGCCTTGAGTCTCTGCATATATTCTTTCCTGATCGTGTCCTTCATCTCTTGATGTTTTATATCCCCTCCTTCCATTATTCCCGGGTATCTGTATCCCGTCTCATCTATGGTAGCTTTATCTCTTCAGTCCTTGTTACTTTGCCCTTTTGTATGTTGACTAAGGCACATTTTTCTATTCTAAACTCCATCCTGATGTCCCCATATACAATCCTTACAGTCTGGATTAGGGTATCTATTTTCTTGATGCTCTTACCATACAGCTTGATGTCGTCCATGAACATCAGATGGTTAATTCTGTTGCCTCTTTTCTTGAGTTTGTACCCAGCATCCATCTTCTGCAATACTTTTGTCATGGGAATCATGGCTACTACGAAGAGTAGTGGGGACAGTGAGTCGCCCTGGAAGATCCCTCTCCTGATATTAACCTCTGCTAGTCTTATTCCAGAGCTTATAAGTATTGTATTCCAGTTGCACATTGTATTTTTGAGGAAGCTGATGGTGTTTTCCTCTGCCCCATATATTTTCAGGCATTCTATTAGCCATGTGTGTGGTATCATGTCGAAGGCTTTCTTATAGTCTATCCATGCCATGCTTAGGTTGGTTTTCCTTCTCTTACTGTTCTTCATTACCATTTTGTCTATCAGGAGCTGGTCTTATGTGCCCCTACACTTCCTTCTGCAGCCTTTCTGTTGGTGGGGGATGGTGTTTGTATCCTCTAGATTATTATTATTATTATTATTATTATTATTATTATTATTATTATTATTATTATTATTATTATTATTATTATTATTATTCAGAATATGAGGTAATGGGAAATGCATAAATAATAGATCACATTTGAAAAAAAGAAAATTAATAAATAAATAAATGAATAGATGAAAATGTAAGTAAATTACAAAATATGATACAAGTGGTATAGTTGTAGAGTAGTAAAAATATGGGGAAATTGCCCTGATGTATATTAAATGATAATGAGATAAATAATCTGTAATTGTCCACATTTACCTCAGATGTTCATTTTGTAAAATTATGTACATTGATATTTTTCTGTTGAAATTACATACATAAAATTTTGTCTACAATAATACTTAAACATTAGAAACAATTCCTAAATAATTTACATTTAAGATGAAATTCCCAGATACTAAAAAAAAAAAAATAGGAGTAAAAAATGCGCAGAGGTTTCTTCGGCGCAACAGAGTTTTCTGTACATCGTATAATCAAGGCCACCATAAATAGATCTATCTTTCGGTGGTCTCGGTATAACGCTGTATGAGCCGCGGTCCATAAAACTTTACCCACGGCCCGGTGGTGGCCTGGGCTATATCGTTGCCAGACGCATGATTATGGGCAATTTTAACCATAAGTAAAATAAGAACTACTGAAGATAGAGGGTTGTAATTTGGTATGTTTGATGATTGGAGGGCGGATGATCTTCATACCAATTTGCAGCCCTCTAGCCTCAGTGGTTTTCAAGATCTGGGGGTGGACAGAAAAAGTGTGGACGGACAGACAAAGGAGGTACGATAGTTTTCTTTTCAGAAAACTAGAAAACTAAATGGTTTCAGCAGCTGACCTAAAAACTAACTTGACGAGAAAAACACTACAAAAGGAAAATACGTTTCTCGTTCAGTATCTCAAATGTATCTTAATCTAATTATTGACACGAGGTAAAGAAAAAAAAAAGTCCCTCAAAATTATATTATTCTCATTGACAAAGGAAATGGGAATTGTTATATATGATATATCCAGAGGGAGAAAGGTAATGGAATTATTCAGTCTGCTAATCTCATCTGGAACTGGATTAATTGTACTTGGAACTGTACCCGACTATCTGCTGTTCTTATCTGAATGTAGTACTTCTTTGTGAAGCATATATATATATATATATATATATATATATATATATATATATATATATATATATATATATATATATATATAAATATACATATACATACACACACATACACACACACACACACACACACATATATATATATATATATATATATATATATATATATATATATACATACATGCTACATAAATAAAACATGTATTCAAGGGGAGACGACTCAATAATATCATTAAAATCTAGAGGGAAAACAGCAACATGAACACATTCACCCAGAAACATTACGATGCAAAGAAATCCCCCGGTCACCCCCCACCCCCAAAATATATATTATATATATTATATATATATATATATATATATATATATATATATATATATATATATATATATATAAATACTCACTTCATGAAACTTAAACAAGCCGAAAAATCATGCTAAAATCTAGAAGAAAAAGGCAAAATAGAAACATTACCAAATAAAAAAAAAATAAGCCAAAATCATAAATTAATGGAAATATGACTCAGTCAATTTGTGTTTGTCTGACTCTTTCATTAAGTTCAGGGTACAAAAAAAAAGAAAGATAAACATCGCTCCAAATATTACCCAACTAAAAAAACAAAAAACAAAAAAACTCACAGCATCATTACCTTAAAAGAAAAATGTATTCAAGGAAAGAAAACTCCATAATTTACTTTTTCTAAAGACTTTTATTCATTAAAAAAAAATCACTCCAATCATTACACAACTAAAACAGAAAACAAAACCACGTAAATGTGCCGAGTTTCTTCGGCGCAATCGAGTTTTCTGTACAGCGAAAATAGTTCTATCTTTCGGTGGTCTCGTTATAATGCTGTAAGAGCCGCGGTCTATGAAATTTTTGGGCCAGGGTCCGGTGGTGGCCTCTCCTATATCGTTGCTAGAAACAAGATTCCTTAAATAAGATAAGAACTACTGAGGCTAGAGGGCTGCAATTTGGCATGTTTGATGATTGGAGGGTGGATGATCAACATACCAATTTGAAATCCTCTAGCCTCAGTAGTTTTTAAGATCTGAGGGCGAACAGACAAATCCGGCATAATAGTTTCCTTTTACAGAAAACTTAAACACCCCAAGAACATTTCCCCTGAAAAAAAGCCAAAAAACAAAAAAACAAAAACATATATATTCAAGGGAAGGAGACGCCATAATCAGCTCTCTCCCGAGACAAGGAACAAATTCCCATCCGCGAAAGCTTTCAGCTAAACTGGAACAGTCTGGAATCAGCCAACACCCCCTGATTACTGGTTCTTAACTTCCAGGCTGTCTGTCGTAGGCTTCTTCCATCACATTTTTCATCTTGAATCCTGCTGCCTTCTGTCTGTGCTTCCTCTCCATATTTCATTCACCCCCCCCCCTCCCCCAAATCCCCCCGACGTCTTGACAGTGTTCTTTTGGCTCACGAATTCGGCCTCAAATTATGTGAGCATATTTTGTGTGTGTTTTTTTTTTTTCGTTTATGTTTACGGAATTGGTGAAAATTTCTTCTTCAAGGTCTAAAATGGACGATGGGGATTTTTTATATTTTTTTTGTTGAGGATAAACTTTTTTTTCATAATTGGTTCGTGAGAGAGAGAGAGAGAGAGAGAGAGAGAGAGAGAGAGAGAGAGAGAGAGAGAATTTGTACGTTCTAATCCTAAAAAATGAGAAAAATTCTATTGGCTACACCTTTTTCAGGAATGACTTACATTCACTTAATATTATCATTACTATTATTATTATTATTATTATTATTATTATTATTATTATTATTATTATTATTATTATACCAGTAATCTACTGATTAGTTTACTTTGGCTTGGCTGGTAACTCGCTCTCTCTCTCTCTCTCTCTCTCTCTCTCTCTTTCTCTCTCTCTTCTCTCTTTCTCTCTCTCTCTCTCTCTCTTTCTCTCACCTGTATATATATATATATATATATATATATATAAAATATATATATATATATTATATATTTATTATTAGATATATATATATATATATATATATATATATATATATATATATTTATATAGGTAATATATATATAAATATTATATATATTATTAATATAATATAATATATATTATATATATATATATTATTATATAATATATATAAATATATAATTATATATAATATATAATATATATATATATATATATCACACACACACACGTACGCACATATATAGTTAACTATGTATGTATAATTTCTTATACAACAATTCCCAAGGATAAACTCTATCTAGAGGAAAGCTTCCTCCATAAAGAATATCTCTCCCTACCCAACAAAGATAACAATAGGCTTCCAAAAAGAAGAAGAAGAAGAAGAAAGAAAAAAAAAGAAAGAACTCCCCCATCATTCCATTTCATCATAAGCGGATGATGCAAAACAGAATGAAAATTGGCGACAAAAGACGGATTTGCCTCATTAAGATCATCCGAAAATATCTGGACAGAGAACAATTGAGAGAGAGAGAGAGAGAGAGAGAGAGAGAGAGAGAGAGAGAGAGGACTGTGAAGAAGAAGGAGAATTGAAAAGCAGAATAGAAAAGGTGCGATGAAAAAGCTCCTTTTACGACCGAAGATAAAAAGGTTCCTTTTCAAATATGGAGGGAGATCAACAATGGTTGATCATTTAGAAACTTGAAAAGAAGTCATTCATACGGACGAGGAACACCTACTTGGGTTATTGTTTAACACGTGCATGTACGTATGTCTATATATTGCATATATAATATATATATATATATATATATATATATATATTATATATATATATATATATTAATTGTATACGCCATAAGCCTACAATTCACTCTACCTCGGAATTAACATATTTTCATAGATGTTAACCTAAGGGGAATATTTTTAGTCGGTAATGATTTCATCCTCTCTTGGACTCGAACCAGCGCACAGACAGAGGAGAAATCAGGACTTCAGTAACGTTAGCGACTAAGTCCCTAGGACAACAAGTGTGTGTGTGTATATATATACATATATATATATATATATATATATATGTATATATATATATTGTTTAAAATTATTATCTCATTTTATTACGTATAATTCGATCAATAGCTTTGCCAAATTAAATAAAGATGTTTGCTACTATCCTCTCACTGGGCCACCACACACTTGCGCGACATATTTCGACTTATAAAAGAATGTTATCTCTAAGGGCTGTGTCGCAACCTGGCATAAGACCTCTTCAGCAGAATTTTCTGTTTTAGTTTTCTGTAAAAGGAAACCATTAATTATCTACCCCCAGACCTAAACAAATAATGAGGCTAGAGGGTTGCAAATTGGTATGTTGATCATCCACCCTCCAATCATCAAACATACCAAATTGCAGCCTTCTAACCTCATTAGGTGTTATTCAATTTAATGTTAAAGTTAGTCATGGATCGTGCATCTGGCAGCGCTTTCCAGAGCCATGGGATCCACCATCACCCTACCGCATCTGGTGAGCAACTGGAGAGGTACCGGTCATAGTTGATGGTTTTATACATCATTATAATGTATGTCGTATGGAAATCGCGAATGAAATGAACATCGTGAAGTTCGAGTTTTGTTTGCTAATGCAGTTTCCTCCCACCCCTCTCTCTCTCTCTCTCTCTCTCTCTCTCTTCTTTGTCACACATTGTCTTATATATAACCAATAGATTATTCAAAGATTCAACCTAATTCTATCAATTTCTGGTTACTCTCTACTCTCTCTGCACCCTTGGGATATAATGCTAAGGTGATATGGAGACTCTCTCTCTCTCTCTCTCTCTCTTTTAGCTAACCTTCCATTATCAATTTTTCCCCATTCACCCCACACTGTTAAGTTTCGACGAAAATTAATGAATTCTCTCCCTCCCCGTTCGTTAAACGGTATTCAATATCTCTCGGTCTCCAAAGTAATGCCATCAAATTTGTGTAAAAATCCTATGGGATTATTATTATTATTATTTTTTTTTCTTTTGCTCTATCACAGTCCTCCAATTTGACTGGGTGGTATTTATAGTGTGGGGTTCCAGGTTGCATCTTGCCTCCTTAGGAGTCTATCACTTTTCTTACTATTATTATTATTATTTTTTTTTTCTTTTTTTTTTTGCTCTATCACAGTCCTTCAATTCGACTGGGTAGTATTTACAGTGTGGTGTTCCGGGTTCCATCCTGCCTTCTTAGGAGTCCATAACTTTTCTTACTATGTGCACCGTTTCTAGGATCACACTCTTCTGCATGAGTCCTGAAGCTATTTCAGGCTCTATTTTTTCTAGATTCCTTTTCAGGGATCTTGGGATCGTCCTAATGTTCCTATTTTTTTAAAATTATCCATCCACCTGTTCTCTGGTGATTATTCCAAAGATCTAACTCATCATTTATTCACTTAATTTCATCAACTTTTCTAATGTTTGAACTTGACAAATATTTCCATATAAAAACGTTCACAAGAAATTTCTGTAAAAGGAATGCTTTATATTAATGGAACGTTTTGCAAAAATGGCAATTGTAAACATTTTATTATAACGAACAGTTCAAAGAGTATAAATTAGGTTATCAGGACGGTAGAAAATGGAAATCTAAGTTTATATCTCATTATCTTTAGTAGAAATTACCATTGAAAAACGTCTTGTGCAGAACAATTCATAAATGAGATAATAAAGAAGATAATGTTAAAAAAGCGTAAAACCAATATTAAATAAATATTAATTAACGTTTGTACAAACGGCTATCGAAAAGATAAATTATATTATGAACGGAATCGAAAATGTTAAAATGCGTGAAACAAATTTTATATATATTTAATTAAAGTTTGTACAAAGTTCTGTTGGAAAAAAGTGTCAAAAAAACAACTCAAGATAATACATTATATGAACAGAATCGAAAAGGTGAAAAGCGTAAAACCAATATTATATATATTTAATCAACATTTGTACAAACTGCTGTCAGAAAAAAGTATTATAAAAACAATTGAAGGTAATAAATTGAATTACGAACTGAATCGAAAATGTTAAA
Organism: Macrobrachium nipponense; assembly: GCF_015104395.2. NCBI lineage: Eukaryota > Metazoa > Arthropoda > Malacostraca > Decapoda > Palaemonidae > Macrobrachium > Macrobrachium nipponense. The sequence goes on along the minus strand of NC_087200.1, from coordinate 194,863,035 downwards.
AAGCGTGAAACCAAGATGATGCATATTTAACAAAGGAAACACACTGCTTTCGCTCACTCACACATCCAAGCAAAATCATCCTAAATCATCACCAGTTGACTGAGCCGTTTCGCCTCGAATTAATCCTCTGCTTTCGCTTCTTCCAGAATAAAACTAATTAATTGATTTTCCGCCTCTGTCACGAATTAGATCCAAAGGCCATTTTTGTTTCTTTGCTGGAGAATTTTAAACTCTTCAAAGTGCATTTCGTAAGGAGAGTGAATTACTTTGTGAATTAGTGAACGTGAATTGAAGCAATTATTTCGATTCTATGAAATATAAAAAAATCAATACAGTCATTCTCCCAAAATGAATCTTCATTAAACTTTTTATTTTTATTTTTATCGAGACGACATTGTGGAAGCGAAGTAATTGGGATATGGAGAAAGAAATGAAGAGGTGGGGAATACAAGAATCAACGGTGAAGTGGCATCAATAAGAATCATTTCGTAATTGTCAAGGGAGGTCCGAGTTAACAAAAATGGCTAAGACAGATGAGGGGTTTGAATGAAGATGCATTAGTAAAGATATATATATCTATATATATATATATATAATATATATATCTATATATATATATTTTTTTATATATGTGTGTATATATATATATATATGTATATATATATATATATATATATATATATATATATATATATATATATATATATATATATATATATATATATATATATATATATATATATTATATATATATATATATATATATTATTTATATATATGTGTGTGTATATATATATAATATATATTTATATATATATATATATATATATATATATATATATATATATGTGTGTGTATATATATATATATATATATATATATATATATATATATATATATATATAATATATATATATATATATATATATATGTGTATAAATATTATATATATATATATATATGATATATATATATATATAGTATATATATATATATATATATATATAATACATACAGTGTATCAGTGAACAATTGACCATTTAAAATAGTACTGATTTGCCCATTTATGATAGATATACAAAAGCAAGATTAAGACTATCTGTTAAGCGAACTACTTTTTGAATAGCTTTAAAATGGTAACTAACTTTTACAATGGAAACCAAATACGAGAAAGAAACATATGTATAAAATTAAATCTGTAGAAATTACAAAAAGAAACGTAGATGAAAAACAATAAAGTTTTTAATATACTAACCTTTTATTTTTATTTCTATTCGTTTTATTCTTAACCTATTCCCATATATATATATATATATATATATATATATATATATATATATATATATATATATATATATATATATTTTCACGCACATACAACATCTTATGCAAAGACCGGATCTCATACAAGATGACACCCCATAAAGAGACGACCTCCTACAAGACGAGACCTCGTATAAGACGAGACATTATACAAAATGAGAACCCACACAAAACAAGACCTCATAAAAAGACGTCTCCTCATACAAGACGTGACCTCACGCAAGACCAGACCTCATACAAAAGAAGACTTCCTACACGACGAGAGACCACTTACAAGACGAACCTTAACTTAACACAAGACGACATATAAACCAGCTATTTTGCTCCATGACGACCTTTCCTGATTTTTGCTTCGAGCAAAGAGAGCAAATCTTCTTTTTCTTCTTCTTCTTCTTCTTCTTCTTCTTCTTCTTCTTCTTCTTCTTTATGAACCGAGCCGTGGGAATCTTGCCGCTGGGGAAACGAATTTCCTTATTGGAAGTAGATTGTCTCATCAAAAAATCTCTTTGCTGAATGCCTTATGTATTTATGCTTCCCGCTACGACCAGATTCTCGTCCCTGGAAACTCGAGGCCGCGTAATTCTATTTCTTTTTTCTGGCAAAAAATGTCAGAAAATAATATATAAATTATGCACATATTTTTTCCCTTGCTTGGGAATGGAGATTGACGCGTTTGTTCGTGAGAAAGGGGATGAAAAATCACAGATTTTTTCTTTTTTTGTGATTGCAGGATTGCAAACATGCACAGGCCAGCTCTGAAGCAACTTATGGGAACAAGGATATGTGGGTGAAGTTTATACACATGATGTATATATATATATATATATATATATATATAATAAAAGGAGCCCATAAAAATATCAAAATATAAAGAGAAAAGTTACTATATTTCAGAGACTGCTGTCTCCCTCTTCATATACTTTGAAGAGGGAGACGTAGTCTTTGAAATATAGTACTTTTCTCTCTATATTTTGGTGTTTTTTATGGGCTCCTTTTATTAGATGGATTTCTGTTGTAACAGAACATTTTTACCAGACATATATATATATATATATATATATATATATATATATATATACCATTATTTGTTCGTGCTTTCATCCAAACCACTTTGTTCCAAAAAAACAAGTTCCTTCAGAGGAGCTTTAAGTATACTTACAATCACAAAAAAATATGGGCTTATTCATGCATTACTCATATACAGAAGACTCATCTTCCTTCCCAAGCAAGGAAAAGTATGCAAATAAACTCTTACATAAATATATATTCCTGACATGCGTCGGCAGAAAAGGAAATAAGATAACTCATCCTTGAGTCTCCAGGAAACATAAATAAATAGAGAATTCAGTAAAAGGAATTTCCGAGGAGGCCAGAGATTCCCAATAAGGAAATTCTCTTCCCAGTGGTAGAATTATCACAGCTTAGTTCATAACTCGAATCAAAGGAGAGAGGAGGAAAGGAAGGAAGGAGGGAAAGATGAAAGAAAGGAGAGAAGAAGAAAAAGAAGATTTGCTCATTTTTTCGAAACAAAAATCAGGAAAGATCGTGATGGAACAATAAGGTTGCATTATGCGTTGTCCTGTTTTAAAGTTCGTCTTATATGAGGTTTCGTCTTGCATAAGGTCTTGTCTTGTACGGGTCATCGTCTTTTATGGGGCATTGTCTTGCATGGGGCATCGTCTTGTACGGGGCATCGTCTTGTACGAGGCATCGTCTTGTATTGGGCATCGTCTTGTATGGGGCATCATCTTGTAAGAGGCATTGTCTTGTACGAGGCATCGTCTTGTATGGGGCATCGTCTTGTATGGGGCATCGTCTTGTATGGGGCATCGTCTTGTACGGGGGTTCATCTTGTATGAAGTTTAGCTCTGCATGAGGTCTCGTCTTGCATGAGGCCTCATCTCGTATGGGGTATCGTCTTGCATGAGGTCTTGTCTTGTACGAGTCATCGTCTTGTTTGAGGTGTCGACTTATATGAGGTGTCGACTACATGAGTTCTCGTCTTATATGATTTATCTTCTTGTATGATGGATTTTGTAGAGAATCTGTTTAGCAGGACAAAACCTTTGTCACTTAAAAGTATGAAGAGTTGATAAATAATAAATTAAACACATGGCAACTAATCACGCATATAAAAACTACGTTTCTAGGTAAAACAAGTCATATGTATATTCCACATATGACTGTCATCACAAACTTACTCTTACAAACATAACCAACAGACACTTACATTTCCATTCCAAAGAAAATGGGTAGTAAAGAATGGCAGAACATATACACGTCCCTCTGCAAACAAACGAGAGTCTATAAAATCAAGATTCAATTCCACAGATGAAATCAGGATTCTGTTCCAGATATCGCAACAAAAGGGACTTTGAATGACGGAGTTTCTGTCCAGCAGTCGGAAGATCTAATCGTTAGTTCTTTGACAGAGCATTGGCGGCTCTTCTATGAAGTATATACAAAGGACACCCTAACCCCCCAATGCGCGTGCACACACACACACACACACACACATGCACACAGACATACACGCACACAGACACAAAAGGGGAAATGAATTTCGATACCACTGCTATCAATATCTTCGTCCTCATCTCTTTGAGAATCTCCTGTCCCTTTGCATCTCGTGAGGGAGATTCGGAGATAAATCTCTCTTTATAAGAGACAGGTGATCAGTTTGATATTCGTTTTAAAACGTTTATCTCACCTTTACATTTTTAAACGTTATGTGATAATGACGTCTACCTAGAACTAGGGACTGGAGGTGCCACGATAATATATTTTGGAATGGAAGTGGTTTTATTCTGTAGGAACTATCAGGTAACAGTAGAGACAAATGGGGTTCTAAATTAACTGGTGAAAGCTCTTGTGTTGGACATTTCCTTAGCCCTTCTTATTGTGGAGGTGCTTATATATATTTATATGTTTCACACACACACACACACACACACACACACACATATATATATGTATGTATGTATATATATGTATTATATGAGGTATATATATATATATATAATTATATATTTCATATATACTAATTGATATATGTATACTATATGAATGTATATATATATATATATATATATATATATAAATATATCTATATATATGTATATAATATAAATGAATATATTATATATATATATTTTTGTTATATATTATATATATATAATATATATAGATATATAGATATATATAAATTATATTTCTAATGTGCGTTCTCATAAAAAAAAAAACATTTTCAAGTATCTACAACTTTCCACTTATTTTCTAATTAAATTCTCATACGAACTTAATTCCATAATTACCTACCCGATTTAATCACAGGGAATAACCATTATCGCTCTTTTTTTTTTAATTTTTTTTTCACCTTTCTCAAGGTTTGAAAAAAATTGTCACATTCCTCCTCCAAAAGAATATTGAAAAATTGCGAAGAGTTAACTTTAAACAGTTTAATCAGGTCGTCTCAAATAGCTGCCCAGATTTTAAATTAGTTTTGGTATTGGACTCTCTGTATATTGCGTCTAATATTGTATCTGATTAGTCTTGGGTTCTATGTTGAGAAGTTATGCAGGTTGGTGTAATGTGCCCTGAGAGAACGTAAGTAAGTGAAAGGAATATGTGCATTGTTCACAGAAACATTGTGTATATATGTATATACACATATATAAACATATATATACATATACATATATAAATATATTTATATACATGTAAATACACATATGTAGCTTCTTCTTCTTTCCCACCGTTATTCCTACATTAAAATTAAGGGGTCGGTTGCCTGATGCGCCTAATTCCTTACAACATCAGGCATGTTTTAAAATGTTTGGCAAAGGGGTTTTTTACGACCGCAAGCCCTTGCTGTCATCATCCACCACAGTTATTGGCTTTGGGCCTCGCCTTTGACTAAAAAGTCCACCTGCAAGGAAGCAGTTTCCACAGTTGTTGCTGTGTAACTAGCCTTTGACTTAAAAGTAAGACTACAAGGCATCGGCTGTCCTTTTAGTAACCTTGTATGACACGCAGTACCTACGGCGGTAGTATTCTTACACCCCTTCCACAGGGTTCATAAATGTACATATATATATATATATATATAATATATATATATATATATATATATACTATATATATATATATATATACATATATATACATAAACAAACACTTATGAATATATAATGTGTGTACATATGTGCGTTTGCAGTTTTGTGTAACTACGAAATCCCAGATTACTGCAAAGACAATAATTAATCAAGTGTGAATAATCTTTATTTAGAGTACCCAACGCTATTATTAAATAGATTCATATTATGTCATAAACGTTAATCTTAAATGTATTAAATCAATAAATAATCATTGTCGTTTAACTATTTTTAAAAATTTTCCCAGGAAGCAGTTCAGTGACATGACATACTAACATAGCGTTTGTTATGATACTCTTGTATGAGATATATAATGAAAGTAATTATTATTAATTGTTATCTCATTGAAAAATAATGACTATTTCAACCGCGTTTATTTTTTATAGAAGTTTCACTATTCTTCTTAATACTGACTTTTCTTCTGGACTCAAATTTGGTTATTAAAACGCCATATGGGCAATTCGTGTCAAAAACGTGATGTTTATCAAATTGAATATATTATTCAGTTTGACAAATACCTCGTTTTTGACACGAATCCCCCATTTGGCGTTTTCATAGCCATTTTGAGTACAGAAAAAAAGTCAGTATATAATAAGAAGAATAGAGAAACTTCTATACAAAATAAACGCGGCTGAAATAGCCATTATTTTTAATATAACCTGTATCATTGAAGGTCTTCTTCTTCTTCTTCTTCTTCTTCTTCTTCTTCTTCTTCTTATTATTATTATTGTTATTATTATTATTGTTGTTGTTGTTGTTGCTGTTGTTGTTGTTTTCAGAAGATGAACCCTATTTCATATGAAACAAGCCAACCCACAGGGGTCACTGACTTGAAATTTAAACTTCCAAGAATATAAAGATGTTTTATTTGGAAGGAAGTAGAGAAGGCAACGGAAAATCCACAAAAAAATGAAGCAATGTATTACAATCTTCTATACCAACAATTTATTATGCAACTAATTAATGTGGGTTAACAATAATATCACTCTTACCTCCTATAGAGCATCATTAATATGAAAGTATAAACCAATAAATTATAATGAATTATTTATGAAAATGAATGTTGCCACAAAAAATGTATCACTCATATTTTATGGAACGACTTTAATATGAAAATACAACCCACTAACTGATGGCGAATATATTTATGGAAATAAATACTTCATATCAATCATCATCATCATCATCATCATCATCATCATCATAATCTTGCAAAGCAAATATTGCAAGATGTTAATTCAGAGTAATGACAGGTAGGGTATTGTCATAAAAGATTTATTGGGAATTACGGTGGACGCTTCAATACGTAATGCATCAAAAATGCGTCAAGTACTTTGGTAATGGGAAAAAGGATTGTCTCGTGAAATCAAGAGGAATTTTCATTAAGTCTTACTTTTATTCTCGGTCAAATCTCCAGCTTTAAGGATCAGTGAATGTAATATACTTTATCTTTTCGCGAAAGCGTTGTTAGTAAATAATCTTATATGTTTTTTTGAATGAAAATGATTAATATTAATATTTTGTTGACAATGATGGCACAGTTTTCAACGAATAAACTCTTATACAGGGTCTTTTCAATATTTCTGATACTTGATGTTTTCTGACTCATATCAAAAGAGACAAGCAAAATTTGTAATAAAATATTTTTGATAAAATATTTTTGACAAATATCCTAATTACGACAAATATGAATATTGGAATTTCTACTTCACAGCCTAAACTGAGTCAGAAAAAAGGAATTATCAGGAGAATTGAAAAGACCCTGTATAAGATTAATTCGTTGAAAGCTCCATTAATTTTCAATAAAACATGTATCAAAGAAGGTCTGTTCCCTGCATATTATTATTATTATTATTATTATTATTATTATTATCATTATTATTATTATTATTATTATTATTTGTTTTTGTTTTTGCTTTTTGCTCTATCACAGTCCTCTAATTCGACTGGGTGGTGGTATTTATAGTGTGGGGTTCCGGGTTACATCCTGCCTCCTTAGGAGTCCATCACTTTTCTTACTATGTGCGCCGTTTCTAGGATCACACTCTTCTGCATGAGTCCTGTTTATGGTTTTTATCATATTTCCGGCGTTGAGTTTTGACTTGAGTATAGCCTTGAGTCTCTGCATATATTCTTTCTGTTCGTGTCCTTCATCTCTTAATATTTTATATCCCCTCCTTCCATTATTCCCAGGTATTTTGTATCCCGTCTCATCTACGGTAGCTTTATCTCTTCAGTCCTTGTTTACTTTGCCCTTTTGTATGTTGACTAAAGGCACATTTTTCTATTCTAAACATCCATCCTGATGTCCCCGAGATACAATCCTTACAGTCTGGATTAGGGTATCTATTTTTCTTGATGCTCTTACCATACAGCTTGATGTCGTCCATGAACATCAAGAATGGTTTAATTCTGGTTTTTGCCTCTTTTTCTTGAGTTTGTACCACAGCTCCATATTTCCTGGCAATACGTTTTTGTTCATGGGGAAATCAATGGCTACTACGAAGTAGTATGGGGACAGTGAGTCGCCCTGGAAGATCCCTCTCCTGATATTAACCTCTGCTAGTTTTATTCCAGAGCTTATAAGTATTGTATTCCAGTTGCACATTGTATTTTTGAGGAAGCTGATGGTGTTTTGTTCCTCTCCCCATATATTTTTTCAGGCATTCTATTAGCCATGTGTGTGGGGTACATGTCGAAGGCTTTCTTATAGTCTATTCCATGCCATTGCTTAGGTTGGTTTTCCTTCTCTTACTGTTCTTCATTACCATTTTTTGTCTATCAGGAGCTGGTCTTTTTGTGCCCCTATACTTCCTTCTGCAGCCTTTCTGTTGGTGGGGGATGGTGTTTGTATATTCAGAATATGAGGTAATGGGAAATGCATAAATAATAGATCACATTTAAAAAAAAGAAAATAAATAAATAAATAAATGGATAGTTGAAAATGTATGTAAATTATAAAATATGATACAAGGGGTATTGTTGTACAGTAGTAAAAATATGAGGAAATTGTCCTGATCTATATTAGATGATAATGAGATAAATAATCTGTAATTGTCCCACATTTACCTCAGAGTTTCATTTTGTAAAATTATGTACATTGATATTTTTCTGTTGAAATTACATACATAAAATTTTGTCTACAATAATACTTAAACATTACAAACAATTCCTAAATAATTTACATTTAAGATGAAAATCCCAGATACTAAAAAAAAAAAAATAGGAGTAAAAAATGCGCAGACGTTTCTTCGGCGCAACAGAGTTTTCTGTACATCGTATAATCAAGGCCACCATAAATAGATCTATCTTTCGGTGGTCTCGGTATAACGCTGTATGAGCCGCGGTCCATAAAACTTTACCCACGGCCCGGTGGTGGCCTGGCCTATATTGTTGCCAGACACATGATAATGGGCAATTTTAACCATAAGTAAAATAAGAACTACTGAAGATAGAGTGTTGTAATTTGGTATGTTTGATGATTGGAGGGTGGATGATCGACATACCAATTTGCAGCCCTTTAGCCTCAGTGGTTTTCAAGATCTGGGGGTGGACAGAAAAAGTGTGGACGGACAGACAAAGGAGGTACGATAGTTTTCTTTTCAGAAAACTAAAAACTAACTTGACGAGAAAAACACTACAGAAGGAAAATACGTTTCTCGTTCAGTATCTCAAATGTATCTTAATCTAATTATTGACACGAGGTAAAGAAAATGAAGAAGTCCCTCAAAATTGTATTATTCTCATTGACAAAGGAAATGGGAATTGTTATATATGATATATCCAGAGGGAGAAAGGTAATGGAATTATTCAGTCTGCTAATCTCATATGAAATTCGGATTAATTGTACTTGGAACTGTACCGACTATCTGCTGTTTTTATGTAAATGCAGTACTTCTTCGTGAAGCATATATATTGTATATATATATATATATATATATATATATATATATATATATAATATACATATACATACACACACATACACACACACACACACACACACACACACACACATATATATAGATATATATATATATATATATATATATATATACATACATGCATACATAATAAAACATGTATTCAAGGGGAGACGACTCAATAATATCATTAAAATCTAGAGGGAAAAACAGCAACATGAACACATTCACCCAGAAACATTACGATGCAAAGAAATCCCCGGTCACCCCCCACCCCAAAAATATATATATATATATATATATATATATATATATATATATATATATATATATATATATATATATATATATATATATATATATATATATATATAAATCTCACTTCATGAAACTTAAACAAGCCGAAAAATCATTCTAAAAATCTACAAGAAAAAGGCAAAATAGAAACATTACCAAATAAAAAAAAAATAAGCCAAAATCATAAATTAATGGAAATATGACTCAGTAATTTGTGTGTCTGACTCTTTTTCATTAAGTTCAGAGTACAAAAAAAAAAAAAAAAAAAGATAAAACATCGCTCCAAATATTACCCAACTAAAAAAAACACAACAAAAAAAAACACACAGGCAAATCTTCCCTAGAAAAATGATTCAAGAAAAAGAAAAACTCCATAATTACTCCTTAAAAGGAAAACCTCAATTGTATCAAGGAAGAAAACTCCAATATTTACCCTTTTTCTAAGACTTGCATTAAAAAAAATCACTCCAATCATTACACAACTAAACAGAAAACAAAACACGTAAATGTGCCGAAGTTTTCTTCGGCGCAAATCGAGTTTTCTGTACAGCGAAATAGTTCTATCTTTCGGTGGTCTCGTTATAATGCTGTAAGAGCCGCGGCCATGAAACTTTGACCATGGGTCCGGTGGTAGCCTCTCGCATATCGTTGCGAAACAAGATTCCGTAAATAAGATAAAAACTACTGAGGCTAGAGGGCTGCAATTTGGCATGTTTGATAATTGGAAGGTGGATGATCAACATACTAATTTGCAGCCCAATAACCTCAGTAGTTTTTAAGATCTGAGGGCGGACAGACAAAGCCGGCATAATAGTTTCCTTTTACAGAAAACTTAAACACCCCAAGAACATTTTCCCCAGAAA
>NC_087200.1:194842475-194847475 GCF_015104395.2 Macrobrachium nipponense | reverse complement strand
AAACATACCAAATTGCAGCCCTCTAGCCTCAGTAATTTGGATTCTATTTAAGGTTAAAGCAAGCCATAATCGTGCGTGTGGTAACGATATAGGTCAGGCCACCAGCGTGCCATGTTTCAATATTCATGGGCTTCGGCTCATACAGCACTATACCGAGATCACCGAAAGGTTGATCCATTTTCGGTGGCCTCGATTATACACTGTACAGAAAACATGATTGCGCTGGAGAAACTTAGGCGCATTTTTAACTGGTTTAAGGGTGTCCAAAATAATTTAATAGATAATGGAGGTTTATTTGTCCATCACAAAATGTTTATATAACGAATTCTTTAACAGCTTATGTAACTAAGACCAGGCTATATGCCAATTAAAATCCCCATCCCACTGTATTCTCAGAAGATACAATGCTTTAGTACCCTAATACAACCGTATTTTAATGATTCACTTAAATCTCTTTACGATTAATGAATAATTTATTTTTTTCTGAATAAGTGATCTCTTCTTTCTGTACTTCCTATTACATTCTGTCCCTTCTTCTAATGAATAAATAAATAAAGCAATCAATAAATAATAAATGAATGAATGAAAATAGATATATTGATAAAATTCATAAACATATTAAAAAACAAATAAAAAAATAAATAAAAAATATCTTTCTTGAGATTATCTACACGGATTCTAAATATCCGTCCTCCTCTCTCTCTCTCTCTCTCTCTCTCTCAAAAAGCAGTATCTTCTTGACGATTATGTAAAAGGATTCTCTCTCTCTCTCTCTCTCTCTCTCTCCTCTCTCTGTTTCAAAAAAGAATATCTTTCTGACGATTATGCAGAAGGATTCTCTCTCTCTCTCTCTCTCTCTCTCTTCTTGACGATTATGTAAAATGATTCTCTCTCTCTCTCTCTCTCTCTCTCTCTCTCTCTCTCTCTCTCTCTCTCTCCCCTCAAACTACCATCCTAATTACCCATCCTATTCTCTAACTAAACAGCAAATGGCGGCAGATAAAGGCTAATTAACCGCGCCTGGGTAATTCCCGCAGCCTGGCTAATCTGGTTAATCGTCTCCGCAGAATATTATCAAAAGGAAAAGACAAAACGTAATCAAAAGATGCAGGACACAACGAGGCACATAAAGGCTTCGTAAAAATAGTTGATGTCAGTAGGGCTAAAGCAAAGCCTCGTGGGGCTAAAAGCCTTGTAATCAGACGAGGAATTTCTCGGCTGAGGTGGGGGGGGGGGGGGTGGGGGGGGGGGGCGCTGACCCCAAGTTTGATTGCAGGATGGGTTAGTCATAGTGTATGGAGTTTTAGCTTGTGTCTTTTTATTTATTTATAATTAAATTGATTGATTGATTTATTAGTTTATTTGTACGTTCATTTTCTTATTTACATATCTATAAGTTTATTTATCCATTTATCTGATTTAATTATTAAATCTTTAAGGAGATATTTTTTATGTGGAAATTTGCTAATTTATTTAAAAATGGTTTCTTAAGTGCTAACTTTATTTCTTCACATGTTTATTTAAGTTATTCATCTGTTTTCAAATTTACTTATTTATTCATTTTTTTCTTTAATTTTTACATTTTATTTATTTAAAATTTTATTTATTAACTGATACAAAAATTTATTTTTCATATGTTCATAAAATTATGTACTTATTCATTATTCATTCATAAATTTATTTATCTATTTATACATGGATTCATGAATATACCTTCATTTGAAAATTTATTTCTTAAATACGAATATATTTGTTTCATTATAAATTATTTTTACTGACATTAATTTATAGAATTTCTTAAGTATCCATCCAGCTGTTATCTGTTCAAAAGATCTAACTCATCATTTATTCATATAATTTCATCAACTTTAACATTTTAATGTTTGAACTTGGCAAATATTTTCATTATAAAAACGTTCACAAGAGGCTATTATAAATATTCATTTTAAAGAACATTTCAAAGATTATAAATTATATTATCAGGACGGTAGAAAATGCAAATCCAAGTTTATATCTTATTAACTTTTGTAGAAATTGCCATTGAAAAACGTCTTGGACAGAACAATTAAATATATTAAATATATATCAATTAACGTTTGTACAAACTGCTATGGGGCAAAAATTTATAAAAACAATTCAAGATAACAAATTATATTATGAACGGAATCGAAAATGTTAGAATGCGTGAAACAAATATTATATATATTTAATTAAAGTTTGTACAAAGTCCTATTGGAAAAAAAAGTGTTAAAAAACAACTCAAGATAATAAATTATATGAAGTGAATCGAAAAAGGTGAAAAGCGTAAAACCAATATCATATATATTTAATCAACATTTGTACAAACTGCTATCAGAAAGAAAGCATTATAAAAACAGTTGAAGGTAATAAATTGAATTACGAACTGAATCGAACATGTTAAAAAGCGTAAACCCAAGTTGATGCATATTTAACAAAGGAAACAAACTGCTTTCGCTCACTCACACATCCAAGCAAAATCATCCTAAATCATCACCAGTTGACTGAGCCGTTTCGCCTCGAATTAATCCTCTTCTTTTGCTTCTTCTAGAATAAAACTAATTAATTGATTTTCCGCCTCTGTCACGAATTAGATCCGAAGGCCATTTTTGTTTTTTCCCTGGAGAATTTTAAACACTTCAAGTGCATTCGTAAGGAGAAGAAATTACGTATGGGAACTACTGAACGTGAATTGAAGCAATATTTCGATTCTATGAAATCCAAAAAAGAAAAAAAGAAAAAAGAAAAAAAAAATTCAATACAGTCATTCTCCCAAAAATGAATCTTCATTAAACTTTTCAAATTTTTATCGAGACGACATTGTGTGAGCGAGGTAATTGGGATATGGAGAAAGAGGGAGAATAATTATTTTTGAATAATGGAGAGATGGGGAATACAAGAATCAATGGTGAAGTGACATCAATAAGAATCATTTCGTAATTGTCAAAGGAGGACCCGGTTGATAAAAATGGGTAAGACAGAGGAAGGGTTTGAATGAAGATGCATTAGTAAAGATATATATATATATATATATATATATATATATATATATATATATATATATATATATATATATATATATACAAAAATATAAATATATATATATATATATATATATATATATATATATATATATATATATATATATCGAACTACACATGTCCTTTAATATCTAATTCGCTCTACCTCGGAATTAATATATTTTCATATATGTTTAACCGAGGGGGAATTTATTAAGCGATAATAGAATTGCCAATCGGCAGGCGCGAACTATCGACCTCTCAATTCCAGGACTGGCAGTGAAACCCCAGACCACCCCACCATCGCAAGAGATATAAGTATATGCCACCTCCCACCTCAAATACCTACTGCGCACAGGTATTTTTTGTTTTGGAGACTGCATACAGCCCATCTCGTTCTCGGTTGCGTGGTGGAGCTTTTGCCCGCACGTATTCATTATATAAGTCTATCACATTACCGTGATTCATATACATATATCGAACTACAAATGTCCTTTAATATCTAATTCGCTTTACCTCGGAATTAATATATTTTCATATATTTTTAACCGAAGGGAATTTTATTAAGCGATAATAGAATTGGCGATCGACAGGTGCGAACCATCGACTCTCAATTCAGGACTAGCAGTGAAGCCCCAGACCACCACGCCACTGCAAGAGATATAAGTATATGCCACCTCCCACCTCAAATACCTGCCGGGCAAAAGCACTACCACGCAATCGAGAACGAGATGGGCTGTATGCAGTCTCAAAAAAAAAAAAAAAAAAAACCTGTGCGCTGCAGGTATTTGAGGTGGGAGGCGGCATATACTTATATCTCTTCGGTGGCAGGGTGGTCTGGGGGCTTCACTGCCAGTCCTGGAATTGAGAGGTCGATGGTTCGCGCCTGTCGATCGCCAATTCTATTATCGCTTTAATAAATTCCCCCTCGGTTAAACATATATGAAACTATATTAATTCCGAGGTAGAGCGAATTAGATATTAAAGGACATTTGTAGTTCGATATATGTATATGAATCACGGTAATGTGATAGGCTTATATACATATATATATATATATATATATATATATATATATATATATATATATATATATATATATATATATATATATAAACTTCGTATGTCGTCGTTTTCTACAACACTTCAATATAAGGCACAGCCGAGCTTACGGGAATACATAGCTTTTCCCATCATCAGGGTAACTTATCTGTAAGGTCATTTATCTTTAGAATGATACGAAAAATAAAGAGAAACGGTATGGAAACTATACAGACTGAATAAATCCAAAAATATCAAAACAGATATAATTAACAACACTGTAAAATAAATACATTTTTGTAATAAGGATTAACAGTTAGAGGTGTTGGGCATCAATATTGAAGGAAGGATGCGGGAATGGAGGTTAAGCAAAAGGCTAAAAAGTGGATGTAATATCTACAGTGCCCGGTTTGAGGTCCACTGATGCCCCTACCCATCTACGGGGTATTACCTGCACCTGGAATGCTGAAAAAAATCGAGGAAAACTGTGACACCAAATTGGAATGAAGTAACCTGGAATATTTCTAAAAAGACTTAAATTTGACTGAATTCCAAGTTTCCCACGAAAAGATGAAATTTCTGTTATTTGACTAAGGACATAATAGAATTTACAGACAAAATCCGGCCCCATATCATAATGGATGCTATTTTGAACCAGTGGGTAAACTGACCTTCTATTGCAAAGTGGAGTTTATTAGTGGATATCAAAAGCCTGTTTACTATTGTAACGATATCTGAGGCTGAAGTCATGATTCAGTGGTTCTTGATATGGCTCATTATTTGATGGCAGGCATATGTGAGTATCTGTGGGAAGCGAAGATGTTTAACAAAAACAGTAACCTTCATTTTAATATAAAGAGAATCAGCAGAAATTTCAGAATATCTAAGCTAAATTCCAAACAGAGATTCATTGTTCAAGAA
>NC_087200.1:194837415-194841975 GCF_015104395.2 Macrobrachium nipponense | reverse complement strand
CAAAAGGGTTTTTACGACCGCAAGCCCTTGCTGTCATTAACCACCACAGTTATTGGCTGTGGGTCTCGCCTTTGACTAAAAAGTCCACCCGCAAGGCAGCAGCTTCCACAGTTGTTGAACTGTGGAACTAGCCTTTACGACTGTCCTTAAAAGGAACCTTGACTACACGGTCACCATCTGTCCTTTAGTAAGTACCTTGTCTATGATACGCAGTACCTCGGTGGTAGTATTTTCTTACACCCCTTCCCACAGGGTTCATAAATGTACATATATATATATATATATATATATATATATATATATATATACATATTATATATATATATATATATATATATATATATATATACTGATATGCCTAGTTATAGAGGATGTTATACTCTGCGATGTTATACGCAAGTATCTGTTGGTCTACTTCCCATTCTTCGTCGGAGTGAATCGATGCAGAGAGAGTTTTTCTAAGTTTCGTTAAGTATTTCTTCTTTGGGTATAGAGGTGAAGACTTCAAACTCATCGTTGTCAACTTACATATATTTGGAACTACATCTCTTGAGTAGAGGAAGAAGTGATTTCAGAGAACTTGTCTCGATGAGTGGAAGTAGAGATCTAAGTTACAAAGACTTTTACAAAGATAGTAGAAACAAAGCTTAGCTCAGCATACATAACATACAGACAGACGCATGTGACTAGGAAGTCACGTGTTGTCTCTGCGGGTGATAGATCACCATCTTCTCAGACAAAGGCACTGTGACTTGTTTACAAGACAATACTTTTGATTACACAGGCAAATGCAAACCAGGGCGTCGCAGACACAACGCGGCAGCGTCTAGCTTGCTTCCTGTTTATTAGCTCATATCACACTCCTTGTCTCGCCAGTGACCCCTTAGGTCATGGGCTTATTTACATATAAGGAATATATAGGATTATTAAATGTGATTATTACATATATATACATATATACATATATATATATATAATATATATATATATATATATATATATATATATATATATATTATATATATATATATATATATATATATATATATATATTATATATATATATATATATATATATATATATATATATAAATATATATATATATAGTATGTATGTATGTACATATGGGTGTGCAGTTTTGTGTAACTATGAAATACCAGGTTACTGCAAAGACAATAATTAATTAAGCATGAATAATCTTTATTTAGAGATTATTGTAAAAGATATAAAGACTACCCAACGCTTTTATTAAATAGATTTATATTATGTCATAAATGTTAATCTTAAATGTGTTAAATTAATAAAAGATAATTTTCATTTAACTGCTTTTAAAAATTATCCCAGGAAGCAGTTAAGTGATAGGACATACTACCATATTGTATGGTATGATACTCTTGTATGTGATATATAATGAAGTATATTATTATTATTATCTCATTGAAAATAATGACTATTTCAGCCGCGTTTATTTTGTATAGATGTTTCTCTATTCTTCTTATTACTGACTTTTCTTCTGTATTCAAAGTTGGTTATTAAAACGCCAGATGGGCAGTTCATATAAAACACGTGATATTTATCAAATTGAATATACTATTCAATTTGACAAATACCACGTTTTTGACATGAATCCCCATTTGGCGTTTTAATAGCCAACTTGAGTACAGAAAAAAGTCAGTATATAATAAGAGGAATAGAGAAACTTCTGTACAAAATAAACGTGGCTGAAATAGCCATTATTTTTAATAAAACCTGTATTAATGAAGGTCTTCTTCCTGCATATTATTATTATTATTATTATTATTATTATTATTATTATTATTATTATTATTATTATTATTATTATTATTATTATTATTATTATTATTATTATTATTATTATTATTGTACTTAGGAAGCAGACCCTCTCTCAAGCATACTTTATTAAAAGTAATGGCTACTTCAGCAGCGTTACACTTATAGAGATTCAATCTCTATTTTGCGAATAGCGGCTTTTTTCCATGCTACTTAAACAGGTTAGTAGAGCGCCTATAGAGGTCATGGTCAAATACAGGGTCAAAATAGGTATATATATTTGAATTTTACAGATAAACTATGATACCATAGTCATCAAAGTCATTAACGATTTTCTCTCTCTCTCTCTCTCTCTCTCTCTCTCTCTCTCTCTCTCTCTCTCTCTCTCTTAAGCGAGCTTTCGTCTGGAGCTGCCAGACATCCTTGGGCTGGGAATCTAAGGGTGGACTGATTTTGGTGCGGTGTCCGTCCTCGTTATTGATGTTGTTGCTGTTATTCAGAAGATGAAGCTATTCATATGAAACAACGCCCACAAAAGGGGTCACTGACTGAAATTCAACCTTCCAAAGAAATATAATTGGTGTTCATTGGAAGGAAGTAGCAGAAGGCAACGGAAAATCCACAAAAAATAAAGCAATGTACTACAATCTTCTATACAACAATTTATTATGCAACTAATTAATATGTTGACAAAAAATTATCACTCTTACCTCCTATAGAGCATCATTAATATGAAAGTATAAACCAATAAATGATAATGAATTATTTATGAAAATGAATGTTGCCAAAAAATGTATCACTCATATTTTATGGAACGACCTTAATATACAAATACAATCCACTAACAGATGGCGAATATATTTATGGAAATAAATACTTCATATCAATCATCATCATCATCATCATCATCATCATCATCATCATCATCTTGCAGAGCAAATAATGCAAGATGTTAATTCACAGTAATGACAGGAGGTATTCTCATAAAAGATTTATTGGGAATTACGGGACGCTTGAATACGTAATGCATCAAAATGCGTCAAGTACTTTGGGTAATGGGAAAAGGATTGTCTCGTGAAATCAAGAGGAATTTTCATTAAGTCTTACTTTTATTCTCGTCAAATCTCCAGCTTTAAGGAATCGGTGAAATGTAATATACTTTATCTCCCGCGAAAGAGTTGTTAGTAAATTAATCTTATATGTTTTTAATTGAAAATGATTAATATTAATATTTTGTTGACAATGATGCAACAGTTTTCAACGAATAAATCTTATACAGGGTCTTTTCAATATTTCTGATAATTGATTTTTTCTGACTCATATCAAAGAGATATAAGCAAAATTTGTAATAAAATATTTTTGATAAAATATTTTTGACAAATAGATATAAGCAAAATATGTAGTAAAATATTTTTGATAAAATATTTTTGACAAATATCCTAATTACGACAAATATGAATATTGGAATTCTACTCCACAGCCTAACTGAGTCAGAAAAAAGGAATTGTCAGAATTGAAAAGACCCTGTATAAGATTAATTCGTTGAAAGCTGCCATCATTTTCAACAAAAACATGTAGCAAAGAAGGTCTGCTCCCTGCATATTATTTATTATTATTTTTTTTTTTTTTTTTTTTTTTTTTTTTTTGTTTTTTTTTTGCTCTATCACAGTCCTCCAATCCGACTGGTGGTATTTATAGTGTGGGGTTCCGGGTTGCATCCTGCCTCCTTATTAAGGAGTCCCTCACTTTTCTTACTATGTGCCGTTTCTAGGATCACACTCTTCTGCATGAGGTCCTGGAGCTACTTCAGCGTCTACTTTTTCTAGATTTCTTTTAAGGATCTTGGATCGTGCCTAGTGCTCCTATGATTATGGGTACGATTTCCACGGTAGGCATCCCATATCCTTCTTATTTCTATTTTCAGATCTTGGATACTTATCCATTTTTTTCCCTCTCTTCTCTTCAACTCTGTGTCCCATGGTATTGCTGAACATCAATGAGTGATACTTTCTCTTGACTCTGTC
Source organism: Macrobrachium nipponense (assembly GCF_015104395.2). NCBI lineage: Eukaryota > Metazoa > Arthropoda > Malacostraca > Decapoda > Palaemonidae > Macrobrachium > Macrobrachium nipponense. The sequence goes on along the minus strand of NC_087200.1, from coordinate 194,838,159 downwards.
AATCAACGTCACCGTCTGGTCTATTTGCACGTATCACCATATCCGTTCTGACACCATAGTCCCAGAGGATCTTTGCCTGATCGTTTTTCTATCACTCCTTCAGGTTGTGCTCGTACCACTTATTCTGCAAGGTAGCTGATGTTTCTTGCACAGGCTCCAGTGGAGGGCTTTTGCCACTGAATCATGCCTCTTTTTGTACTGGTTCTGTGCAAGTGCCCGGCATTCCGCTTGCTATGTGGTTTTATGGTTTCATTTTTCGTATTGCACTTCCTACATATGGGAGAGATGTTATTTCCGTCTATCGTTCTTTGAACATATCTGGTTCTTAGGGCCAGATCTTGTGCCGCTGTTATCATTCCTTCAGTTTCCTTCTTTAGCTCTCCCCTCTGTAGCCATTGCCAATGTTTCCCATCGCTGGCTATTTCTTTAGTCTGTCTCATGTATTGTCCCGTGCCTTTGGTTTGTTTGTGCCATCCTCTGTTCTGTCTGTCATTCTCCTGTCTCTGTATATTTTTCTGGGTCTTCGTCTACTTTTATTAGTCCTTCTTCCCATGCACTCTTTAGCCCACTCGTCTTCACTGGTTTTCAGATATTGCCCCAGTGCTGCTGTTCTCGATGTTGACGCAGTCCTCTATACTTAGTAGTTCCTCTCCCTCCTTCCTTTCGTTTTATGTATAGTCTGTCGGTATTTGCTCTTGGGTGTAGTGCTTTGTGTATTGTCATAATGTTTCCTGGGTTTCCTGA
>NC_087200.1:194817415-194832415 GCF_015104395.2 Macrobrachium nipponense | reverse complement strand
CATTTCATCATAAGCGGATGATGCAAAACATGAATAATTGGACAAAAGACGGATTTGCCTCATTAAGATCATCGCGAAAATATCTGGACAGAGAACAAATTTTGAGAGAGATTGAGAGAGAGAGAGAGAATGAGAGAGAGAGAGAGAGGACTGTGAAGAAGAAGGAGAATTGAAAAGGAGAATAGAAAAAAGGGGTGATGAAAAAGCTTCTTTTACGACCGAGGATAAAAAGTTCCTTTTCAAATATGGAGGGAGATCAACAATGGTTGATCATTTGGTAACTTGAAAAGAAGTCATTCATACAGACGAGGAACACCTACTTGGTTTATTGTTTGATACGTGCATATATATATATATATATATATATATATATATATATATATATATATATATATATATATATATATATATATATATATATATATAGATATATATATATATATATATTGTATATATATATATATATATATATATATATATATATATATATATATATATATATATATATATATAATTATATATATATATATATATATATCTACGTATATATATATATATATATATATATATATATATATATATATATATATATATATTATATATATATATAGTATACGCATTAAGCTACAATTCGCTCTACCTCGGAATTAACATATTTTCATAGATGTTAACTGAAAGGGAATATTTTTAGTCGTAATGATTTCATCCTCTCGTGGACTCGAACTAGGGCACAGACAGAGGAGAAATCAGGACTTCAGTAACGTTAGCGACTAGGTCCCTAGGCCAACAAGTGTATATAGTATATATATATATATATATCTATATATATATATATATATATATATATATATTGTATATATATATATATATATATATATATATATATATATATATATATATATATATATATATATATATATATATATATATATATATATGTATATATATATATATATATATATATATATATATATATATATTCTAATAAAAGGAACCCATAAAAACACCAAAATATAGAGAGAAAAGTACTATATTTCAGAGACTGATGTCTCCCTCTTCAGGAAGATGAATGAGAAAAGTTTACCAGAAAAGGTGGTATTTATATCAAGAGGTCCATCCCCATAGGCAAGCCAATTTAGGTCACCCCTGCTGATAATCTTCCTTTAATCTTCTTAAGTGTTGGTTGAATGAAAACTTTGTCGATCGTATCTGAAATCCATGCTCCTTTTGAGATGTTCATTCCCTGCCTCTCTTTTATTAAGGCCGATTCATCATTTGACTCTTGTACCGGGCAGTTTTTTTTGCTGCTATAAATTACACATGACAAATTCCAGTTTATTCTATGGTTATGTTCATTTGTGTGGTTGAAAATAGCCAAGTTCTGTTGTCCATACTAACTGACCGTTTGTGTTGTATTAATCTCTGGGGAAGTGATTTTACCTGTAAATCCGATGTAAGATTGGTCACAGTCCTGGCATGGATTTCGTAAACCCTGGTGTCCTTGGGAGATGTCTTTTGTTAGACGTTCATCAGGAATTTGGCTAAGGTGTTTGGTAAGTAAATGCAAATGGTTTAGATTTTCCATGGGTGTTGGGTTACTCTCTTAATCGTGTCCGGTGAGGAATTTTTATTTTATTGCTGGGTGTATCTCTGGTCTTGTCTTTAGGGGTTGGTAAAAAATTATGTTTGCTTTGTGAATTGCTTTCTCAATTATATGGTCAGGATACTTTAAAGATGAAAGTTGCTTGTGAATTAGTTCAAATTCTTTTTCCAGGAATTCTGGGGAACAAATTCGTAAGGCTCTTAAGAACGGTTGCTGGCTACACTTATCTTGATAGTAATGTCGTGATAGCTAAAGTAGTGAATGTATGAAAGTGAGAACGTTGGTTTTTCTATATGGTAAATTTGTATTCTGTCGTGTCTCTGATTATTAAAACATCAAGAAAAGGAATTTGTTGTCTGTTTCCCATTCAACTTTAAATTTGATGCTGGGCAATAATGTGTTTAATTTTGAGAGGAATTCATTAGAATTGCCCCACCTATTATCCCAAAATGTTAGGATATCATCCACATACTCATCCACAGCATGTTTTGGGGTTTTATTGCATTTATTACTGTAGTTTCAAAGTATTCCATGTACAGATTGGCTAAAACCGGACTTAAAGGACTACCCATACTACACACGAATTTTTGCTTGTAGAATGATTCCCCGAATGAAAATACGTATTAGATGCCACATAATTCAACTAACTTTATTATTTTGTCAAAGCGCAATGGAAATGATCTGAATAGGGGGATAATTTTTCCCTTAAAAACTGGAGAACGTCTTGTACTGGTACTTTTGTGAATAGGAGTCTACGTCAAGGCTTGAAAGTTTTATGTTGTGAAGTGGTATATGTGCTTTTCTGAATTTGTGACAAATCTTCCGATATTTAATGTGACTGGCAGAAAAAGTCCCTAAAAAAGGGGAGGGGAAGAAGGCCAGCTAACCATTTCGAAATTTTGTAATTGAAAGCTCCGGCGCATGAAACGATGGGTCTGAATGGAAGATTGTCTTTGTGAGTTTTGGGAAGGCCAAAAAAGTAGGGTAATTTAGGATTAATTACTTTAAAATTTCTCTAATAGTTCAATACTCTTTTTGTCTTGGCCAATTAATCTTACTTTCCGAAAAAACTCTTTGGGAAACGTTTTGGAGGGTATTTTTCGTCAGTTTTTCGTAAGTGTTTGTGTCGCTAAGGAGCTGGTTGATTTTGTCGAGGTAGAAGTCTTTGTCCATTATACCTTTTCTGTAAACTTTTCTCATTCATCTACCTGAAGAGGGAGACAGCAGTCCTCTGAAATATAGTACTTTTCTCTCTATATTTTGGTGTTTTTATGGGCTCCTTTTATTAGATGGAATTCTGTTGTTACAGAACATTTTTACCAGTCATATATATATATATATATATATATTATATATATATATATATATATATATATATATATATATATATATATATATATATATATATATGGGTAGTTCACAGACCCGGGGACAGAATCCTACAATTCCAGAACCATTACCCCAAAATAACAAAATTGCATAGAATAAAAGTTGTCCAGAATTCCAAAAATATACTAGAAAAGTCACTTATCCGACCATTTTACGCCAAAATACCATCCACCGATATTTCGACGTGAAACTTAAATTTTTCTAAGTACCCACTTGATGTGAAGGGTGACACGGCGGTCGGTCAGCTCCCGTAGTTCTTGAGTTGGCCGCAGACAGGCGCTGTACGTCGGCCCGCCCCCAACGCGGGAAATTTTAAACTAAACCAATCCTGTATCAGGTTGACCCAGGTCATTCCCCAAGGGACATGGATTAACTTCCTCCCAACCAATAAAAACGTCGTGTCCCAGGAATATGAATCAGACAATCATACCTGCAGTCACAAAATTTGCCCTTTCCGTTCTACACAGCCGACATGGATAGAACTCATTCCGTATTGTTTCCGAAAAGTGTTACTGCTGACCACGTCGATCAATATACGCATTTGTATATTGGTATCCTTATCGAGTTTTTATGAAACACTGACGAATTTATGAAGTGGTTATACAGTGGCGTTTGTCCTTAAACGGAGCGTTGCTACCGAGACACGGTACGCAGAAAGAACTTTCCGAAGCTATTTTTCTATGCACAGTATCCAGAAGCGGTATCTACAGGATGTTCCGTGTCCATTTCGGGCGTTCCTGAAATTGATCAAACGTACTATCCGCTCAAACGCCGCCCGACATCCCCCATTTCAAATTGGATTCCCGGCCCGAAACAAGAAGACCAGGACCTTCTACCAGCGAGCCACATGAGCCCTCGCCATTCCAAAGGGGTCGAGACTGATGCCTTCATCTACCCTTTCATGGTCGTCGGACAGCAGCGACTTTGAAATGTGAATAAGGTAAGTTGTATATTAATGTTTGTTAGCCTTAAAACTATTGTTTCAGTTAGTTCGAAGCCAGTACCGAAGCACGTGTTCGAACAGTACTGTTTCTGTTAGTTCGAAGCATGTACCGAAGCACGTGTTCGAACAGTAAGGCCGTGGCGAACGAGGAAGGTGTTCAATGTTACAGTTATGGGCGGATTTATAGCCTAGGCTAGTCGTGTTTTTTTGTATGTACTGTGGGTAATTCACTGTAACCTCTTGCCAGAACATGTCTCACCTGCCAAGAATCTTTAAAAATGCGGATAAGGCGGGAAGCGCCGTTCCGCTGCCGGCCTTACTGTAACCTCTGTGGTTAGCGCGCGCAGCGCAATATTACCTCTTGCCAGAACATGTCTCGCCTGCCAAGAATCTTTAAAATGCTGGATAAGGTGCGAAGCCCTGTTCCGCTGCGGCCTTACTGTAACCTCTGTGGTTAGCACGCGCAGCGCAACATATACCTCTTGCCAGAACATGTCTCGCCTGCCAAGAATCTTTAAAAATGCGGATAAGGCGCGAAGCCTCATTCCGCTGCGGCCTTACGTAACCTCTGTGGTTAGCGCGCGCAGCGCAACATATACCTCTTGCCAGAACATGTCTCGCCTGCCAAGAATCTTTAAAAATGCGGATAAGGCGCAAAGCCCTGTTCCGCTGCGGCCTTACTGTAACCTCTGTGGTTAGCACACGCAGCGCAACATTACCTCTTGCCAGAACATGTCTCGCCTGCCAAGAATCTTTAAAAATGCGGATAAGGCACTAAGCACCGTTCCACTGCTGCCTTGCTGTGGGGTGTAAGCTTCTTCTAATTTAATGTCGGTTAGTGTTTAGCCTAGGCTAGACGCTTTACATGTAGGCTAGTCTTTCAAAAGTTTGGCAATGTAAGGGGTGGCTCCTAGGCAGCCTAGCCTACGTCAACCTTGAATGGAGAGTAGGGGTTGGAGCCTATGTCGTTTAGTGGTAGCCTAGTCATAGAAGTTTACATGTAGGCTAGTCGTTCTAAAGTTTTGCAATGTAAGTGGTCTTAGGCTAGCCTAGCCTACGTCAACCTTGAATGCAGAGTAAGGGGTCAAACTTTTGCATTAAGGGTCACAGTTCTGGGTCTCAAAACCGGGAATTGAGAGTTACGTGCACCATAAAAGTCCTACGCCGCTCCCCCCCACCCAAAAACCCCGGGTTTTTCCCAATGGGTCCCCCCTTTACCGTTTGAAGTTTTTCAGGCTTTTATTTTTACTGGGTCAATACAAAAAAGGGCCAAAAACGTTATTCTCATATTTATATATATATATATATATATATATATATTATATATATATATATATATATATATATATATATATATATATGTAGTTATATTTTTCAAAATTATAATCTCATTTATTACGTATAATTCGATCAATAGCTTTGCCAAATTAAATAAAGATGTTTGCTACTATCCTCTCACTGGGCCACCACACACTTGCGCGACATATTTCGACCTATAAAAGAATGTTATTTCTAAGGGCCGAATTTTCTATTTTAGTTTCTGTAAAAGGAAACCATTAAATTATCTGCCCCCAGACCTAAACAAATACTGAGACTAGAGGGTTGCAAATTGGTATGTTGATCATCCACCCTCCAATCATCAAACATACCAAATTGCAGCCTTCTAACCTCATTAAATGTTATTCAATTTAATGTTAAAGTTAGCCATGGCATCGTGCATCTGGCAACGCTTTCCCAGAGGCATGGGATCCACCATCACCCTACCGCATCTGGTGAGCAACTGGAGAGGCACCGGTCATAGTTGATGGTTTTATACATCATTATAATGTACGTCGTATAGAGAACGCGATTGCAATGAACATCGTGAAGTTCGAGTTCTTTTTACTAATAGCAATTTCCTTCTCCCCCCCCCCCCCCCTCCCCTCTCTCTCTTTCTCTCTTCTCTCTCTTCTTTGACACAGTCTTATATATAACCAATAGATTATTCAAAGATTCAACCTAATTCTATCAATTTCTGGTTACTCTCTACCCTCTCTGCACCCTTGGGATATAATGCTAAGGTGATATGGAGACTCTCTCTCTCTCTCTCTCTCTCTCTCTCTCTCTCTCTCTCTCTCTCTCTTTTAGCAACCTTCACACTATCAATTTTTCCCCATTCACCCCACACCGTTAAGTTTCGACGAAAATTAATGAATTCTCTCCCTCCCCGTTCGTTAAACGGTATTCAATATCTCTCGGTCTCCAAAGTAATGCCATCAAATTTGTGTAAAATTCCTATAGGATAATTATTATTATAATTTTTTTTTTTTTTTTTTTTTTTGCTCTATCACAGTCTTCCAATTTGACTGGGTGGTATTTATAGTGTGGGGTTCCAGGTTGCATCCTGCCTCCTTAGGAGTCTATCACTTTTTGTTTACTATTATTATTATTATTATTATTATTATTATTATTATTATTATTATTATTATTATTATTATTATTATTATTTTGATATATTATATATATACATACATACATACATATGTATAATATACGCCTCAAACAGGTGCCAATATCTAAATGATTATCAGCAACAAAAAATATAAATTAAATTCGCTTTATAAAGATTTAAATGATACAGAACTCGCCACATAATAGAAGAAGCACCATGAGAATATATATACTGAGGATGAGAGAAACGGAACAGAGTAAAAATAAAAAAAATAAAAATAAAAAGCAAATAAAATGTATACGAAAGGTGGAGAGCAGAAGGGGAGATGGGAAATTCTAGCTTCGCTGAGGAACTACAACAAATAAAGAGGACAAAGGAGACATTTCTAAAATAAGTAAATAAAAGTAATTTCCCCTTGGGCGAAGGCTACTCGCTTGCAAAAAATATACATAAAAGGGCTATCGTGGAAGGGCGAACGTAAGATGAGTTGATGGGGAAAAGTGATTGGTTAAACAGGGTCAAGAGACGAATGAGGGTCCAGAATAGGTTAAGTCATTTACTGTTTAACGAGACTGAAGGGTTGAGAGAGAGAGAGAGAGAGAGAGAGAGAGAGAGAGAGAGAGAGAGTCTCCACATTAGCTAAGCATCATATCCCAAGAGTGCAGTGTTTCAATATTTCAACAGTATTATATTGACAATATATCCCTGGTGTATGCTAGTGTCTTCTATAAGCTTAGCAGTACATCCCTGGTGTATAGAACCTCAGTATTTTCTTGGCAATATATACATGGTATACAATGTCGCCTAGAAGCTTAGTAGTATACCCAGGTGTATAGTGTCTCCTTGGAATCTTAGCAGTTTTATTATTCCAGGTGTATCAGTGTTTCCTAAAGCTGATCATTATATACCCTGCTGTATAGTGTCCTCCATATAAAGCTTAGCATTATATCCTTGGTATATAGTGTTTTCTATAAGCACAGTAGTATACCACTGGTGTATATTTTCTCCTATAATCTTGAAAGTAACACTGAGTACAGCTGTCTCGATATAAGCTTAGCATTATATCCTTGGTATATAGTGTTTTTTATTTTCTATATGCACAGTAGTATAACACTGGTGTATATTTTCTTCTATAATCTGGAAGTATATCCACTGAGTAAGCTGTCTCGATATAAGCTTAGGCATTATATCCCTGTTGTATAGTGCCTTTATATAAGCGTAGTAGTGGTCTCTGGTGTATAGTGTCCTCCATATAAGCTTAAAAATATATCTCTTAAGGTATAGTGTCTCAATATAAGCTTAGATGTATATCTCTGGTGTATAGTAATCTCCTCCATATAGGTTTTGCATATATCCGTATTGTATTGTGACTCCATATAAGCTTAGCAGTATATCCACGGGATGTAGTGTATCATTATCAGTGGTATTATCAATGTTCGAAATGTACCTTTATAACATATGAAACTTTCATCTTTGGTCTTAATATTATTTCGTAACGATGAAGCTTTAAAAAAATTAACTTAAATTCATGGCAAAGATTATCTTTCCTACTCTAATACCTTCTAATTTCTGTTATCAATCTTTCCTAACTGACACTTACCACTTTCACTTCTTACATACCATAATCTCTTGTATTTCCTAAACTTTTAAACCAACTTTGCTTAATTAGAGTGCAAAGTCGGGCCAATAATTCATACTATCTGAACCTCTGATTTGAATAAAGTCCATCTTACCAGAGTCAGGCACTTGGTGACATTGGCATAACTCAGAATTTAACATCTTACCATCCTTGGAGTTTGTCCATCCGTCAAAGAATTAGTTTTTTGACAAATGCTGTTTTCATAAAGATTTTTTGCTCAACTCTCGCTGCGTAAACTGTTGCACAAAGACGAATTTGCAACAACATTTTTCTTCTTCCTCTGAAGAACTTCAGCGAGGCTACTTTCCCAAGAAAGATGAGCTTTCTTAGACCTACTTATCTCCTGTTTCATGCAGTGATCTCTCGTCTCGTTTTTGGTTTCCGAAAAGAAAACTATCGTACCGACTTTGTCTGTCTGTTCGTCCGCACTTTTTTTCTGTCGGCCATCAGATCTTAAAAACCACTTGGGCTAGAGAGCTGCAAATTGGTACGTTGATCGTCTACCCTCCAATCATCAAACATACCAAATTGCAGCCCTCTAGCCTCAGTAGTTTGGATTCTATTTAAGGTTAAAGCTAGCCATAATCGTGCGTGTGGTAACGATATAGGCCAGGCCACCAGCGTGCCATGTTTCAAGTTTCATGGGCTTCGGCTCATACAGCACTATACCGAGATCACCGAAAGGTAGATCCATTTTCGGTGGCCTTGATTATACACTGTACAGAAAACTCGATTGCGCCGGAAAATAAACTTAGGCTCATTTTTTTACTTGTGTTACATTTTCTAATTGAAACTAATTATCTGTTTATAATTCTGGTTTAAGGCTGCCCAAAATAATTTAATAGATAATGGAGGTTTATTTGTCCATCACAAAATGTTTATATAACGAATTCTTTAACTGCTTATGTAACTAAGACCAGGCTATATGCCAATTAAAATCCCCATCCCACTGTATTCTCAGAAGATACAATGCTTTAGTACCCTAATACAACTGTATTTTAATGATTCACTTAAATCTCTTTCCAATTAATTAATAGTTTATTTTTTTCTGAATAAGTGATCTCTTCTTTCTGTATTTCCCATTACCTTCTGTTACTTCTTTCTAATAAATAAATAAATAAAGCAATCAATAAATAATAAATGAATGAATGAAAATAAATAAATTAATAAATTCATAAACATATAAGAAACAAATAAAAAATAATAAACAAAAACAAAATATTTTCCTTGAAATTACGTAAAAACCGATTCTAGATATCTGTCAACTCTCTCTCCTCTCTCTCTCTCTCTCTCTCTCTCTCTCTCTCTCTCTCTCCTCTCTCAAAAAAAAAAATAAATAAATAAATAAATACATAAATAAATAAATAAATAAATGAAAAAATAAAATCTTGACGACTATGCAAAAGGAGTCTCTCTCTCTCTCTCTCTCTCTCTCTCTCTCTCTCTCTCTCTCTCTCTCTCTTTTTGACGATTATGTAAAATGATTCCTCTCTCTCTCTCTCTCTCTCTCTCTCAATCTCTCTCCTCTCTCTCCTCTCCCCCCCCCCCCCCACAAACTACCATCCCAATTACCCATCCTATTCTCTAACTAAACAGCAAATGGTGGCAGATAAAGGCTAATTAACAGCGGCTGGGTAATTTCCCTGCAGCCTGGCTAATCTGGTAATAATCGTCTGCCACAGAAATATTATCAAAAGGAAAAGACAAAACGTAATCAAAAGATGCAGGACACAACGAGGCACATAAAGGCTTCGTAAATAGTTGATGTCAGTAGGGCGAAAGCAAAGGCCTCTTGGATAAAGACTTGTAATCAGGCGAGGAATTTCTCGCCTGAGGAGGGGGGGGTGGGGGGGGCGCTGCCCACCCCCAGTTTGGTTGCGGTGTTCACGCCGGGGTGGTTTGAGGGGGGCGGGGGGTGGGTAGGATCGACCCTCAGTTTTGGGTTATGGGGGAGGAGGGAATAATTACAGAACGGGTTAGTTTTTGTGCAGGAGTTTGAGCTTGTATCTTTTTATTTATTTATTTTTAATTATATTGATTTCTTTGTGTATTTTATAATTTATTAATTCCTTTTCTTTTTCATATATTAAGTTTACTTATTTACCTCTTTAAAAAATGTATTTTAAGTTAAAATTACTTATTTACTCTATTTTTTGTAACGCTTTATTTGTTTCTAATTTTATTTACTAAATTGGTCTGGAAATTTATCTTTTATTTATTTGTCAAATATTTGTTATTAATTTTTTATTCATAAATTCATCTATTTATCTGTTCATAAATTCATAAATTTATTTGCTTTATCTAAGACTTATTCTTAAATATGAATGGTTTGTTTTATTAGAAATGTATTTATTTGCTGAATTCAATTATAGAATTTTTTTCATTTTTTTTATCCCGCTATTTTCTGGTGATTATTTCATTAATGTTAACATTTTGATTTTGAAATTTGAACTTGAGAAATATTTACATATACAAGGCATGATCCGACCTCCATCTTACTCGTGGCGCGTGCAAGATTTTTTTTTCCCCCCTCACACTTAAGTTGTAAACTTTGTATTCCTAATTTTAAATGTCAATTAAAACGTGCTAAGACCTACGGTCAAATAGAGCGCTGTTTCACCAACGGAAATTAAAATAACTACGCCATTATCAGAAATAATTGTTCTGTACTGTTTAACATGTAAATTATTTATTTTTTTACATTTTGCTTATAATAAATGAATCATAAATGTCCTATCTTATAATTCCTCTATCTTTAACTTTTCAGACCTTTTTAGGCATTTCTATAGATCTTTATTAACCCCCCCCCCCCAACAAGAACAACAGCAACAAAGTAGAGTGTAGGCTTACTCCACGAGTAAGGAAAGGTGGTTTACTGACAGCCTATAACTCACCTACATGGTAAAAATAAAGACGAATCTCGAGAAATGTTTTAATTAAATCAATGGAACGAAGAATAATTCAAATATTAAAATCTATATTTATATTAAAATCATGATTATTTATTTCTAATTACCTTTTGTACAAATTGCTAGGGAAAAACGTTTTATGCAGAAGAACAATTCATAATGTTAAAAAGCGCAAAACCAATATTATACATATTTAATCAACGCTTGTACAACTGCTATAAAAAAGAAACTTTATAAAAACAATTGAAGGTAATAAATTGAATTACGAACTGAATCGAAAATGTTAAAAAGCGTAAACCCAAGTTGATGCATATTTAACAAAGGAAACAAACTGCTTTCGCTCACTCACACATCCAAGCAAAATCATCCTAAATCATCACCAGTTGACTGATCCGTTTCGCCTCGAATTAATCCTCTGCTTTCGCTTCTTCCAGAATAAAACTAATTAATTGATTTTCCGCCTCTGTCACGAATTAGATCCGAAGGAAATTTTTGTCTTTTCGCTGGAGAATTTTAAACTCCTTCAAAGTGCATTTCGTAAGGAGAGTGAATTACTTTGTGAATTAGTGAACGTGAATTGAAGCAATTATTTCGATTCTATGAAATAAAAAAAGGAAAAAAAATTCAATACAGTCATTCTCCCCAAATGAACCTTCATTAAACTTTTTATTTTTATTTTTATCGAGACGACATTGTGGAAGCGAAGTAATTGGGATATGGAGAAAGAGGGAAGATAATCATTTTTGAATAATGGAGAGATGGGGAATACAAGAATCAACGGTGAAGTGACATCAATAAGAATCATTTCGTAATTGACAAGGGAGGACCCAGTTGATAAAAATGGGTAAGACAGATGAAGGGTTTGAATAAGATGCATTAGTAAAGATATAAATATATATATATATATATATATATATATATCTATATATATATATATATATATATATATAAAAAATGCGTATGCCGTCGTTTCTAGAAAACTTCAATTTAATGGAGATCAAGGTTCAGGATAGTCAGAGGACGTGGTATAATATTGCAGCCATTATTATTTTCTATTTTCTTTAAAATAAAGCAGAGCCAGAGCCGAGCTTTCGTGAATAGATAACTTCTCCCATCATCAGGGTCACTTATTTATAATGTCATTTATCTAGAGAATGATACGAAAAATCAAGAGAAACAGTAAGAAAACTATACACATTGACTATACCCAAAAATATTAAAACAGATATAATTAACAACACATTAAAATGTATAATGTAAAATAAAGAAGGAACAAAATCAAAACTGACAACGGATCATTCACTAAGTTATGAGAGGTTACGTAAAAAGCAAAAATCGTCAAAAATAAAATATAGATACCCAGAGAAAAAAACGTGAATATTCAAAATAAAAATGAAGATTATGTAGTACAAAATACTGGAGAACCTACTGTTCATGTCGTAGTTAAATGACAACCTGGCGAGGTAGAAAAACTACGAATGAAATAGGGTGAAGTAGTGTGGATAAGAGAGAAAGAGAGCCGAGGAGAGAGAGAGAAGAAGAGAGAAGATAACCGCAATGAACAATGGAACAGAGGTGGTTTGGGTACTGAGTGTTGGAGATTGTTGTTTAATACGGAGGGACTCTAGAAAGGGAAGTGAATGGCTGGTTTTTGTTTCTCTGAATATATGAAAATCACTGCACTGTACGTGATGGTGGCAGGATATAGCATGAAGTGTAATGCCACTCTTTTCTTTTTTGCTTAAAGGCGAGCATGCACAAGGGCTAACACCCGTACTTTGTGTATCCCTGATGATGGGGAAAGAGCTCGGCTGTGCCTCTAATTGATTCTCAAGAAATAATAATAATATCTATAATAATATCTATAATATTATCGTACCCATTATTATTACTATTATTATTATTATTATTATTATTATTATTATTATTATTATTATTATTATTATTATTATTATTATTATTATTATTATTATGTGTTAAGAGTCTTAGCTCCCTAACGTTTTACACAGCTCGGAGAATTGTCATTCTCCTTAGTATTAATAGGAGAACAAGACCCATTCAGTAAAATTCATTGTCTTGTTATGTACTAATTATTCTAGATGAGCATTTCGTAAAATACCGCTATCGTCTTCATGTGCCCTCGTCGTGTGTGTGTGTGTGTGTGTGTGTGTGTGTACATACATATATATATATATATATATATATATATATATATATATATATATATATATATATATATATATATATATATATATATATATATATATATATATAGTATGTATATATATATTATATATATATCTATATATATATATATATATATATATATATATACACACACATATATATATACATATATATACATATATATTTGCATGTTAGTATACACACATATACATATATACTTGTGCAAGCAATAAAATAAAATACATCCATTTAATTCTGCACACGTCACCAAGCGTTACAAAAAATCAAATGAAAAAAAAAAAAAATTTTAAGAAATGCTAAAACGTCTAAGTGACAGAGAGAGTGAGAGAAAGAGTAACCTTTCGTCATAGTCAATAGCCAGTGAAAAGTAGTCTTGAATATCTTTTGTTTTAGTTGTCTGCCGACTGTCTCTTAATTGGATTAACATGCAAGCCACCGTTGGACGCTCAAAAATCTTAGGTGGAGAGAGAGAGAGAGAGAGAGAGAGAGAGAGAGAGAGAGAGAGAGAGAGAGATGGATATACAACTATGTTTTCTTTAGTAAATCAGGAATGGAAGTCTGATGTTAGATCAAGTGTAAAAAGCTTTCCAAAAAAAATTTAACGTTTTCACTCTTAAAATATTTGTCGATATTACATCATTTATGCGTAGTAATTTAATGAAGATTTTGCCAAATAAATGAACGGACAAACACACATATACAGAATGAGGTAGCACAAATCACTTTATTTACAGTCAGTACATAGTTAAGTCTTTATTCAGTAAAGCCCAGACTACCACATCTCCATCATAAAGCCTAAAAAAAAAACGTATACAAGCAACATTAAAACAAAAACAAAATAAAACCCTCAGAAATAAAACATCCTTTGATACGTCAAACGTACCTCGCCAACAGTACGAAAACTCTAAGTAAAAAACGCCCCATCTCATTATGAGCAGAGCATAAAACTCGAGGTTTCATTGAACAAAAGCTTTTAAAAACCTTTTCTCTTGGAAAAGGAAAGTTGGGGAGAGCGAACAATTGAAAGCTGGAGAAAGGGAAGTGATTAGGGTCGAAAGCAAAAGATTAGTGAAGAGTGGATGCTCGGTTGCTTGTAAACGATGCTGCAAGCATATATATATATATATATATATATATATATATATATATATATATATATATATATATATATATATATATATATACGTGTGTGTGTGTGCAGACAGCCAAACAAGCATACAGACACACACACACACACTATATATATATATATATATATATATATATATATATATATATATATATATATATTTATATGTGTGTGTGTGTGTGTATGTATATATATATATAATGTGTGTATGCATATTAGTGTAAGTAAATAAGTAAAGTAATAGAGAATAATTAATACGACCTGAAATGTGCCATTAGTGATTACTTATTTCCACGAGGTAAGCTCTCTCTCTCTCTCTCTCTCTCTCTCTCTCTCTCTCCCATCACTCTCTCTCTCTCTCTCCCATCAGTGTTTTTCATTCAGTTCCTCCCTTCCGAAGTTCTTTTCACATCCAAAGAATTCCCACCCTCTCTTTGTCTATTAAGCTCTATTTAACACCATTTGGAGTTTTTCCGCTTCCATCGGATTTGAACCATTATAAAATGTCCTAGATGTTGAAGAAGGGGATTTAAATGGATGGTGAACTTGTATTTCTTAAGTCAAGAGGGAATCGGTTCAATACTGAGTCTAAATAAAGACGGGTTGTATAGGGATTTTTTTTTATATTTTATTAATTAGGAGGATTCCCAACTTATTATTGCCACATAAAATCGTAAAACTCCTGCGGTACTCATGAAAACCTGGTTTTATGGTGCCGTCAGTGCACCACTTGCAGTGCACTGTAGGTA
>NC_087200.1:194804915-194812415 GCF_015104395.2 Macrobrachium nipponense | reverse complement strand
AAAAATTCTCTAGTTAATTCTAGAAAGAAAACAGTTCCTCTACCTCACCGTCTTACTTCTTTCTAATTGACACCAATTAATAATAATAATAATAATAATAATAATAATAATAATGAATAAAAATAATAATAACATTAATAATAATAATAATAATAGAATTTTGGAAGAAGACCCTCTTTTTAACAAATTCTGTTGAATAAAATGCTATATATTATCTTTTCTAATTTACCTTTTGCTCGCTGACCCAGAGAAGCGAGTAATAAGAAAAAAATAGGTAAGATTAATAATAATGATAACAACAACAATAATAATATATACAACAAACCCAACTACTCTCTGACCTGAAGGATTTTCTAGAAAATTCTAAATAGAAAGCCACCCACTCTCTTGCATAGATATTTCTCTATACTATTCTAGATAGAAAACAATTACTGCAGCTTCATAATATATATAAGAGAAATCTCAGCTACTATCTTACTGAGATGGTTCTCAAAATATTTCTAGATAATTCTTCTCTAAATAATTCTAAAGGCATTTATGAATATGCAATGCATTACTATCTTAAAACAACCCAACTTGTATTCAAATGATTTATTTAAGTTCTTACCTATGCATCTATTTATTAACTCATTAATTTGTCTTTTTTTTCGTTTTCAAATACCTTATCACTTCTTCCTGTATCTCCCATTACCTTCTGTTAATTCTTTCAAATGAACGCCATATTCTTTGGAAACTTGAACGTTTGTAAAAGAGAGAGAGAGAGAGAGAGAGAGAGAGAGAGAGAGAGAGAGACGAATCTCGGATTTAATCGAAAAATGTGGTCCACACAATGCTTATGATATTTTTTCTTGTGTCTCAAACCCTTAACAGCCTTGAAGATCTTCTTTCGTGTCATAAATTAGGACATTTGTCAAAACACAAAAATCATTTGCATATTTCAAATTCTTACGAGATTCTATTGTTAGTTTTTAAGATATGGCGTCCCGCTTTTTCTGGGAAGGTACCCTACTCGATTACAGTTCAGGAATATGTTTCCAAGAATGTATTGCAAGATACATTTTTTCTGCTGTTGGGTCAAGTTTGTATAAATTTTAATCGTAACTTCAAAGTTAAAAGGTTTAAGTATATGCATTTCCACATATCACGTTTGAACTAATTCCCTTATAAAAGTGATATGCTGGCCTTTAACATTACTTCAGAAGAAAGTTTATGAAACAATTAATGTGTGAAAAGCCTTTTTTCTAAAGTGATTTTACAAAAAGATTAAATATTTAAACCATTTTTGGAAAAAAAGCTTACAACAAAGAATAAAATCCTATATTTTAGCCAAAGGTATACGGAAATATTCCCATATTTAAAACGCACTAGATATAAAAAGTATTCAGGCTGCGTGATAGGATTATCCCCGATACGATTCGTAAAATTCTTGGGACTCGCCAGAGCTCTTGTGACATTACTGTCTTTGAAAATATGGACGAAAAAGAAAATATATATAATATATATGATATTAGCGAGGCAAAGTTCCACTTGCTATTTGCTTTCAGAGTAAAGGAATCCTATCCCCTTTAGAACCAGAAAGAAAGAAGATAAGAGGAAATCATATATCAAAGAATTCCGCTGCCTAATAGAACTCTCTGACCAGATTACGACAGATATTCCAGGTATTTCATAAAGAGGTAAAACCTGTTTCATTGTAGTCTATAGAATCGCAGGAAATAATGGAATCCCATCACAGATCACCAAGAGAATGTACAGAGATTCATACTTTTCGTTTCAAGTATTTTATTGTCGATTTTTACGTTATTTCAAACGCTTCTCAAAGCTATACAAAGAATCTTGACACAAGAACCAGTTTAATTTTTATCGTCGATTTTTGATCTGTCATTGTTTACTTCTCTTTTGAGTTTTACCAAATACCTCCTGGTAACAGCCTCTTTGAGAACACTCAGATGGAGATAATATCAACTTAAATGTTCTATGTATTTAATTTTTCTTTGATTTGTTTTCATAAGATAGGTTTCCAAACATCCAAAGGCATTTTCTCTCTCTCTTAGAAATGAATTTCCAGTCTGAAAAGACACCTGGAAATTTCAAACGAACTGCATTTGAAGAAAGATGTTTAATGACAAAAGATCTGGATAGTGAATCTGACAACTGATCTCTTCTCTCCGAGTTTCCTGTCAACTTCTGCAACGTCTTTCAACTCTAAATTCTTTGGAGGCTTGAATTTCAGGTCAGTGGTCTCCGTAGGCTTGTGCCATATAGATAGGGGTTTGTGTTCTGAATAATAATAATAATAATAATAATAATAATAATAATAATAATAATAATAAAATACACAAAGCACTACACCCAAGAGCAAATACGGACAAACTATACATAACACGAAAGAAAGGAGGGAGGGGACTACTAAGCATAGAGGACTGCGTCAACATCGAGAACAGAGCACTAGGGGCTCAAGAGTTCATGGGAAGAAGGACTGATAAAAGTAAACGAAGACCCACAAATATACAGAGATAGGAGAATGACAAGCAGAACAGAGGAATGGCACAACAAACCAATGCACGGACAATACATGAGACAGACTAAAGAACTGGACAGCGATGACACATGGCAATGGTTACAGAGGGGAGAGCTAAAGAAGGAAACTGAAGGAATGATAACAGCGGCACAAGATCAGTACCTAAAGAACCAGATATGTTCAAAGAACGATAGATGGAAATAACATCTCTCCCATATGTAGGAAGTGCAATACGAAAAATGAAACCATAAACCACTTAGCAAGCGAATGTCCGCCACTTGCACAGAACCAGTACAAAAAGAGGCATGATTCAGTGGCAAAAGCCCTCCACTGGAGCCTGTGCAAGAAACATCAGCTACCTTGCAGTAATAAGTGGTACGAGCACCAACCTGAAGGAGCGATAGAAAACGATCACGCAAAGATCCTCTGTGACTATGGTATCAGAACAGATAGGGTGATACGTGCAAATAGACCAGACATGACGTTGATTGACAAAATTAAGAAGGAAGTATCACTCATTGATGCCGCAATACCATGGGACACCAGAGTTGAAGAGAAAGAGAGGGAAAAAATGGATAAGTATCAAGATCTGAAAATAGAAATAAGAAGGATATGGGATATGCCAGTGGAAATTGTACCCATAATCATAAAAACACTAGGCACGATCCCAAGATCCTTGAAAAGAAATCTAGAAAAACTAGAGGCTGAAGTAGCTCCAGGACTCATGCAGAAGAGTGTGATCCTAGAAACGGCACACATAGAAAGAAAAGTGATGGACTCATAAGGAGGCAGGATGCAACCCGGAACCCTACACTATAAATACCACCCAGTCGAATTGGAGGACTGTGATAGAGCAAAAAAAAAAAAATAATAATAATAATAATAAGTGTAGCCGATAAGTAAAATGCTTATTTATGTTTAATGCAATCAATTTGATAAGAAGAACACTACCCGGTATTATTTTACTATTAAAAAGTTTCTAAAAACAACATTAGTTATGAGAACAAAGTTTAACATTTATAGATAAATTTATGGTTATGAGATTTCAAACAGATGTAAATCCATTGACAATATCCTAATCATTGATAAAAAAAATCGTAAATACCTTTGCAAACTCTCCATTAATTTGAAATCAATATTCGACGAGAATACAGAGAAAAATATTTTAGTTTACATTTTTTTTAGATAGATATATAATTAAAATATTTGAAATATGAGCATATTTCTAACTTATTTGACAATATGATAATAAGTGACCAATAGCCATAATATTTACAGATTCTAAATCAAATTATTCTGTCGATGGTCCACGAGAACCTGGAAAAAATATTTGTGTTGGTGGGAATTGACAACACAAATAATAAAATGTCGATTGGAAAGGTGACAATTCCAAGCTATATTAAGCGTGTATGTGTGTTTGTGTATGTGTGTGTGTTTGTTAGTCCTTACAAAGCTTTTTGCATAATGAACGCTTCCATTAAAATATTCAGGGAACTACCATCGTTAATCCTTTGCTTTGATCATATCAAACGACGCGCCGGTATTTGTCGGAACTGGCAAAAAAAAAAAAAAAAAAAAAAAAAAAAACAGAATATTATTTCTGCATAATATTTTTTATAGTTTGTTGATTTTTTTTCTGGAAATGAGTTAGATGTAGAAAGGTTCATAATTTTGATTATTGTTGAAATAACGAAGTTTTATGTTATATATAAAATGGTGACTCCTTCTGTTAGTAAGGTATATATATATATATATATATAGATATATATATATATATATATATATATATATATATCTGTGTGAGTGTGTTTTATCATATCACCGTGATTCATATACATGCATTAAGCTACGGATGTCCTTTAATATCCAATTCGCTCTACCTCGAATTTAATATATATTCATACATGTTACCCGAAGGGGAATTTTTTAGTTGATAATGATTTCGTCCTCTTGTGGGTTCGAACCAACGCCCACCTGGTCATAATTTGGAACATTGTTAAAATAAACAAAATTCTCTGCGTTACATAAAAAGGATAACTTTATCTGTCAATCCCTTAGTGTGTATATATATATATATATATGTATGTATATATATATATATATATATATATATATATATATATATACATATATATATATATATATATATATATATATATATATATATATATATGTATATATATACATATATATATATATATATATATATATATATATATATATATATATATGTAAGTGATTACATATAAATACGAATGTATTGTGACATTCTATAAGTTGCAACATGTTGTTGAATGAATATCATGACTCCAGTGTTCCTGTAGGATCTTGCAGTATTGGTAAACATAAGTTAGTGAAGAGCTGACATTGCCTTGACGTTGCTCTGACAACGCTTTGTATAACGTCTTGGTTTGTATACACCTACCTCATCAGTTTCATGTTTAAAAAGGTAACGCCAACCGATGCCCCATTGGCAAAATACATGTTGTCATTCCCATGATAGTCTGTGCCTACGTCTCAGTCCTAGATCCGCATATTCGTGTGTTTGTATAACATTGAGCAATGTATCGCTCGACTATGTTCTCGTAACAGAATTGTATATCAGACTTCTATCACACCTCTCCGCTTGAAGAGCTATCCAAATCTTCCTGTAGATATCATTTTGTGATGTAAGCTTGTTAAATATAACTTGTTATTTAACTATGAGTTTTACCGTCTTCAAACCTACATACCAGAAGTAACGATTGATGGGGACTTAGAAGAAATATCATCACAGTCAATGATACTTTGACAAAGATGTGTTGTATACCAACCGATACTTGCGGATATCATCGTAGGTCAAAAATAACCAAACAATTACAAGACGATCCCCTTAAATATATTATATATATATATATATATATATATATATATATATATATATATATATATATATATATATATATATTATATATATATAGTTTTTTTTTTTTTTTTTTTTTTTTTTTACGCACATACAACACCTCCTGCAAGACGAGACCTCGTATAAGACGAGACCCTATACAAAATGAGAACCCACACAAAACAAGACCTCATAAAAAGACGTCTCCTCATACAAGACGTGACCTCATGCAAGACCAGACCTCATACAAAAGAAGACTTCCTACAGAACGAGAGACCACATACAAGACGAACCTTAACTTAACACAAGACGACGCATAAAGCAGCTATTTTGCTCCATAACGACCTTTCCTGATTTTTGCTTCGAGCAAAGAGAGCAAATCTTCTTCTTCTTCTTCTTCTTCTTCTTCTTCTTCTTCTTCTTCTTCTTCTTCTTTATGAACGGAGCCGTGGGAATCTTGCCGCTGGGGAAACGAATTTCCTTATTGGAAGTAGATTGTCTCGTCAAAAAATCTCTTTGCTGAATGCCTTATTTATTTATGCTTCCTGCTACGACCAGATTCTCGTCCCTGGAGACTCAAGACCGAGTTATTCTATTTCTTTTTTCTGGCTAAAAATGTCAGAAAATAATATATAAATTATGCACATATTTTTTCCCTTGCTTGGGAATGGAGATTGACGCGTTTGTTCGTGAGAAAGGGGATGAAGAATCACAGATTCTTTCTTTTTTGTGATTGCAGGATTGCAAACATGCACAGGCCAGCTCTGAAGCAACTTATGGGAGCATGTATATGTGGGTGAAGTTTATGCACACTGTATATATATATATATATATATATATATATATATATATATATATATATATATATATATATATATATATATATATACATATATTTGCTTATATACATATATATATATATATATATAGGTATATATATATATATATATATATATATTATATTATATATATATATATATATATATATATGTTATATATAAATATATATATATATATATATATATATATATACATATATATATACTATATATATATATATATATATATATATTATATATATATATATATTCATATATATATACACATATATATATATATATATATATATATATATATATATATATATATATTATATATATATACCATTATTTGTTCGTGCTTTCATCCACACCACTTTCTTCCAAAAAAACAAGTTCCTTCAGAGGAGCTTAATGTATACTTACAATAAAAAAAACCATATGTGCTTCTTCAAGATTACTCATATACAGACGAGTCTGTCTTCCTTCCCAAGCAAGGAAAAATGTGCAAATAAACTCTTACATAAATTATATATTCCTGACATGCATCGCCAGAAAAAGAAATAAGATAACTCATCCTTGAGTCTCCAGGGATGGGAATCTGGGCGTAGCGGAAAACATAAATAAATAGAGAATTCAGTAAAGGGAATTTCCGAAGAGACCAGAGATTCCCAATAAGGAAATTCCTTCCCCAGTGGTAGAATTCGCACAGCTTAGTTCATAACTCGAACCAAAGGAAAACGGAGGAAAGGAAGGAAGGAGGGAAAGACGAAAGAAAGGAGAGAAGAAGAAAAAGAAGATTTGCTCATTTTTGCTCGAAACGAAAATCAGGAAAGGTCGTGATGGAACAATAAGGCTGCATTAAGCGTTGTCCTGTTTTAAAGTTCGTCTTGTATGAGGTTTCATCTTGCATAAGGTCTTGTCTTGTACGGGTCATCGTCTATTATGGTATTAAGGGGCATTGTCTTGTATGGGGCATCGTCTTGTACGAGGCATCGTCATGTATGGGGCACCGTCTTGTAAGACGCATCGTATTGTAAGAGGTCCGTCACCTTGTAAGAGGTCTCGCCTTGTATGAGGTTCCGTCATGTATGAGGCCTCGTCTTGTACGGGGGTTCATCTTGTATGAAGTTTAGCTTTGCATGAGGTCTCGTCTTGCATGAGGCCTCATCTTGTATGGGGTATCGTCTTGCATGAGGTCTTGTCTTGTACGAGTCATCGTCTTGTTTGAGGTGTCGACTTATATGAGGTGTCGACTACATGAGTTCTCGTCTTATATG
>NC_087200.1:194797415-194802415 GCF_015104395.2 Macrobrachium nipponense | reverse complement strand
CATCGCAGATACAACGCGGCAGCGTCTAGCTTGCGTCCTGTTTATTAGCTCATATCACACTCCTTGTCTCGCCAGTGACCCTTTGGGTCATGGGCTTATTTACATATATGGAATATTATGATTATTACATATATATATATATATATATATATATATATATATATATATATATATATACATATATATATATATATATATACATATATATATAAACGTTTTTTGCCACGAAGGAAAAAATGAAAAAGCGAGATAGCCAAGTACTTTCGGTCCTGTTCGGACCCTTTACTGAAGCAAACTGATTTTACAGAGAACAACATAGTGAAAAGAAAGCTTAATATACAAACTGATGCTACAAGATTACCAAGCAATAAGGGCGATTTTCACTCTACAGAAAGGAGGAGCCGCTGAGGGTAGCCAACACTTGAAGGGTACACGCAGTAAACAAGTGATTCTCCCAGAAAACAGTACATTTTGAAAAATCACGGGAGCATATACAATTTAATATCAAATTTTCCAAAAAAATTATTAATGAAAAGACGAAAGAAAATATAAATATATATATATCGACCAAGAGAAAGAGGGAGAGAAAATATCGAATCAGAGAAAGAGAGAGAGAGAGAGAGAGAGAGAGAGAGAGAGAGAGAGAGAGAGAGAGAAATAATGACTATATACATGCGGGACTAATTTATTAGTTGTTCATTTATTTTAAGGTCCTTCATAAACATCTTACAAATATATGGCGTCCAAAGGTAACATTCCCAGACTAAGATTTAGGTTGTTTTTATTAGTGATTTATATAATTGCCGATTCCAGTAAATTTCTTGAAACATAATCATTAGATCTAGCAATTACCGAGGTATCACCCCAATTAATAAAATGAGATTTTTCACTCAGATGGATAAACAGTGCATTTGAAGTCTGGCCTGTTCTAACTGAATTCATATGCTGCTTAATACGTACACATATTTTTAATAAAACCTGCATTAATGAAGGTCCTTCTTCCTGTATGTTATTTTATTATTTTTTATTTTTTGCTCTATCACAGTCCTCTCATTCGACTGGGTGGTATTTATAGTGTGGGGTTCTGGGCTGCATCCTGCTTCCTTAGGAGTCCATCACTTTTCTTGCTGTGTGCGCTGTTTCTAGGATCACACTCTTCTGCATGAGTCCTGGAGCTACTTCAGCCTCTAGTTTTTCTAGATTATTTTTCAGGGATCTTGGGTTCGTGCCTAATGTTCCTATGATTATGGGTACAATTTCCACTGGCATATCCCATATCCTTCTTATTTCTATTTTCAGATCTTGACACTTATCCATTTTTTCCCTTTCTTTCTCTTCAACTCTGGTGTCCCATGGTATTGCGACATCAATGAGTGATACTTTCTTCTTGATTTTGTCAATCAACGTCACGTCTGGTCTATTTGCCTGTATCACCCTATCTGTTCTGATACCATAGTCCCAGAGGATCTTTGCCTGATCGTTTTCTATAACTCTTCAGGTTGGTGTTCGTACCACCTATTACTGCTAGGTAGCTGGTGTTTCTTGCACAGGCTCCAGTGGAGGGCTTTTGCTACTGAATCATGCCTCTTTTTGTACTGGTTCTGTGCAAGTGCTCTACATTCGCTTGCTATGTGGTTTATGGTTTCATTTTCCGTATTGCACTTCCTACATATGGGAGGAATGTTATTTCTATCTATCGTTCTTTGGACATATCTGGTTCTTGGGACCTGATCTTGTGCCGTTGTTACCATTCCTTCAGTTTCCCTCTTGAGCTCTCCCCTCAGTAGCCATTGCCACATGTCATCACTGCGAAGTTCTGCCTTCTTCCATCCACTATTCCTGCGCTGTATCTGATTACTGGCACTGCCCATGTGTTTATGGCTTTTATCATATTTCCGGCGTTGAGTTTTGGCTTGAGTCTCTGCATATATTCTTTCCTGATCGTGTCCTTCATCTCTTGATGTTTTATATCCCCTCCTTCCATTACTCCCCGGTATCTGTATTCCGTGTCATCTATGTGTTTGATGTTATTCCCATCTGGTAGCTTTATCCCTTCAGTCCTTATTACTTTGCCCTTTTGTATGTTGACTAAGGCGCATTTACCTACCAAACTCCATCCTGATGTCCCCAGATACAATCCTTACAGTCTGGATTAGGGTATCTATTTCCTTGATGCTCTACCATACAGCTTGATGTCGTCCATGAACATCAGATGGTTAATTCTGTTATCTCTTTTCTTGAGTTGGTACCCGGCATCCATCTTCTGATATTAACCTCTGCTAGTCTTATTCCAGAGCTTGTACGTATTGTATTCCAGTTGATCATTGTATTTTTGAGGAAGCTGATGGTGTTTTCCTCTGCCCCATATATTTCCAGGCATTCTATTAGCCATGTGTGTGGTACCATATCGAAGGCTTTCTTATAGTCTATCCATGCCATGCTTAGGTTGGTTTTCCTTCTCTTACTGTTCTTCATTACCATTTTGTCTATCAGGAGCTGGTCTTTTGTGCCCCTACACTTCCTTCTGCAGCCTTTCTGTTGGTGGGGGATGGTGTTTGTATCCTCTAGGTAGTTGTACAGCCTTTCACTGATGATACCTGTTAGTAACTTCCACATTATTGGTAGGTAGGTGATAGGCCTGTAGTTACTGGCTGTATTTCCCTTACTCTTGTCTTTCTCGACTAAGGATGTTCTTCCTGTGGTCATCCTTTTGTGCGCATGGTGATTTGTGATACAATGCTGGAGTTCTTCTGCTATTCGTGGGTGTAAGGCCTTGAAGTTTTTGAGCCAGTATCCATGGACTTCATCGGAACCTGGGGCTTTCCAGTTGGGCATTTTCTTTAGTTGGTGTCTAACTGTGTCTGTCGTGATGTCAGTGAATCTTTTTTTTATTCTCCCTGTTTCTTCAGCCTTGACTTCCTGGAGCCAAGTTGCATGTTTGTTGTGTGATACCGGATTGCTCCAGATGTTTTCCCAGAGTCTCTTACTTGGTTCGGCTTCAGGAATTTCTTGGTGGTTGTCTTCCCCTCTTAGTTTTCTGTATAGTCTTTTCTGGTTGGTTCCGAATAGTTTGTTCTGTTGGTATCCCTTATTCCTGTTCATGTACCGTTGGATCTTATGTGCTTTGGCCTTACGCCTCTGTTTTACATTTTCTATTTCAGTTCAGTTCCTCCCTTGTTTTCTTGCTTCTTAGCCTTTTTTTCTGTCATCTCTTTCAGTTTACTCAAGTCAGATCTCATCACCATGATTTGCTTTTCCAGGCGCCTTTTCCAAGGTGGTTGCTGTTTTGGTTTCTGATGGGTTGGTTGTGCTGGTGGTGTTGGTGTTCGAATCCTGCATATGCCAAGTTATTTGTTTCTGTGGTACTGGTGGTGTGTATTAGTTTCATTATTTCATTGACCTCACTTGTTTTCTCACTTAATTTCTTGGTGTTGTAGGCTTACATGGAGGGGATCTTTGTTCTCTCTGTATCTGGCTCCATCCATTGTCTGATCTTTTCTACCCACACCTTCTTGTCTGTTACTTCGTCGGTGTTCCTTCATTTGTCGTTGTATTATTATTATTATTATTATTATTATTATTATTATTATTATTATTATTATTATTATTATTATTATTATTATTATTATTATTATTATTATTGTTGTTGTTGTTGTTGATGTTGTTGTTGTTATTATTATTATTATTATTATTATTGATGTTGTTGTTGTTGTTCAAAAGATGAACCCTATTCATATGAAACAAGCCCGCCACAGGGGTCACTAACTTGAAATTCAAGCTTCCAAAGAATATTAAGGTGTTCATTGGAAGGAAATAGTAGAGGGCAACGGAAAATCCATAAAGAATAAAGCAATGAACTACAATCTTCTATACAACAATTTATTATGCAACTAATTAATGTGCTGTCAAAAAATATCACTCTTACCGCCTATAGAGCATCATTAATATGAAAATATAAACCAATAAATGATAATGAATTATTTATGAAAATGAATGTTGCCAAAAAATGTATCACTCAAATTTTATAGAACGACCTTAATATGCAAATACAACCCACTAACAGATGGCGAATATATTTATGGAAATAAATACTTCATATCAATTATCATCATCATCATTATCTTGCAAAGCAAATATTGCAAGATGTTAATTCAGAGTAATGACAGGAGGTATTCTCATAAAAAGATTTATTGGGAATTACGGGACGCTTCAATACGTAATGCATCAAAATGCGTCAAGTACTTTGGGTAATGGGAAAAGGATTGTCTCGTGAAATCAAGAGGAATTTTCATTAAGTCTTACTTTTATTCTCGTCAAATCTCCAGCTTTAAGGAATCGGTGAAATGTAATATATTTTATATTTCGCGAAAGCGTTGTTAGTAAATTTATCTTATATGTTTTTTAACTGAAAATGATTAATATTAATATTTTGTTGATAATGATGGCACAGTTTTCAACGAATAAATCTTATACAGGGTCTTTTCAATATTTCTGATAATTGATGTTTTCTGACTCATATCAAAGAGACAAGCAAAATTTGTAATAGAATATTTTTGATAAAATATTTTTGACAAATAGATATCAGCAAAATATGTAATAAAATATTTTTGATAAAATATTTTTGACAAATATCCTAATTACGACAAATATGAATATTGGAATTCTACTCCACAGCCTAACTGAGTCAGAAAAAAGGAATTGTCAGGAGAATTGAAATGACCCTACGATTAATTCGTTGAAAGCTGCCATCATTTTCAACAAAACATGTAGCAAAGAAGGTCTGCTCCCTGTATATTATTATTAATATTATTATTATTATTATTATTATTATTATTATTATTATTATTATTATTATTATTATTATTATTATTATTATTATTATTATTATTATTATTTTTATTATTATTATTATTATTATTATTATTATTATTATTATTATGAACCCTTTTTCGTATGGAACAAGCTAGCAAGGATTATTGACTTCTAAAGAAATATGTTGT
>NC_087200.1:194784915-194787415 GCF_015104395.2 Macrobrachium nipponense | reverse complement strand
TGAAACTAATTATCTGTTTATAATTCTGGTGTAAGGCTGTCCAAAATAATTTAATAGATAATGGAGGTTTATTTGTCCATCACGAAATGTTTATATAACGAATTCTTTAACTGCTTATGTAACTATATGCCAATTAAAATCCCCATCCCACTGTATTCTCAGAAGATACAATGCTTTAGTACCCTAATACAACTGTATTTTAATGATTCACTTAAATCTCTTTCCAATTAATTAATTAATTTATTTGTGTCTGAATAAGTGATCTCTTCTTTCTGTATTTCCCATTACATTCTGTTACTTCTTTCTAATAAATAACTAAATAATAAAAGCAATCAATAAATAATAAATGAATGAATGAAAATAAATAGATTAATAAAATTCATAAACATATTAAGAAACAAATAAAAAAATAAATAAAACAAAATATTTTCCTTGAAATTACGTAAAAACGATTCTAGATATCCGTCAACTCTCTCTCTCTCTCTCTCTCTCTCTCTCAAAAAAGAATATCTTTTTGATGATTATGTGCAGAAGGATTCTCTTCTCTCTCTCTCTCTCTCCTCTCTTTTTTCTTCGACTCGGTTCTCTCTCTCCTCTCTTTTTCTTGACGATTATGGAATTCCCTTTTTTGTATTCTCTCTTCTCAAATCTCTTCTCTTCCTCTTCCCCCCCCCCCCCCCCCCCCCTTTATTCCCCCCCCCCCCCCCCCCCCCCCCCCCCCCCCCCCCACAAAAAAGTGGCTATCCTTCCATCTCCTCCCACAACTAACCAAATCCCATTACATCTATTCTCTAACTAAAACAGCAAAATGGCGGCAGGGTCCAGATTAAGGCTAATTACAACCGCGCCTGGTAGAAATTCCCACCAAGCCTGGGCTAATCTGGTTGAATGCATCTCGCAGAATATTATCACAAAAGGAAAAGACAAAACGTAATCAAAAGAGAATGCATTTGGGGACCACAACGATGGCCAAACATAAAGGCTTCGTAAATATTTGATGCTCAGGTGGGGGCCCCCCGGGCGGAAAGCAAAGGCACTTCGTGGGGATTAAAGACTTGTAATCAGGCGAGGAAGGTTCTCGCCTGAGGAGTGGGGGCTGTGTGGGGGGGGGCGGGGGGTTGGGGGGTGGGTGGCTGAACCCCAGTTTGGTTGCGGTGTTCACGACCGGGGTGTTTGGTGGGGGGGGGGGGGCTGGGGGTAGGATCGACCCTCAGTTTGGGTTATGGGGGAGGGGGGAATAATTACGGAACGGCCTTTTAGTTTTAGGTTGCAGGGAGTTTGAGCTTGTATCTTTTTATTTATATATTTTCAATTATATTGATTTCTTTGTGTGTTTGTTTATATATTAATTCCTTTTCTTTTTCATATATTAAGTTTACTTATTTACCTCTTTAAAAAAAATTTTAAGTTAAAATTACTTATTTACTCCTTTACTTTTTATAATGCTTCATTTATTTCTAATTTTATTTGCTAAATTGGTTTGGAGATTAATTTCTTATTTATTTATCAAATTATGTGTTACTAATTTTATATTTATAAATTCATTTATTTATTTATTCATAAAGTCATTGATTTTTTTTCTTTATCTAAAAACTTATTTCTTAAATATTATTATATTCGTTTTGTTATAAATGTATTTATTCACTGAATTCATTTATAGATTTTTTTTTCATTTTTTTCTGGTGATTATTTCATTAACGTTAACATTTTGATTTACTCGGGGCGCCTGCAAGATTTTCCCTACACGCATAAGTTGTAAACTTTGAATTCCTAAATTTTAAAGTCAATTAAAACGTGCTAAGATGTACGGTCAAATAGAGCGCTGTTTCACCCACGGAAATTAAAATAACTACGCTATATTTTATCAGATTATTTTTTTTTTGCATTTTGTTTATGACATATATTTAATCAACGTTTATACAAACTGCTATCGAAAAAGAAACTTTTATAAAAACAATTGAAGGTAATAAATTGTATTACGAACCCAATCGAAAATATTAAAAAGCGTAAAAGCCAAGATGATTCATATTATTTATTTCTAATTACCTATTGTACAAATTGCTATTGAAAAACGTTTTATGCAGAACCAACATTATATGTATTTATTCAGCGTTTGTACAAACTGCTATCAAAAAAGAAACTTTTATAAAAACAATTGAAGGTAACAAATTAAATTACGAACTGGATTGAAAATGTTAATAAACGTAAACCCAAGATGATTCATATTTAACAAAGGAAACAAACTGCTTTCGCTCACTCACACATCCAAGCAAAATCATCCTAAATCATCACCAGTTGACTGAGCCGTTTCGCCTCGAATTAATCATCTGCTTTCGAATCTTCCAAAATAAAAGTAATTAATTGATTTTCCGCCTCTGTCACGAATTAGATCCGAAGGCAGTTTTCGTTTTTTTTTCCTCTGGAGAATTTTAAAAACTCCTTCAAAGTGCATTTCGTAAGGAGAGTGAATTAACTTGTGAATTAGTGAACGTGAATTGAA
>NC_087200.1:194781043-194784415 GCF_015104395.2 Macrobrachium nipponense | reverse complement strand
TTCAATTCACGTTCACTAATTCACAAAGTAATTCATCTCCTACGAAATGCACTTTGAAGAGTTTAAAATTCTCCAGCGAAAAGACAAAAATGGCTTTCGGATCTAATTCGTGACAGAGGCGGAAAATCAATTAATTACTTTTATTTTGGAGGAGGCGAAAGCAGAGGATTAATTCGAGGCGATACGGATCAGTCAACTGGTGATGATTTAGGATGATTTTTGCTTGCATGTTTGTCGAGCGAAAGCAGTTTGTTTCCTTTGTTAAATATGCATCAACTTGGGTTTACGCTTTTTAACATTTTCGATTCAGTTCGTAATTCAATTTATTACCTTCAATTGTTTTTATAATACTTTTTTCTAACAGCAGTTTGATTAAATATATATAATACTGGTTTCACGCTTTTCACCTTTTTCGATTCAGATCATATAATTTATCTTGAGTTGTTTTTTTAACTTTTTTTCCAAAAGGACTTTGTACAAACTTTAATTGAATATATATAATATTTGTTTCACGCATTCTAACATTTTCGATTCCGTTCATAATATATTTATTATCTTGAATTGTTTTTTTATAATTTTTTTTCCGATAGCAGTTTGTACAAACGTTAATTAATATATATTTAATATATTTAATTGTTCTGTCCAAGACGTTTTTCAATGGTAATTTCTACAAAAGTTAATAAGATATAAACTTAGATTTCCATTTTCTACCGTCCTGATAATATAATTTATAATCTTTGAAATGTTCTTTAAAATAAATATTTGCAATAGCCTCTTGTACAAACGTTCCATTAATTTAAAGCTTTTATCTCACAGAAATTTCTTGTGAACGTTTTAGTTGAGTCAATACACTTCCTTTTATAATAAAAATATTTGTCAAGTTCAAACATTAAAATGTCAAAGTTGATGAAATTATATGAATAAATGATAAGTTAGATCTTTTGAACTGATAACAGCTGGATGGATACTTAAGAAATTCTATAAATTAATGTCACTAATAATAAATTTTCAAATGAAGGTATATTTATGAATTCATGTATAAATAAATAAATAAATTTATGAATGAAAAATTAATAAGTACATTATTGAAAAATAAATTTCTGAATCAGTTAATAAATAAAATTATAAGTAAATAAAATGTTGTAAAAATTTTAAAAAGTGAACAAATAAATAAATCTGCAAATAGATAAATAACTTAAATAAACATGTGAAGAAATAAAGTTAACACTTAATAAATAAACAATTTTTAAATAAATTAACAAATTTCCACATAAAAAACACCTCATCAAAGATTTGATTATTAAATCAAATAAATGGATAAATAGACTTATAAGTATGTAAATAAGAAAATAAACTTACAAATAAACTAATAAATCAATCAATCAACTTAATTATAAATAAATAAAAACTCCATACACTAAGACTAACCCATCCTGTAATTATTCCCCCCTCCCCATAACCCAAAACTGAGGGTCGATCCACACCCACCCCCCTACCCTCCGGCGTGAACACCGCAATCAAACTGGGGGTCAGCGCCCCGCCCCCCCCCCACCCCCCCCCCCCCCCCCCCATCAGGCGAGAATTCCTCGCCTGATTACAAGTCTTTATCCCACGAGGCCTTTGCTTTCGCCCTACTGACATCACCTATTTACGAAGCCTTTATGTGCCTCGTTGTGTCCTGCATCTTTTGATTACGTTTTGTCTTTTCCTTTTGATAATATTCTGCGGAGACGATTAACCAGATTAGGCCAGGCTGCGGGAATTACCCAGGCGCGGGTTAATTTAGCCTTTATCTGCCATTTGCTGTTTAGTTAGAGAATAGGATGGGTAATTGGGATGGTAGTTTGTGGGGGGGAAGAGAGAGAGAGAGAATCCTTTTACATAATCGTCAAGAAGATATTGCTTTTTGAGAGAGAGAGAGAGAGAGAGAGAGAGAGAGAGAGAGAGAGAGAGGAGTTGACGGATATCTAGAATCGTTTTTACGTAATTTCAAGGAAAATATTTTGTTTTATTTATTTTTTTATTTGTTTCTTAATATGTTTATGAATTTTATTAATCTATTTATTTTCATTCATTCATTTATTATTTATTGATTGCTTTATTTATTTATTTATTAGAAAGAAGTAACAGAAGAGATCACTTATTCAGAAAAAAAATAAACTATAATTAATTGGAAAGAGATTTAAGTGAATCATTAAAATACAGTTGTATTAGGGTACTAAAAGCCATGCATCTTCTGGAAGGAATACAGTGGGATGGGATTTTTAATTGGCATATAGCCTGGTCTTAGTTACATAAGCAGTTAAAGAATTCGTTATATAAACATTTTGTGATGGACAAATAAACCTCCATTATCTATTAAATTATTTTGGACAGCCTTACACCAGAATTATAAACAGATAATTAGTTTCAATTAGAAAATGTAACAAGTATAAAATGCGTCTAAGTTTCTCCGGCGCAATCGAGTTTTCTGTACAGTGTATAATCAAGGCCACCGAAAATGGATCAACCTTTCGGTGAATCCAAACTACTGAGGCTAGAGGGATGCAATTTGGTATGTTTGATGATTGAAGGGTGGGCAATCAACAAAACAATTTGCAGCTCTCTAGTTCAAGTGGTTTTTAAGATCTGATGGCCGACAGAAAAAAGTGCGGACGGACTAACAGACAAAGTCGGTACGATAGTTTTCTTTTCGGAAACCAAAAACGAGACGAAAGATCACTGCACGAAACAGGAGATAAGTAGGTCTAAGAAAGCTCATCTTTCTTGGGAAAGTAGCCTCGCTGAAGTTCTTCAGAGGAAGAAGAAAAAATGTTGTTGCAAATTCGCCTTATGCAACAGTTACGCAGCAAGAGTTGAGCAAAAAAATCTTTATGAAAAACCACCATTTGTCAAAAAACTAATTCTTTGACGGATGGACAAACTCCAAGGATGGTAAGATGTTAAATTCTGAGTTATGCCAATGTCACCAAGTGCCTGACTCTGGTAAGATGGACTTTATTCAAATCAGAGGTTCAGATAGTATGAATTATTGTCCCGACTTTGCATTCTAATTAAGCAAAGTTGGTTTAAAAGTTTAGGAAATACAAGAGATTATGGTAAAAGTGAAGACTGGAAGTGTCAGTTAGGAAAGATTGATAACAGAAATTAGAAGGTATAAGAGTAGGAAAGATAATCTTTGCCATGAATTTAATTTTGATTTTTTTTTAAAGCTTCATCGTTACGAAATAATATTAAGAAAAAAGAAGAAAGTTTCATATGATATTAAGATAGATTTTGCACAGGGATATACCACTGATAATGAAACACTATATCCCGTGGATATACTGTTAAGTTTATATGGAGTCACTGTACCGTAGATATACTGTTAGG
>NC_087200.1:194771043-194776043 GCF_015104395.2 Macrobrachium nipponense | reverse complement strand
CTCCCCTTGAATCATGTTTTATGTATGTATGTATGTATGTATGTATATATATATATATATATATATATATATAGATATATATATATATATATATATATATATATATATATATATATATATATATACATATATATATATATATATATATATATATATATATATATAATATATATATATATATATATATTTCACAAAGAAGTACTACATTCAGATAAAAACAGCAGATAGTCGGGACAGTTCCAAGTACAATTAATTAATCCAGTTCCAGATTGAGATTAGCAGACTGAATAATTCCATTACCTTTCTCCCATGGATATATCACATATAACAACTTCCCATTTTCTTGTCAATGAGAATAATACAATTTTGAGGAATTTGAATTTTTTTTTTCTTTACCTCGTGTCAATAATTAGATTAAGATACATTTGAGATACTGAACGAGAAACGTATTTTCCTTTTGTAGTGTTTTTCTCGTCAAGTTAGTTTTTAGGTCAGCTGCTGAAACCATTTAGTTTTTAGTTTTCTGAAAGAAACTATCGTACCTCCTTTGTCTGTCCGACCACTTTTTCTGTCCACCCCCAGATCTGAAAACCACTGACGCTAAAGGACTGCAAATGGTATGTCGATCATCACCCTCCAATCATCAAACATACCAAATTACAACCCTCTATCTCAGTAGTTCTTATTTTACTTATGGTTAAAATTACCCATAATCATAAAGCGTCTGGCAACGATATAGCCCAGGCACCACCGGGCCATGGGTAAAGTCTATGGACTGCCGCTCATACAGCGTTATACCGAGATCACCGAAAGATAGATCTGTTTACGGTTGCCCTTGAGTTATACGATGTACAGAAAACTCGGTTGCGCCGGAGAAACTTCTGCGCATCTTTTTTTTTTTTTTTTTTTTTTTTTTTTTTTAGTATTCCTGGATTTTCCTCTAAATGTAAATTACTTAGGAATCGTTTGTAATGTTTAAGGTTATTATTGTAAACAAAATTTATATATGTAATTTCAATAGCAAAATATCAATGTACATACTTTTACAAAATGAACATCTGAGGTAAATGTGGACAATTATAAATTATTTCTCTCATTATCATCTAATATAGATCAGGACAATTTCCTCATATTTTTACTACTCTACAACAATACCCCCCCTTGTATCAATATTTTATAATTTACTTACATTTTCATCTGTTTAGCTATTTATTTATTTATTTTTCTTTTTTATTTAAATGAGATCTCTTATTTCTGCATTTCCATTACCTCATATTATTAATAATAATAATAATAATAATAATAATAATAATAATAATAATAATAATAATAATAATAATAATAATAATATGTGGCGCCGTGGCAGAGTGGGTTAGGTCGTATATGGACTGGTGGTTAAGTTAAGTTAAGCAACATTGGGGCTGGGTCAGTCGTTGGATTGGGTGACCCGCTCTCCTAGGCGTTGATTCCTTGGGAAAGGATCTTTACCATAATTCCTCAGTCTACTCAGCTGTAAATGAGTACCTATTCCTGATGGGGTAGGGTTCCAGCTATGGGTTAAATAGCCAAAACTCAGTAAACGAAAACGACGTAATGGAAACATCTGGCGGCAACAGGAGGAGCTTCGTCCGCAGCAGGTATTCAACCCAATTGAAGGGGAAGACGGTCAGGTACTGGAGGTCGTCATCCAGCAACTGACCACCACAACGACAGTAAGCAACAGCCTGAGATTTGGAGCTACAGAAGCAAAAAAGGAAGAAATGGACAAGAGAAGAAAATAAGAAAATATGGAGATGCTACATCAGAAGCAACCCGACGGAGGAGGAGGATAGAAGAAGGTTGGTCAACATCTGGAATGAGAGGAATAACACCCCCCAAACAGAGCAGAGGCTGGCAGACCAAGTAAGGAACATAAAGAAAAACAACTGGCTCTCCCCAACAGAAAGAGAAGAACTGGAAAGGAAAATGTCACACGACAACGAATTACACGAAAACGAAACTGAGAGACGATGCCACAGAAGACGACAGGGATGATGAGGTATCAAACAACGAAACACGAAGAAACACCGACGAAGTAACAGAGAGGACGGAATGGGTAGAAAAGATTAGGACAATGGATGGAGCCAGATACAGAGAGGGACAAAGATCCCCTCATGAAAACCTACAAAAACACAAGAAATTAAGGGGAAAACAGTGAGGTCAATGAAATAAATGGGCATAATACAACACCACCAGTATCACAGAAACAAATAACAAATATTCTTTTATTTAAATGAGATCCCTTATGTCTACATTTCCATTACTCATATTCTTAATAATAATAATAATAAAAATAATAATAATAATAATAATAATAAAATAATAATAGTAATAATAATATAATAATAATAATAATAATAATAACAGAAACCAAAAACCGCAACCTCCTTGGAAAAGGCGCCTGAAAGGCAAATCATGGTGATGAGATCTGACTTGACTCAACTGAAAGAGATGGCAGAAAAGGCTAACGAAGCAAGAAAACAAAGGAGGAAACTCAACGAGAAATACAAAGTACAAGATAGGGGACTAAATAAAAACACAATAGAAGATGTAAAACAGAGGCTTAAGGCCAAAGCACATAAGATCCAACGGTACATGAACAGGAATAAGGGATACCAACAGAACAAACTATCGGAACCAACCAGAAAAGACTATACAGCCAACTAAGAGGGGAAGACAATCACCCAGAAATTCTTGAAAGCCGAACCAAGTAAGAAGACTCTATGGGAAAACATATGGAGCAATCCGTATCACACAACAACATGCAACATGGCTCCGGGAAGTCAAGAAGAAGAAAACAGGGAGAATAAAACAAAGATTCACAAGAGATCACGACAGACACAGTCAGACACCAAACTAAAGAAAATGCCCAACTGGAAAGCCCCAGGTCGATGAAGTCCATGGATACTGGCTCAAAAACTTCAAGGCCTTACACCCACGAACTAGCAGAACAACTCCAGCATTGTATCAATCACCATTGCACCCAATGGATGACCACAGGAAGAACATCCTTAGTACAAAAGGACAAGAGTAAGGGAATATAGCCAGTAACTACAGGCCTATCACCTGCCTACCAATAATGTGGAAGTTACTAACAGGTATCATCAGGTGAAAGGGGCTATACAATTACCTAGAGGAGACAAACACCATCCCCACCAACAGAAAAGGCTGCAGAAGGAAGTGTAGGGCCACAAAAGACCAGCTCCTGATAGACAAAATGGTAATGAAGAACAGTAGGAGAGGAAAACCAACCTAAGCATGGCATGGATAGACCTATAAGAAAGCCTTCGACATGATACCACACACATGGCTAATAGAATGCCTGAAAAATATATGGGCAGAGGAAAACACCATCAGCTTCCTCAAAAATACAATGGGCAACTGGAATACAATACTTACAAGCTCTGGAATAAGACTAGCAGAGGTTAATATCAGGAGGAGGGATCTTCCAGGGCGACTCCACTGTCCCACTACTCTTCATAGTAGCCATGATTCCCATGACAAAAGTACTACAGAAGATGGATGCGGGTGCCAACTCAAGAAAAGAGGCAACAGAATAAACCATCTGATGTTCATGGACGACATCAAGCTGTATGGTAAGAACATCAAGGAAATAGATACCCTAATCCAGACTGTAAGACTGGGGACAGCAGGATGGAGTTTGGAATAGAAAAATGTGCCTTAGTCAACATAAAAAAGGCAAAGTAACGAGAACTGAAGGGATAAAGCTACCAGATGGGAGCAACATCAAACACATAGATGAGACAGGATACAAATACCTGGGAATAATGGAAGGAGGGGATATAAAAAAACACCAAGAGAGAGGACACGATCAGGAAAGAATATATCACAGACTCAAGGCGATACTCAAGTCAAAACTCAACGCCGAAAATATGATAAAAGCCATAAACACATGGGCAGTGCCAGTAATCAGATACTGCGCAGGAGTATGGAATGGACGAAGGCAGAAACTTCGCAGCATAGATCAGAAACCAGGAATCATAAGAAAATACACTAAGCACTACACCCAAGAGCAAACTACGGACAGACTATACATAACACGAAAGGAAGGAGGGAGAGGACTACTAAGTATAGAGGACTGCGTCAACATCGAGAACAGAGGACTGGGGCAATATCTGAAAACCAGTGAAGATGAGTGGCTAAAGAGTGCATGAGAAGAAGGACTAATAAAGTAGACAAAGACCCAGAAATATACAGAGACAGGAGAATGACAAACAGAACAGAGGACTGGCACAACAAACCAATGCACAGACAATACATTAGACAAACTAAAGAACTAGCCAGCGATGATACATGGCAATGGCTACAGAGGGGAGACTTAAAGTAGGAAACTGAAGGAATGGTAACAGCGGCACAAGATCAGGCCCTAAGAACCAGATATGTTCAAAGAACGATAGACGGAAATAACATCTCTCCCATATGTAGGAAGTGCAATACGATAAATGAAACCATAAACCACATAGCAGGCGAATGTCCGGCACTTGCACAGAACCAGTACAAAAAGAGGCATGATTTAAATGGCAAAAGCCCTCCACTGGAGCTATGCAAGAAACATCAGCTACCTTGCAGTAGTAAGTGGTACGAGCACCAACCAGAGGGGAGTGATAGAAAAGGGTTCAGGCAAAGATCCTCTGGGGACTATGGTATCGAACAGATAGGGTGATACGTGCAAATAGACCAGACGTGACGTTGATTGACAAAGTCAGAAGAAAGTATCACTCATGATGTCGCAATACCCATGGGGACACCAGAGTTGAAGAGAAAAGAGAGGGAAAAATGGATAGAAGTATCAAGATCTGAAAATAAAATAGAAATAAGAAGGATTATGGGATATGCCAGTGGAAATCGTACCCATAAGTCATAGGAGCACTAGGCGCGATCCCAAGATCCCTGAGAAGGAATCTAGAAAAACTAGGGGCTGAAGTAGCTCCAGGACTCAT
>NC_087200.1:194753543-194766043 GCF_015104395.2 Macrobrachium nipponense | reverse complement strand
CATGAGGTCACGTCTTGTATGAGGAGACGTCTTTTTATGAGGTCTCGTTTTGTGTGGGTTCTCATTTTGTATAAGGTCTCGTCTTGTAGGAGGTCTTCTCTTTATGGGGTCTTATCTTGTATGAGATCCGGTCTTGTGTGTCCTGTATATATATATATATATATATATATATATATATATATATATATATCATATATATATATATATATATATATATGATATATAGGAATAGGTTAAGAATAAAACTGAATACGAAAATGGAGTGGACGAATAAAAAACGAATAGAAACAATAATAAGAAGTAAGTAAATTAAAACTTTTTTGTTTTCATCTACGTTTCTTTTTGTAATTTCTACAGATTTAATTTTATACATCTGTTTCATTCTCGTATGGTTTCATTGTAAAGTAGTTAAAGTAGTTACCATTTTACTATTCAAAAAGTAGTTCGCTTTAATAGTCTTATTCTTGCTTTCGTATGTATCGTAAATGGGCAAATCAGTGCATTTTAAATGGCCAGTTCTTCACTGATACACTACATATATATATATATATATATATATATATATATATATATATATATATATATATATATATATATATATATATGTAATGGGGGTATTCCCCCCCACCATTATTCATTAGGTAAGCGTGAGCACGAAACGGAAGGCAAACCAACACACAGCATTACACACACAGCCTCTCTCTCTCTCTCTCCTGGCAATCCCTCTCTAACTCTCTCTCTCTAGCACAACCACCTCTCTCTCTCTCCACCTCTTTCTCTCCATTCTAACAGGTAATGAAATGAGAGAGTCGCATCATAACATTAACGTTTATTAACAATGAATAAATAATGGATAATCAAGTCTTACAGACTAACTCAAAAAACCCCGAATAGTAAATGTCTGATAGTAATCATTAGTCACCAAAAAAAAGTCTACACCCATCTGGGAACTCTTTGTCCCTCTCCATTTCCAGAATCGTCTGTTTCAAAGACACAGAACACACTCGTTAGCAAACTAAGTTTAAAGACAAAGTTAATAAATGGAACATCTTACAAGATATCAAACAAGCATCCCTTCGGCTAAAGTAATTCAACTTGGCTAAAGTAATTCAACTCACCCATGCAGCCGGAATAATCTCACTCACTATTCCAAAAAAAAAACACTTAGGCACCACCCATCGTGGCTCTGCCATCCTCCCACGAATCTTTGTGCAAGTCTTCCCATAGACTTGCGTATGAAACTATTAAAGGGAAGAGGCGCACACGCACATACGAACACACAGTTCGTTAGCGCCTCGCAACACTAGTTGCATCCAGTTTCACAAAGGCACTTCGAGAAGAGGTAATAAACTCAGTACATTGACTTGTCGAACTAAGCATTTTTATCTCACTCCACCTATAGAATACTCATTGTCAGCTACTCTCGGGTCGCCGCTCCTGCACTGTTCTCCACATTCATAGGTCAAAGGGAACACATGGACATATATTATCAATCAAAAACCCTAGGCCTTACATATATATATATATATATATATATATATATATATATATATATATATATATATATATATAGATATATCACACATACCACAGGTGAAATAAGAGACAGGGTGTAGGTCCTGACCGGTTTGTTTTTCGGCCTTTCATTTTCAAGCCCATTGACCAAAAAAGGACTGATACATATTATTAGAATTCACGAGTAGATATACTACAAAGACAGTACTGACGAACATACACACAACAGTTTTGAGACTGCAGATCCACCCACAGGCAGGTGTCAAGGTAGGAGTGGCTTTCAAAAATCATTAGGCTAAAATTTACAATAAATTCTCAAGGGATACTACCGCTTAGGGTACAAGGCACACCTGACAGGTGTCAGGGAGGCGGGGTTGAACATCTCATTACCACTACTGCCCCCTTTACTGTGTTTACAAATATAATAATCCTATTTTTCATATATCTCTACAGCCAACCTTAAAATTTAAACAGTTTACAAATTTCTTTTGATATTAAAAGGATCAAGTTTTATACATTCCTTGACTGATGTTCATATTAGTTGTAACTTTCTTTTATAAAACTAGATTCAATGATATTCCTTTCCAATGCATTATTAGAACTCACCAGCTTTTTTGCCCCTTCCCAGTTAATAGCATGATTGTTCTCACTAACATGTACAAAGATACCACTATTTCCCTGTGCATATCTCACACATTGTTTATGTTGTTTCTATCTTTTTTCCAGTGCTTTCCCCGTTTGAACCAATGTAAAAGTTGTCACAAGACTTACACGGGATTTTATATACACATCCTTTAGCATTGTCAGGGGAGTTCTAATAAGTACCTGTTTCATTGTTTTATTGTTTTTCAAAAACTACATTAACACCAAAACCAAAATTCTTCAGGAGATGTGGGATATCTTCATAATTTAACTATTATAAGGTAGTAGCAAGCAAATTTTGTTGTTGTAAGGTTCTTTTTGATTTTGATACATGTCTTTTTGCCGCTTTTAATGCATGTTTAGTACATTATCTAGATATTTCAGTTTCTTGCCTGTATTTCTGAATCTTATTATTTCTCATTTCTCATATATTCTGGGCTACATACCCGTAGTGCTCTTAAAACACTAGAAGCAAACACTGATCTTTTAACCTTATTGTTTTGTCCAGAATAGAAATGTACATAGGAAGAAATATTAGTAGGTTTTTTTTTTTTCTGTAAAACACTATACTTAAACCCACTACTATTTCTCCGTATGAGACATCCAAAAAGGGTAGGCATTTCATCTTTTTCTATTTCCATAGTATTTAATTGATGGTACTAATTGATTTAACCTGGCAAAAAAGTATTTACATCTTCATTCCCTGGCCATACACAAATTATGTCGTCAACATATCTAAACCAAGGTACATTGCGTGGAATTATATTATTTAAAATTTTCTTTTCAAAAAATTCCATATATAAATTACTTAGCACTGGGGACAGAGGGTTTCCATTGCCATACCAAAATTTTGTGAGTAGAATTTTCCGTTGAATTCAAATTTACAGTCTTTAACACATAATTTTATTAGTTCAATTAAGGTGCTTTTAGAAAATGGAATATCCAGTTGTTTGTTTTCTAATAATTCCGATAAAAACTCCAATAAATCATCAATAGGCACTTTTGTGAATAGAGATACTACATCGAAGCTCACAAGTCTCGATTCACTATTAACTTGTACACTATTTAGTTTATCTATCAGGTCCACAGTTATTCTTAATATTGGCATTAGAGATGTTACCTACCAATGGGTTAAGGATATCCACTAAATATTTTTGCTAATTTATAAGATGCGGAACCCACTGAGCTGATAATTGGTCTGGCAGGGAAGTTTGCTTTATGGGTTTTTTATCGTACCATTCTATACGGTAGCGATGGGGAGGTCACACACACCTTCTTTATAAAACTTTCGTTGCCTTTTAATAGATTTTTCACTTTTTTTATTTTTTATTAAACCACTATTCACACTTTCTATCGGGTTCTTATTTAATTCTTTATAAGTGCTATTATCACCCAAAAGACTTTCCATTTTTTCTATGTATTCATTTTTGTTTAAAATTACTATGGCACCTGATTTATCTGCTTTTGTCATATGTATATCTTTATCTTTTTTTCAGTTCATTGATGGCATTCATAATCTTTTGGGTACGTTTGTGGTGTCTGACTTTTTCATGCTTCCATAAATCACTCCCTTAATTATGTTGACATCTTCACTAGTTAAATCGCTATATTTTTCTAAGTTGCACAATCCTTTAGTAATTTCTACACTGTTTATACTTCCCGTTGATAGAGCAAAATTTAATCCATAGTCCTAAAGCACTGGTTACATTACTATCCAGATGCTTGTTTGATAAGTTGACGACACATTCATGATTGGCGTTGGTAGTCCAGGGGCTTCTTTCGATCAGGAGTTTCATTTTGTTGTTATGTTTACGTTTAAGCTTCTGATACACTTTCTTCCTCATATTCAAATAACAATATTCCTGCAGAGAATCTTTCCAATCCGATGGTATTTGAAGCTACAAAATGACGTCTTTTCTCGATAAATCTTCAAAAATTCTTTTTAGTTTTTTCCAATGTCTTAATACTGATATGTTTGTCCAAAATAGATCAGTTGGTATTTCACCGAACGGTTGGTCTTCTAATTTTGACAAGGACTTGGTTATCATTGATCTTGGTATCACTTGAATATCATAGAAAAAATGGAAAGTCTTTGGGTGAATAGCACTTAAAGAATTAAATAAGAACCCGATAGAAAGTGTGGAATAGTGGTTTTTAATAAAAAAAGTGAAAAAGTCTATTAAAAGGCAAACGAAAGTCTTATTAAAGAAGGTGTG
Organism: Macrobrachium nipponense; assembly: GCF_015104395.2. Lineage (NCBI taxonomy): Eukaryota > Metazoa > Arthropoda > Malacostraca > Decapoda > Palaemonidae > Macrobrachium > Macrobrachium nipponense. The sequence continues at coordinate 194,761,670 of NC_087200.1, read as the reverse complement.
TGTGACCTCCCCATCGCTACCGTATATGTATGGTACGATAAAAACCCATAAAGCAAACTTCCCTGCCAGACCAATTATCAGCTCAGTGGGTTCCGCATCTTATAAATTAGCAAAATATTTAGTGGATATCCTTAACCCATTGGTAGGTAACATCTCTAATGCCAATATTAAGAATAATGTGGACCGATAGATAAACTAAATAGTGTAAAAGTTAATAGTGAATCGAGACTTGTGAGCTTCGATGTAGTATCTCTATTCACAAAAGTGCCTATTGATGATTTATTGGAGTTTTTATAAAAAAAAAAAAACGGAATTATTAGAAAAACAAACAACTGGATATTCCATTTTCTAAAAGCACCTTAATTGAACTAATAAAATTATGTGTTAAAGACTGTAAAATTTGAATTCAACGGAAAATTCTACTCACAAAATTTGGTATGGCAATGGGAAACCCTCTGTCCCCAGTGCTAAGTAATTTATATATGGAATTTTTGAAAAGAATTTTTTTTAATAATATAATTCCACGCAATGTACCTTGGTTTAGATATTGTGACGACATAATTTGTGTATGGCCAGGGAATGAAGATGTAAATAACTTTTTTGCCCAGGTTAAATCAAAACAATTAGTACCATCAATTAAACTTACTATGGAAATAGAAAAAAGATGAATGCCTACCTTTTGGATGTCCTCATACGGAGAAATAGTAGTGGGTTTAAGTATAGTGTTACAGAAAACCTACTAATATTTTTCTTCCTAGTACATTTCTATTCTGGACAAAACAACAAGGTTAAAAGATCAGTGTTTGCTTCTATGTTTTTAAGAGCACTACGGGTATGTAGCCCAGAATATATAGATGAGGAAATAGATAAGATTCAGAATACAGGCAAGAAACTGAAATATCCAGATAATGTACTAAACAATGCATTAAAAGCGGCAAAAAAGACCATGTATCAAAATCAAAAAGAACCTTACAACAACAAAAATTTGCTTGTACTACCTTATAATAGTAATATGAAAGATATCCCACATCTTCCTGAAGAATTTTGGCGTTATGTAGTTTTTAAAAACAATAAAACAATGAAACAGGTACTTATTAATGAACTCCCCGACAATGCTAAAGGATGTGTATATAAAATCCGTGTAAGTCTTGTGACAACTTTTACATTGGTCAAACGGGGAAAGCACTGGAAAAAAGAATAGAACAACATAAACAATGTGTGAGATATGCACAGGGAAATAGTGGTATATTTGTACATGTTAGTGAGAACATCATGCTATTAACTGGGAAGGGGACAAAAAAGCTGGTGAGTTCTAATAATGCATTGGAAAGGAATATCATTGAATCTAGTTTTATAAAAGAAAGTTACAACAATAATAGAACATCAGTCAAGGAATGTATAAAACTTGATCCTTTAATATCAAAAGAAATTTGTAAACTTTAAATTTTAAGGTTGGCTGTAGAGAATATATGAAAAATAGGATTATTATATTTGTAAACACAGTAAAGGGGGCAGTAAAGGGGGCAGTAGTGGTAATGAGATGTTCAACCCCGCCTCCCTGACACCTGTCTAGGTGTGGACTTGTACCCTAAGCGGTAGTATCCCTTGAGAATTTATTGTAAATTTTTTAGCCTAATGATTTTTGAAAGCCACTCCTACCTTGACACCTGCCTGTGGGTGGATCTGCAGTCTCAAACTGTTGTGTGTATGTTCGTCAGTACTGTCTTTGTAGTATATCTACTCGTGAAATTAATTTAATACTATGTATCAGTCCTTGTCAATGGCTTGAAAATAAAGCCGAAACCGGTCCGGACCTACACCCTGTCTCTTATTTTTCACCTGTGGATATGTGTGATAAATGAATCACGTGCTAAAGTGATTATAATCATATATATATATATGTATATATATATATGTATATTATATATATCTATCTATCTATCTATATATATATATATATATATATATATATATATAGATATATATATATATATAGATATATATATATATATATCTATTATTTAAGGGGATCGCCTTGCAATTGTTTGGTTATTTTTGACCTGCGATGATATCCGCAGTGTCGGTGATATACATCACATCTTTGTCTAAGTATCATTGACTGTGATAATATCTCTTCTAAGTCCCCATCAATCGTTACTTCTGGTATGTAGGTTTGAAGACGGTAAAACTTTTAGTTAAATAACAAGTTATATATTTAACAAGCTTACATCACAAAATGATATCTACAGGAAGATTTGGATAGCTCTTCAAGCGGAGAGGTGTGATAGAAGTCTTATATACAATTCTGTTACGAGAACATAGTCGAGCGATACATTGCTCAATGTTATACACAACACAAATATACGGATCTACGACTGTGACGTAGGCACAGACTATCATGGGAACGACAACATGTATTTTGCCAATGGGGCATCGGTTGGCGTTATGCAATGTCAGCTCTTCACTAACTTATGTTTACCAATACTGCAAGATCCTACAGGAACACTGGAGTCATGATATTCATTCAACAACATGTTGCAACTTATAGAATGTCACAATACATTCGTATTTATATGTAATCACTTACATATATATATATATATACCCATATATATATATATATACACATATATACATATATATATATATATATATATATATATTATATATATATATATATACATATTACACATATATAATAAATATATATATATATATATATATATATATATATATATAGATATATATATATATATATATATATATATATATATACACTAAGGGATTGACAGATAAAGTTATCCTTTTTTTATGTAACGCAGAGAATTTTGTTTATTTTAACAATGTTCCAAATTATGACCAGGTGGGCGTTGGTTCGAACCCACAAGAGGACGAAATTATTATCAACTAAAAAATTCCCCTTCGGCTAACATGTATGAATATATATTAAATTCGAGTAGAGCGAATTGGATATTAAAGGACATCCGTAGCTTAATGGATGTATATGAATCACGGTGATATGATAAAACACACACACACACACAGATATATATATATATATATATATATATATATATATATATATATATATATATAACACATATATATATATATATATATATATATATATATATATATATATATATATATACATATATATATATATATATATATATATATATATATATATATATATATATATATATATATATATATATATATATATCCTTACTAAGAGAAGAAGTCACCATTTTATATATAACACATAAAACTTCGTTAATTTCACCAGTAATCAAAATTATGAACCTTTCTACATCTAACTCATTTCCAGAAAAAAAAAAATCAACAAACTATAAAAAAATTATGCAGAAATAATATTCTGTTTTTTTTGTTTTTTTTTGCCAGTTCCGACAAATCCGCGCGTCGTTTGATATGATCAAAGCAAAGGATTAACGATGGTAGTTTCCCTGAATATTTAATGGAAGCGTTCATAATGCAAAAAGCTTTGTAAGGACTAACAAACACACACACGGACACAAACACACGCATACACGCTTAATGTAGCTGGGAATTGTCACCTATCCAATCGACATTTTATTATTTTTGTTGTCGACACAAATATTTTTTCCAGGTTCCTCGTGGACTATTGACAGAATAATTTGATTTAGAATCTGTAAATATTATGGCTATTGGTCACATATTATCATATTGTCAAAGAAGTTAGAAATATGATCTTATTTCAAATATCTTAATTATATATCTATCTAAAAAAAAAATATTAACTAAAATATTTTTCTCTGTATTCTCGCCGAATATTGATTTCAAAATAATGGAGAGTTTGTAAAGGTATTTACGATTTTTTTTTATTTTTTTTTATGAATGATTAGGATATTGTCAATGGATTTACATCCATTTGAAATCTCATAACCATAGATTTATCTATAGATGTTAAACTTGTTCTCATAACTAATGTTGTTTTTAGAAACTTTTAAATAGTAAAATAATACCGGGTAGTGTTCTTCTTATCAAATTTATTGCATTAAACATTAAACATAAATAAGCATTTTACTTATTTGCTATACTTATAACTTATAATTATTATTATTATTATTATTATTATTTTATTTATATTATTTTTTTTTTTTTGTTGCTCTATCACAGTCCTCCTATTCGACTGAGTGGTATTATAGTGTAGGGTTCCGGGTTGCATTCCTGCCTCCTTATGAGTCCATCACTTTCTTTCTATGTATGCCGTTTCTAGGATCACACTCTTCTGCATGAGTCCTAGAGCTACTTCAGCTTCTAGTTTTTCTAGATTTCTTTTCAGGGATCTGGGATCGTGCCTAGTGTTCTTATGATGTGGGTACAATTTCCACTGGCATATCCCTATCCATCTTATTTCTTTCTATTTTCAGATCTTGATACTTATTCCATTTTTTTCCCCTCTCTCTGCAACTTCAAAGGCTCTGGTGTCCCATGGTATGCGACATCAATGATTGATACTTTCTTCTTGATTTTGTCAATCAACGTCACCCTATCTGTTCTGATACATAGTCCCAGAGGATCTTTGCCTGATCGTTTTTCTATCACTCCTTCAGGTTGGTGCTCGTACCACTTATTACTGCAAGGTAGCTGATGTTTCTTGCACTGGCTCCAGTGGAGGGCTTTTGATACTGAATCATACCTCTTTTGTACTGGTTCTGTGCAAGTGGCGGACATTCGCTTGCTATGTGATTTATGGTTTCATTTTTCGTATTGCACTTCCTACATATGGGAGAGATGTTATTTCCATCTATCGTTCTTTGAACATATCTGGTTCTTTAGGTACTGATCTTGTGCCGCTGTTATCATTCCTTCAGTTTCCTTCTTGAGCTCTCCCCTCTGTAACCATTGCCATGTGTCATCGCTGTCCAGTTCTTTAGTCAGTCTCATGTATTGTCCGTGCATTGGTTTGTTGTGCAGTCCTCTGTTCTGCTTGTCATTCTCCTATCTCTGTATATTTTTGGGTCTTCGTCTACTTTATCAGTCCTTCTTCCCATGAACTCTTGAGCCCCAGTGCTCTGTTCTCGATGTTGACGCAGTCCTCTATGCTTAGTAGTCCCCTCCCTCCTTTCTTTCGTGTTATGTATAGTTTGTCCGTATTTGCTCTTGGGTGTAGTGCTTTGTGTATTTTATTATTATTATTATTATTATTATTATTATTATTATTATTATTATTATTATTATTATTATATTATTATTATTATTATTGTTATTATTATTATTATTATTATTATTATTATTATTATTATTATTATTATTCAGAACACAAACCCCTATCCATATGGCACAAGCCTACGGAGACCACTGACCTGAAATTCAAGGTTCCAAAGAATTTAGAGTTGAAAGACGTGCAGAAGTTGACAGGAAACTCGGAGAGAAGAGATCAGTTGTCAGATTCACTATCCAGATCTTTTATCAATAAAAACATCTTTCTTCAAATGCAGTTCGTTTGAAATTTCCAGGTGTCTTTTCAGACTGGAAATTCATTTCTAAGAGAGAAAAAATGCCTTTGGATGTTTGGAAACCTATTTTATGAAAACAAATCAAAGAAAAATTAAAAACACAGAACATTTAAGTTGTTATTATCTCCATCTGAGTGTTCTCAAAGAGGCTGTTATCAGGAGGTATTGGTAAAACTCAAAAGAGAAGTAACTATGACAGATCAAAAATCGACGATAAAAAATTAAACTGGTACTTGTGTCTAGATTCTTTATATAGTTTTGAGTAGCGTTTGTAATACGTAAGAAAATCGACAATAAAATACTTGAAACGAAAAGTATGAATCTCTGTACATTCTCTTGGTGATCTGTGATGGGATTCCATTATTTCCTGCGATTCTATAGGACTACAATGAAACACTGTTTTATATCTTTATGAAATCCCTGGAACTATCTGCGTAATCTGGTTAGAGAGTTCTATTAGGCAGCGGAATTCTTTGAAATATGATTTATTCTTATCTTCTTTCTTTCTGGTTCTAAAGTGGATAGGATTCCTTTACTCTGAAAGCAAATAGCAAGTGGAACTTTGCCTCGATAATTTCATATATTATATATATTTTCTTTTTCGTCCATATTTTCAAAGACAGTAATGTCACAAGAGCTTTGGCGAGTCCCAAGAATTTTATGAATCGTATCAGGGATAATCCTATCACGCCGTCTGAATACTTTTTTTTGTATCTAGTGCGTTTTTAAATATGGAATATTTTCCGTATACCTTTGGCTAAAAATAAGAGATTTTATTCTTTGTTGTAAGCTGTCTTTCGTAAAATGGTTCAGATACTTAATCTTTTTGTAAACTTACTTTAGTAAAAGGCTTTTCACATATTAATTGTTTCATAAACTTTCTTCTAAAGTAATGTTAAAGGCCAGTATATCACTTTTATAAGGGAATCAGTTCAAACGTAATTAAGTGGAAATGCAAATGCATAAATCTTTTTACTTTGAAGTTACGATTAAAATTTGTACAAACTTGGGATCCAACAACAGAAAATGTATCTTGCAATACATTCCTGGAAGCATATTCCTGAACTGTAATCGAATAGGGTACCTTACCCGAAAACGCGGGACGCCATATCTTAAAAACTAACAATAGAATCTCTTAAAAATGGCCATTATGTTTCTCACTCAACATAGATAAACACTAATTCCTTAAACTAACCTAACCTAACTTAATATAATATACATCTCGTAAGAATTTGAATCCGGGAGCCAACGACAGATGAACAAAAAAAAAAAAAAATATGCGAATAATTTTTGTGTTTTTTACAAATGTCCTAATTTATGACTCGAAAGAGATCTTCAAGGCTGTTAAGAGTTTGAGACACACAAGAAAAAATATCATAAGAATTTTCTGGACCAATTTCGATTAAATCCAGATTTGCCATCGTCTCTCTCTCTCTCTCTCTCTCTCTCTCTCTCGTCTCTCTCTCTCTCTCTCTCTCTCTCAGTTTAACTACTAACTTAGAAAAAGATATAAATATCACAAACGTTCAAGCTTCCAAGAATATGGCGTTCATTGAAAGAAGTAAGAGAAGGTAATGGGAGATACAGGAAGAAGTGATAAGGTATTTGAAAACGAAAAAAAAGACAAATTAATGAATTAATAAATAGTTCCATAGTTGAAAAATATAAATAAATCATTTGAGTAAAAGTTGGTTTGTTTTAAGATAGTAATACATTGCATATTCATAAATGTCTTTAGAATTATTTAGAGAAGAATTATTTAGATAGTAGCTGAGATTTCTTTTATATATATTACGAAGCTGCAGGAATTGTTTTCTATCTAGAATTATATAGGGAAATATCTATGTAAGAGAGTGGGTGGCTTTCTATTTAGAATTTTCTAAAAAAATCCTCCAGGTCAGAGAGTAGTTGGGTTTGTTGTATATATTATTATTGTTGTTGTTATCATTATTATTCTGTTGCATAAAATGGCAGAATTCAGCGAAGTAATCTTATATATTTTTTCTTATTACTCGCTTCTCTGGATCAGCGAACAATAGGTAAATTAGAAAAGATAATATATAGCATTTTATTCAACAGAATTTGTTTAAAAGAGGGTCTTCTTCCAAAATACTATATTATTATTTATTATTTTATTATTATTATTATTATTATTATTATTATTATTTATTATTATTGGGCACAATCAGTGTCGAAAAATGATGACAATGGTTGCAAGTCCACAATAATAGCGCATGGGAAGTATAAAGTCTTTATAGATATAAAAGCTTTCGAACCTTATACTAGGTTCGAAAACTTTTATTATATATTAAAGACTTTATACATCACATGCGATATTATTGTGGACCTGCAACCATAATTATTATTATTATTATTATTATTATTATTATTATTATTATTATTACTATATTATTATTATTATTATTATTTTTTTTTTTTGCTCTATCACAGTCCTCCAATTCGACTGGGTGGTATTTTATAGTGTGGGGTTCCGGGTTGCATCCTGCCTCCTTAGGAGTCCATCACTTTTCTTACTATGTGTGCCGTTTCTAGGATCACATCTTTCTGCATGAGTCCTGGAGCTACTTCAGCCTCTAGTTTTTCTAGATTCCTTTTCAGGGAT
>NC_087200.1:194743543-194746043 GCF_015104395.2 Macrobrachium nipponense | reverse complement strand
AGGAATTAATAAATTATAAAATACACAAAGAAATCAATATAATTAAAAATAAATAAATAAAAAGATACAAGCTCAAACTCCCTTCACTAAAACTAACCCGTTCCTAATTATTCCCCCCTCCCCCATAACCCAAAACTGAGGGTCGATCCTACCCGACCCGCCCCCCCCCCCCAACACCACGGCGTGAACACCGCAATCAACTGTGGGGCAGCGCCCCTTCTCAGGCAAGAAAAATTCCTCGCCTGATTACAAGTCTTTATCCCACGAGGCCTTTGCCTTCGCCCTACTGACATCAACTATTTACGAAGCCTTTATGTGCCTCGTTGTGTCCTGCATCTTTTGATTACGTTTTGTCTTTTCCTTTTGATAATATTCTGCGGAGACGATTAACCAGATTAGCCAGGCTGCGGGAATTACCCAGGCGCGGTTAATTAGCCTTTATCTGCCGCCATTTGCTGTTTAGTTAGAGAATAGGATGGGTAATTGGGATGGTAGTTTGAGGGAGAGAGAGAGAGAGAGAGAGAGAGAATTCTTTAACATAATCTTCAAGAGAGAGTCCTTTTACATAATCGTCAAGAAGATATTCCCTTTTGAGAGAGAGAGAGAGAGAGAGAGAGAGAGAGAGAGAGAGAGAGAGAGAGAGAGAGATAATAACTATATACATGTGAGACTAATTAATTAGTGGTTCATTTCTTTTATGGTCCTTCATAAACATTTTACAAATAAATGGGTCAAAATTATACAATCCTAGACTATGATTTAGGTTTTTTTTTTTAAAGTGATTTGTATAATTGCTGATTAAAGTAAACTTCTTGAAACATAATTATTAGATCTAGCAATTACAGAGGTATCGCCCCAATTTATACAATGAGATTTTTCGATCAGATGGATAAACAGTGCATTTGAAGTCTGGCTGTTCAACCTGAATACATTGCTGCTTAATACGCACACATAAATTTTTACTTGACTGACCGACAATGTTTTTTCGTTTCTGTAGAGTGAATTGGACCTTATGCTAATCTTGTAATGTCAGTTTGGATATTAAGCCTACTTGTACTATGTTTTTGCTCTGTAAGATCAGTTGTGCCTAAGTAAAGGGTCGTCCTAGACCGAAAGTTCTTGGCTCTCTCACCTTTCATTTTCCACCGTAGCAAAACCTTTATATATAATATATATATATATATATATATATATATATATATATATATATATAGCATCATATTATATAAATATTATATATGTATATATAGATAATTATATATATAAAAATAATTCAGTTATACATACATACATACATACATACATACATACACACACACACACACACACAAAACACACACACACACACACACACATATATATATATATATATAGTATATATATATATATATATATATAATATGTATATATGTATATACATATATATAAATCATTACAGGATACCCATGGAGCAGAATATTGCTTTTACAGAGCAAAAGCCATTTTTGCTTCTTGGTAAGTAGCCCAAATAATTTTGAAGGACCAATACTTTAGATATTCTTAATCAAGTTAATGAAAATAATAATTCGGTAAAACAAGCAAAAAATTCAACTATTAAATGAATTCTTGATTGCAATCAGTAGAGAATGAATTTCCGGAGTCACTTTCTCATCATTTCACAAATAATTAATTCTTTCCCTGGAAGTCCAGCGGGTTTCGAAATCAAATCAAATGTTCCTGATTAAGAGATAATGCCTCTTTCCAGTTAGAGCGATTCAATCAGGTTAACTGGTGAGAGAGAGAGAGAGAGAGAGAGAGAGAGAGGAGGGGCTACTGATGGTTAATCTGTCTGGGTCTTTAATTTTTTTTCAAATTCACGTAACTAAATAAGAATTGCTTTAGCTTGACGAGGAGAGAGAGAGAGAATGAGAGAGAGAGAGAGAGAGAGAGAGAGAGAGAGAGAGAGAGAGAGAGAGAGAGGAGGGGCTACTGATGGCTAATGTATCTGGTATTTAATTTGTTTCCAAATTCACATAACTAAATGAGAAGTTTTTTAGCTTGACGGAGAGAGAGAGAGAAGAGAGAGAGAGAGATAGAGAGAGAGAGAGAGGAGCAGATTAGATGGAGGGTGGAAGGGCTACTGGCGCTTAATATCTATTCTTTCATTTTTTATAAATTTTACATGCCTAAAAAAAAAAAAACGGCAGAGAGAGAGAGAGAGAGAGAGGGAGAGAGAGAGAGAGAGAGATTACTAATGCTTAATAAATCTTCTGTTATTTTTTTCTATATTTACATCACTCAATGAGAATTCTTTTAAAGTGAGGCAGAGAGAGAGAGAGGAGAGAGAGAGAGAGAGAGAGAGAGAGAGAGAGAGAGAGAGAGGAGAGATGTGGCTACGTGGGTGATCTTTTGTTTATTTTATTCAGAATTCACATTCCTGAATGTTAACTAATTTTATATTAATTATATTTGATAGTTACCTAAGACCAAACTGATTTGCATATCTATTTTAGTGACATTT
>NC_087200.1:194731043-194733543 GCF_015104395.2 Macrobrachium nipponense | reverse complement strand
GGATCAAGACTATAGGCAAGTAATTATAGGCCTGTGAGTCTAACATCACATATTATAAAGAAAGAGCATGAAAGGGGTAATAAAGAAAAATATTATGATCATTTAATAAAAATAATTTGTTTCAATATAGGACAGAGTCCCGAGACAGAGTTATGGGGAGCTGAGGGAGGGAAAGAAGGTGCCAGAGAAGTATGTGCGATTGATACAAGAGATGTACCGGAATGTATTTACCAGAGTGAGGAGCAGTGTTGGGGAGACAGAAGGTTTTGAGGTGAGAGTAGGATTACACCAGGGGTCGGCTCTGAGCCCATTTATCTTTAACATGGTGATGGATGTTATAATAGAGGAAGTAAGGGAGACAGTACCATGGAACATATGTATGCGGATGATATTGTTCTGTGTGCAGAGAGCAGGGAAGATCTGGAAGTGAAATTGGAAAGATGGAGACAAGTACTGAGGACAGAGGAATGAGAATAAGTAGATCCAAGACAGAATACATGTGTACCACCACTGAGGGGGATGATAGAGAAAGTATTCAGCTTGGTTGGAGAGCAAATAAGGAGAGTTGATAAGTTTAAGTATTTGGGATCTTTTGTTAACGCTGGAGGAAGTATGGAAGAAGAAGTTAAACATCGGGTACAGGCAGGCTGGAACAACTGGAGAGCGGCCTCGGGAGTTCTTTGTGACAAAAGAGTGCCGCTTAGGTTAAAAGGAAAATTTCACAGACGTGGTAACAGCAATGCTGTATGGTACGGAAACAGCAAGCATGAGAAAAGCAGAGCAGAAGAAGATGGATGTGGCAGAAATGAGAAATGCTTAGGTGGATGTCTGGGGTAACAAGAGTGGATAGGATCAGAAATGACTACATAGGGGGTCAACTAAGGTGGTGGAAGTATCAAGAAAGTGCAGGAGGGGAGGCTGAGATGGTATGGACACCTGTTTGAGGAGAGATGAGGACCACGCTGGGAGACATACTATGGGAGTGGAGGTGCAAGGAATGAAGAAAGAGAGGGAGACCAAGAAAGAGATGGAAGGACGTGTGAGAGGAGATTTCATGAGAAGGGAATTGATGAGGCAGAAGTGCAAGATAGAAATAGATGGAAACGGCTCATCCGAAACGGCGACCCCATATAAAAATGGGAAAAAAGCTGGGAAGAAGAAGAAAGAAGAAGAAGAAGGACAACATGGTTTCGTACCTGGAAAAAGGAAAAACTACACAAACCCAGCTATTAGTACCGTTGGCACACCCGGAAATTACCTTAGCTTCATCCGATTTCTCATCGTTTGCAATAACTATCTGTTTTCTGTTGTGTAAAAATTCTTTTAACCATCTTCCTACTTTATCCACTATATTATGTTTTCTAATTTTCTTCGCTAATATATTATGGTCTATATTGTCAAAAGCTTTTGCAAAGTCTAGATAAACCACATCTGTTTCATTTCCGCTTTTCATATTTTTGTATATGTTTTCACGGTGGACTAACAGTTGGGTTTGTGTACTTTTTTCTTTCCAGGTACGAAACCATGTTGTCCTAATATTAAATAAATTATTTTTTATTAAATGTTTCATAATATTTTTCTTCATTTCCCTTTCATACACTTTCCTAATAGTGATGTTAGACTCACAGACCTATAATTACTTGCCTCTAGTCTTGATCCCACTTTTGAATGTAGGGGTAATATATGCTAATTTGTGCTCATCATAAATCGTGCCTGTATCTACACTTTGTCTTAATAATATTGCAAGTGGCTTTGCGATAGAATGAACTACTTTCTTTAACAAAATAGCAAGAACTCCATCAGGCCCTGCTGCAGCTCCATTTTTAAGTTTTCAATTTATAATAGCCTGCACAATATCAGCTTCATTAATACCTATGTCAGCTAAATATTCACTATTTTTGTCCCTTACTTCTGTATCATTATCTTCATTATGTATTCTAGGGGTGAATTCTCTCTTATATCGTTCTGCCAATATGTTTCAAATTTCCTTTTTTTTATTCATTAATCTTCCTTCAATTCTTAGGAGGCCTATTTCTATTCTTCTTTTATTCATCTTTTTTCGAGTATGAGTATAATAGTTTGGGGTTTTGCTGATATTTATTAGGGTTTTTTTCTCTTCCAAGTCCCGTTTTTTCCTTTTCTTTTGATTGTATAATCTTTTGTTCTGCATTTCTATCTTACTTTTTAGTTCTATAACTTTCCATGCATTTTTTCTTTTGCAAGACCCTTTTTTTCCACTTTCTGATTTTCTGGACAAGATCCTTCTGTATCTTGTATGCATGACTGATTGTTTACTTTTCTTCTTCGGTATATATTTATTAGGGCTTGTGCCTTGTATGATAAGGCGCCCTATGAGGTAATGTTAGACTAGCGATAATCTATACGCTAAGTCGGTTGGTATTGCACTTCCATCTTCATGGAGTGTCTGGGTTTTGTAGATCACTTACGAAGTCGGTATTATCTTTACGACGATGTGTTAAACTCATGGTTCGGTGAGGTT
>NC_087200.1:194721043-194726043 GCF_015104395.2 Macrobrachium nipponense | reverse complement strand
GAGAGAGAAAGAGAGAGAGAGAGCTGAGAGGAGAGAGACCTACCTTACAGACCTTGCATCTTGTTCGGTTGCCCCAGGTCCTCAGTGTGAGGCACCTCTAATGTCTACCACAGAGTTGCTAGTACATCTTCCGGTATATTTTGCATTTTCCAATCTTGGATGGTCTGGGATGCAGCTTAGATATTTATGGAGCTTATTCTTAAACACTCTACGCTTACTCCTGCTTCCTCAGGTGAGCTGGCAACGCATTGAATAGACGCTGCATTATCAATAAACATTCAACAAATAAATCACCTGCCAACAAGAAAGGAAAATACTTTAGACCTAGTATTTGTGAACGAGATGAATTATTTTTAAAGAAATAATAGTTTATAATGCGAGTATTTCAGACCATAATGTCAATAGAATTAAACAGTCCATTCCAAAGCAAGTGAAAAACAAGAGAATAAAGCAAGAAATGAAAAAAGTGGGAAGGATATGGAAAATACAACTTCTACAGTAAAAATATAAAATGGTCAGAAATAAAATGAAAAGAATTAAACAAAGATTGGGATAACATTTTCGTAAGTGATGAAGCATAAGGTACAAATACGGAGATATTATATAAAATATTAGAGAAAATAGTGGATAAATATGTAAGTGTTTACATAATAAAAATATGGAATGTTAGTCCATATATCTAAAGTCTAAAATAAAACTAAAGAGGTCAACCAGATTGCTTGCAGGAATGTGATCAGACTAGAGACGCTAAAGATGACGTATACAATAAGTATGTAGGCTAAGATAACATCTGTGGTCATTCAATTGTTTATAAACATTAGTCCAAGCTCCCTGCTTGAGACAACTACCCCGACCTATTATTCAAACGGCCTACGTGATCTGTAGCGTGTCTCATTTGATTGTGTGTTCGTATGAAACTATGTCATCTGATAGTATGTTCATATGTTCGAACTACTGTCTGTTCCTTCATAACTTGTAACAGAGATGGTAGACAGGCAGAACAGAGTGAGCTATCGTCTTTAGAAGACCTGTACCTCTTTACCTAAGCTTTATCATGTAGAGGAATAGGATTAGCCATCATCATTGGCAGAAGCGATCAAGCTATCGTTATTGGAAGACTTGTACAGTCATATCTGATCTTCAGCATGTAAAACTTCAGAAGAAATTATATCTATTTTTATACTTAGTGTTTTCTACAAGAACCTCACCGAACCATGAGTTTAACACATCGTCGTAAAGATAATACCGACTCGTAAGTGATCTACAAAACCCCAGACACTCCATTGAAGATGGAAGTGCAATACCAACCGACTTAGCGTATAGATTATCGCTAGTCTAACATTACCTCATAGGGCGCCTTATCATACAAGGCCACAAGCCCCCTAATATTGGTGGCCAGCGGACCTGAAGAAACTCTACACGGTCCTACGAAGAAAAAACCCGAATAAATCATGTATCATAAGAAGTCACGACGACGGAAGCAGCAGATTCTTCAAGCAACCTAGTATCATTGTTAGTGAGCGACTTCAGAAAACAATAAGAACTCTTCAACGACGACGGAAGCAACAGATTCTTCAAGCAACTTAGTATCGTTGTTTAGTGAATAACTTCAAGAAACAAAACCGACGTGTCATTTCCTACGGGCAACGGAAGCTTCGTCTCTCATTAGAATCATTCAAGAAAACATCGTTAGTGAGCGTTTCCGGCACTGCAAGAAACAAACCGACCGCGTCTGCAGCATCGGATTTTCAAGGGCTCGAATCATCGAAACAACGCGCACGGGGAAACTGAAGCCAAACCAGGTCGTCCGCTAAATAGAGAAGGAGGACCAAGGCCGTGTGTCCGTTTATCGAACACCGTGACTTCCCACAAAAGCAACGCTAAGTACATTTTTTTTTTTTTTAATTTTTTATTCATTTGGAGTACTTTTGAG
The DNA here is from genome assembly GCF_015104395.2 of Macrobrachium nipponense. NCBI lineage: Eukaryota > Metazoa > Arthropoda > Malacostraca > Decapoda > Palaemonidae > Macrobrachium > Macrobrachium nipponense. The sequence goes on along the minus strand of NC_087200.1, from coordinate 194,724,110 downwards.
TATTTCCTTTACAGGTAGAATTTCGTTATTCCTGTGGCTGAAGTTACGAGACATTCTTAACTCTTACTTTTTTTTACAGAAATTATCTATATCATTGAGATTTCGCTACTACGAGTTTTTATCTTTGAGTGTCTGTTTCCAGAAGTTCTACTGAAATATCATAATCATATACTATGTTAATTTTATCATTTTGGGTGATTATTAATCCCTTACGTAACAAATCATATTAAACAGTGAAATATGCGTTTACGCAGTGGACGTCTGTATTTATACAGATGCATGGATAGGGTCGTTTAAGCACCGTAGTAGATTAGAAAACACACAAAAAAACAAGTGGAACACGTACAAATCTATATAAATTAGAGGTAACACTATTTCGGGTCATGACAATAAATGCTCCTTTGCAAAGTCCCGATCGCAGTTTTAGCCTTGAGTTTTTTGAGTTATATAAAATATCGAACCTCAATGACTCAACTTAACTTTAAAAATATGGCTGGATTGCAAGGAATAACATGTCTGTAAAAAACTTTCATCAGGCTAAATGCGCTGACCAGGATCCCTCACTATTTCAAATTTTAGCAAAGAATGAAGTTACAAACAGTTAATATTGAATACAGTAGAGATAACTTGTCTTATTAGTAATCGCTCAGTTTTCCTAATAGTTCGTCATTCATTGCTTTATACGTAACCCAGCAACATAATGCTAAAAACACACAATACGTTTTTGCCGATGGTAATAAAGAGAAGGATCCTAATTATTACAAAAAGAAATAGAAACAGTAGCCTTTCAGAATCAAACAAGCAAACTCGGTTACTGTGTCACCTAGTCAAAGCGGTCAAGGTTAGTCAAAAACTGCCGAAGTGTTCAAAACATAGCAAATTCCACACAATAAGCGACTCTAGCAGAGTGGGGGAAAAGCGATGTTGGTTCATACCAATATCTTTTTGAATTAAATGGATTTTTCTATGAAACACACGACCGTATAAGTAATCAGAGCAGGTTTTCGTTTTAATTTTAATACATTAAGTTATAATAAATACTGGTGGATTAAGCCCAACTGTACGCGCCGTAAAAATTAGAATATCTTGTTTATTTCTTTAGTACACGCAATATTTGTATTTACGGACTCACCGTCTGTTGTTCGAACTTCCCTAATGAGAAGTCCGGATAAGCGAGCGTTTACAGATACCTCTATAGTTATAAAAAAACATTGATCTGTATCTAGTGTAATTGTAAGATTCATCTAGGGTATACAAAATATTATCTTACATCCTGCAAAATAAGCGTGTTTTATCAAAGGAAAATCCTATAAACCTTCAAACATATTAAAATCCGTTTGAACAAAAATGAGACAGTTAATCAAATAATAACTTATATAAAAGAACAAATACATTTGTCTCATAAATCGTAACATTGTTCAAATGACCCAACAGAATTCTCCCACACCGCAGTCGTAGTTTGCGCGCAAAATCTCGAGAAGCATGCACCCTCGAATGTCTTAGTGCTGTAAAAAGACTTTGCTGGAAATGAAATTTTAAATCCTCCTTCCCGACACTCTGAAATATAACGATTTCCGCGAACAAAGCCCTAAAGTATACATATCGTGGATACGGAAGTTATAAATATCGCATTTTTTATTGTTGCTAATTTTTAATCACGCCCAACCAGTCGTGGATGAATCTCTCTGATAATCTATCTAAAGTATATCCGCAAAGTCATTCAAAAGCAGAGGTGATTCAGCAAGAATTTTTTTTTTTTTATGCTTCTACCTGAATACCAGGAAGTTTCTCCACTAGCGAGTGATCTCTGGGAGAAAAACGGATGTCATTGAAAACAAAATACGGTCTAAGGACAAACATAAAGCTATATACGTACCTTCGCATAGACTCTCAATGAAATTTCAAAATAGAGATAATGACGAAGTTGAAAAATGTTAGTAATAGGAGCCATTAGGAAATCAAATAAGCCCATATTAATCTTTCCCTCAAACGTCATGCCATAAAAGATCGGACTTGGCGTATCTGCGCAGATTACTGTCGCTTAACAGGAACAAACGACTTCCGATAGTTTTCCAGTGCGATGTACCGACGACATCTTATCTCTGTTAGGTTAGAAATAAATTTTTTTTTCACCAACTTGGACTTACTTAAAGGCTTTTACCAGATACCATTACCTAAGTGATTGTACCTCATACACCGTTTTCAGCACACCCAGGGGACATTATCAATTTTTACGTATGCCTCCGGCTTACGTTGCGCCCCAATTACAATATAGTGTTTGGAGACTTTTAGGGGATACTCTACATGCCTATTGGTTGGTCTTATAATCTTTTCTAATACCTTAGAAGTACATTCACATAAACTAGAGCTAGTGCTACAGAGACAAAGACAAATAATCTCAGAGTAAAATATCTAAATGTGAGTTTTTTAAAATTTTTTTAAACCGAACATGGTTTATCTAGGTTTTATGTGTCCTGGTCAAGGTCTTAAAAGTATCCATGTAAGGTCTCGGCTATTCATAACTTTCCGGTACTTATTGAACGTAAAAGGGGGTATACAGCACTTTTGCGTTAATAAGTACCGCTGCCACCAATATTAGGGCTTGTGCCTTGTATGATAAGGCGCCCTATGAGGTAATGTTAGACTAGCGATAATCTATACGCTAAGTCGGTTTGGTATTGCACTTCCATCTTCAATGGAGTGTCTGGGGTTTTGTAGATCACTTACGAAGTCGGTATTATCTTTACGACGATGTGTTAAACTCATGGTTCGGTGAGGTTCTTGTAGAAAACACTAAGTATAAAAATGATATAATTTCTTCTGAAGTTTTACATGCTGAAGATCAGATATGACTGTACAAGTCTTCCAATAACGATAGCTTGATCGCTTCTGCCAATGATGATGGCTAATCCTATTCCTTCTAAATGATAAAGCTTAGGTAAAGAGGTACAGTCTTCTAAAAGACGATAGCTCACTCTGTTCTGCCTGTCTACCATCTCTGTTACAAAGTTATGAAGGAACAGACAGTAGTTCGAACATATGAACATACTATTCAGATGACATAGTT
>NC_087200.1:194701043-194713543 GCF_015104395.2 Macrobrachium nipponense | reverse complement strand
TATATATATATATATATATATATATATATATATATATATTTATATATATATATATATATATATATATATATATATATATATATATAGTATATATATATAATAATAATAATAATAATAATAATATGCTTTATTTCGGCTCGGGGCCATATACATTGATTATACAAAATACAGACGGTAGCAAACACAATCTAGATACATGTGAACATGATAAAATAGAAAAAGAAAATGAATAATCGGCACTTATCCACAAAGTAGCTGAGGTAGCATAAAAGCTAGTAATCATCATACTGGTAATAACAGTAATAATATTGGTGAGGGAAAAAAAACAAAAAATATGCATTGAGAGTAATAAACAGATGGTGCATATATTATATAACTCACATTTCAACTAGAGACCTTAGGTGTTACAGTAGTCAGGTCCAGAGGGCTTAATACATAAATTAAATGTAAATAAAAAAACTTTAACTTGATAGTAATCACAGTAATAATGAAAAATTAAAATATTCAGCAATAAGAAAAATGTAATAATGACAAAAACTGCGATGACATCTTGCCAATACAGAGATTAAGTCCTTTAGGGGACAAAGGCCTCATTTTTCCCATCTTCCCACAATTTTGATTTTCTTCTTGCTTCACTCCTTAGGATGCTTTGTATGAGAGCGATTGCTGCTGTTTCTCACTCGGGTTACCAGACTGGACATTGTTTTTTTTCGCCTAACAATGATATTTAATTGTCCAGGTGGTTTTCTATGAACATCTGTGTGGCAGAGTGGTAGCGGGGAGTGTTTGTGAGGCGTCTAGAATGTCATTGTGCACAACAGTGATGCGTCGCATGTCTCTCGGGTATAGTTCGTCCAGAGGGAACACCCATAGATACTGTAGCAGTACGAGCGGAAGAGCAGCAGTTTCACAATTGGAGAGAAAGTATTTCATTCGTTCCTTGACAATATCTTAGTAAGGACGAAAGCCCTTGGATTTCTGACAATCATTTTCCTGTGGTATTCGCTTATTTAATGAAGTCACGTGCATGACTGTGATTTTTTAAGTATATATATATATATATAGATATATATATATATATATATATATATTATATATATAATATATATATATATCACGAAGGAAGTAGTAGGAAAGGCAGCCTTATCCTTTAACAGTTTATTAAGTGGCGACATTTCGCGACGAATTCCAAGTCGCATTTTCAAGGCTAAAAATACATAAAATAATAGAACATTCATATTCAAATTAATTTAATTTATAATAAAACTCTTATGGTAACAGCTCTCGATATAAAAGTTAAACTTAAACATTACCTTCAAAGGGAAACAAATTACAAGTACAGGACTTCAGTAATTCCTCTTGATCTCAGACGAAGAAGGAAGAGGAGTGCGAAGAAAAATTAAATTAATTCGTTTTTACATATATATATATATATATATATATATATATATATATATATAATATATATATATATGTGTGTGTGGTGGTGTGTGTGTGTGTGTGTGTGTGTGTGTGTGCGTTGCATGTAAGTATAACTAACTGAATCACGAAAGTTTGGAACGTAATAAATGCAAATAAATAAGGTATAACCCACGAAGGAAGGTGAAACACTTCGCGTTTATACCCTTATATATATATATTTATATATATATATATATATATATATATATATTATATATATATATAAATATATACATATATAATATAATATATATATACCATATATATATAGATATATATATATATTAAGGTATATATATATATTATCCGAACGAAAAATGAAACATGAAACCAAGACAAAAATTGCACGATAAAAGCACAGAAAAGAATTTCTCTTCCCCCATGGTATACATATACCTGAGAGTGGATGCACAGCCCAGCCCAGCCCAAATCACCTCGCGAGCAGAACTGGCTGTCATTCTTCATCTCCAATATTAGGCCAGCAACTCTCCTAGACATAATATTATCTCTCCCGAGCAACTCAGCGCCAACGGTCGTGATGACATGAGATGAGGCGGAACCGAGAGATTCTGGTCAGGTACAAAGAAGGATGGATATTTTTCCTTGCCTTCTGCTGCTTCTGCTGCTTCTGCTGCTGTTGTTAAGTGAACTTGTGGAAGTTCTTCTGTATATTCGTATTTCCTGTTTTTCTTTGACAGTGGTGTTTTTTTTTTCGTTTTTGTTTACGTCTTCTCAGACATAACGATGGAAGTTGGGGAGTTTTGCTGCCGTGTCAGGACGGAGGTAAAACTTGGAGTTTGGGATGATATATGGGTTCGGTTTTTTGCTTTGAGTGGTGTTTACTTCCGTGGAAAGTTAGGCTTTGGTTTGAAGATTGTTGTTAAATGACTATGAATATAACAAGGCGTGATCTGGCCTCCGGCTAATTCTGGATGCGTGCGAGATTTTCCCCAAACTCATAAATATTCCTAATGTAACATGAACTAGAACGTGGTAAAATCTATGGTCAAACAGAGCCTTGTTTCACCAACGAAAATTGAAATAAATATACTATATTTTATAAGAAATAATTTTTTTACCGTTTAACATGTGCATCATTTAATTTTTACATTATCATTCTAATAAATAAATCATAGATATCCTTTCCTAACATTCCTATATCTTTAACTCAATGCGGAAAACATTTTCCAGACCTTTTTAGGCTCTTCCACTGACCTTTCCTACCCCCCATAAGAAGAAGAAGAAGAAGAAGAAAAACAACAAAGTAGTTTTAGGCTTACTCCCCGAGTAAGCAAAAATAACAACAGAGGATATAATAAGTGAGAATTTATTGTTAACAATAGCAAATTTTTTCCAATGACTATTCATTAAATAGATAATATCTAGCTTCATATTTCATGACAGTGTATGGACATTCAAATTCTTTAAAAAATGAAAAATAGACATTTATAATAAAAAGGAATGAACAGATAAAAGAAAGCAAAAGTCTAATAATGAGTAGGATTTTCAGAATAATTTAAATAATTTAACTTTAAATGTTTCTTACACCATTTTAAATAGTATGATCTCGTCATAAAATATGCTTTGAAATAAATTTTATAACTATCAAAACCAAGACAACACCGACCCCCCTCCCCTAACATTTTTTCATCGGACTAACCTTTCGTATTTTTTCCATTTTCAAAGAAAACTTATTGACTGCCTTCTGCTTTTAGCAAATAGCAATTAATCTAAATCATGGACACATCTCTCTCTCTCTCTCTCTCTCTGTTTCCCTTCCCAAATGAAAAATGAGGGAGGGGAGGCAGTAAATGAGTGGAGATTTGTGGAGATGAAATCGCAGACTAGCCATTCCCTTCTTGTGTACAGAATTCTCTCCTAGCTTCTTTGTTCCATGGATCACAAACCCAAGTTCTTGATTAAAGGCCATGGGCAGCTTTTATTATTATTATTATTATTATTATTATTATTATTATTATTATTATTATTATTATTATTATTATTATTCAGAAAATGAACCCTATGCATGTGAAACACGAACACGGGGTCGTTGACTTGAAATTCAAGCTTAAAAAAAAAAAAAAAAAAAAAAAAAAAAAAAAAAAAAAAAAAAAAAAAAAAAAAAAAAAAAAAATGGTGTTCGCTTGAAAGAAGTAACAATCCTTGACAGAAGTCAATTCGAAAACTCTGACAGAAATCAAATTGAGGCGTTTTTTTTGTTAAATAATGCAAACGGTTATGTGGTGGGATTGCATATATATGTATGATTATTTATATATATTATATATATATAATATAGTATATATATATATATATATATATATATATATATATGTCAGCTACGAAAAAACCAAAGTTTTTATAGTCCATAGAGGGTTGAAAAACCTTATTATGTCTGTCCCTGAGTCAACGGAAATCGATGGGCTCTCGTAAGAGACCGAATTCGTGGAAAGTGGTTTTTTGCGAGATATCCTTCAATATATCAGAGTGAATGAAATGAAAAAACGTTGAATAAGGTCTCTCTCTCTCTCTCTCTCTAGTAGTAGCCATCTTGCTTGGTGAGACGTACCCGCGTGAAGTCAGATTAATCAACAGATATCACAAGTTTTAACATACGACTAGAATTTGAGAAATATCTAGAAGTGTTCGTGAACTATCGGTGATAAGATTAGTGTGAAAATAGTAGGATAAGCGTCTTCTAAGTTAGTTTATCAAGTGTAATACTATAAATCAGAACAAGATGGCAGTAAGTTCCAACTGCGGGAAGAGGTGGCGTAATTTGGCGTGTTTTAGCAGATTCGCAATACGATGAGGTAGCAGGAAGGGAACTGGCATTTCTCATCTATGAAATCAGCATCATTCTAAGTCTAACCAAAAAGATACAAAAGCATTCATAGATATATTAGAAGGATATAATCCTTCAAACTGGAACAAATCTAATGAAAACATCTTGAAAATAATTGAAGAAGTTCCAAATAAAATCCAAGTGGTCAAGAGACTCTAAGAAATATACATAAACCAACATATTCCGACAAAGAAAATGAATAAGGTGAATCTTGTGGAATATCCTAATTGATGCATTAGGAAAAAGAACCGCCAAAAGCATGCAAACTGTGTAAGGTTTGGTATAGCATAGTCAATCCACAAAACCTAATCAGAAAATGTGCTGCATGCAACATTCCGACCCATCCACAGTGTGCTGAGGTAATACAAGATTTGAGAAAAGATACAAGAATTTTTTGTTCAACATGTCTATCATGGATAGACAATGTTTATTAAATCAAGATTGAATGTACAAATAGTTTGAGGATGAAGAAGAAGAGAAGAGGAAGAAGAAGAAGAAAAAGAAGAAGAGGAAAACGGAAGAGAAGTAAACAAAAATGAAATGACAGAAAAAAAATAAGGAAAACAAAGAACAAGATAAAAGTATGGATGCAGAGATACTCATTGATACTACATATGAGGCAATAAAGCAGCATACTACGAAGAAATAAATTACGATATGACAAACAGAAAAGCAAATCCGAAGAGGCTCTACCCAGATCTACACAATGACGGGAAAGAGGAAAAAATAGACAAGAAAAAGACAAAATCTGCAACCTTTTGAAAAGAGGGAAATTGCAGATTTGGAGAAAGATGTTACTACAAACATCCTAAGATATGTCAAAACTATGAAATATATGGTAAATGTGCATACTTAGATGGATATGGGATGATTGCAGAGATCTGCATCCAAAAATATGTAAAAACCTAAAAGAAGGAAAGGATGTAAGTTCGACAAAAAATGCAAATATATCACCCTGTAGCCATGAATCTAATCAAATAAATAACCAACCAAGTAATAAAATCAAATCCAAGAAAGAAACAAATAAAGAGAGAAATCAAGAATATCAGGTAAAAGAGAAAAGCAAACCACCAATGAGATATGCAGAGGTGTCAGCAAAAAATTTCAAAGCATCAGCTCCGAAATTCTACTCAAGAGAATAACTGTATTTATTATGCAAGAGGATATTGCAGAAACGGCGGAGAAATTGCAGATTCAGACACAAAATGAATAATTATGATGAAGGAAGATCAAATATTATGGAAAAGTTGGATTTTTTAATGTCAGAATTTCTGGAAATGAAAAAAAGAACAACATCCAGAACAGGAAAGAGACATGGGAAAATCCTTATTACTACCATTATTAAATGAAGGAAAAAACCACGCAAACCATCATAGTTGATGAATGCGCAGGGTTTTAGTTACGAGTACTCAAAAAGAAAAATAGAGTACTTAGAAGAACTAACCCAAAATAGAAAAGAAAATAGATATAATGAATATAAGTGAAACCTGGTATTCCCAAGAGACTGGGAATGATGATCAAATAAAAGGGTTCCAAACTTATAGATCAGATAGAAAAAATAGGATCAAGGGGGAACCGCAATATGGGAAAGACAAAAACAAGGAAAAATATATGAGAAATATAGTAACTCAGAAATGTGAACTAATAGCGGTAGAATTTGAATCAGAAAAATTGATGAACATAGTAATATATAGACCTCCTAATACTAAAGAGTTGACTTAATAATTGAAAAATTGGATGATATATGTAGAAATCACAAGGACTGGACTATTCTCCTATCTGGTGACTTCAACTTTCCTTTCGTAGAATGGAAAGAACGAATAGGAGATTGTGGTTGTACTTATACATATAAAAAAGAGAGTAATAGAATGCAGAAAATAAGAGGCAATTTGAAAAGCTATTAGATATGCTACTAGAATACAACATTCAACAAATAAATCACCTGCCAACAAGAAAGGAAAAATACTTTAGACCTAGTATTTGTGAACGAGATGAATTATGTTAAAGAAATAATAGTTTATAATGCGAGTATTTCAGACCATAATGTCATAGAATTAACAGTTCATTCCAAAGCAAGTGAAAATAGAGATAAGCAAGAAATGAAAAAGTGGGAAGGATATGGGAAATACAACTTCTACAGTAAAAATATAAAATGGTCAGAAATTAATGAAGAATTAAACAAAGATTGGGATAACATTTTCGTAAGTGATGACATAAGGGTAAATACGGAGATATTATATAAATATTGGAGAAAAATAGTGAAAAATATATACCGAAGAAGAAAAGTAAACATCATTCATGCATACCAAGAGACAGAAGGATCTTGTTCCAGAAAATCAGAAAGTGGAAAAAAGGTCTTGCAAAAGAAAAAAATGCATGAAAGTTATAGAACTAAAAAGTAAGATAGAAAATGCAGAACAAAAGATTATACATCAAAAAGAAAATGAAAACGGGACTTGGAAGAAAAAACCCTATTAAATATCAAGCAAAACCCCAAACTATTATACTCATATGCGAAGAAGATGAATAAAAGAAGAATAGAAATAGGCCCTCTGAGAATTGAAGGGAGATTAACGAATGAAAAAAAGGAAATTTGCAACATACTGGCAGAACGATATAAGAGAGAATTCAACCCTAGAATAGATAATGAAGATAATGATATAGAAGTAAGGGAAGAAAATAGTGAATATTTAGCTGACATAGAAATTAATGAAGCTGATATTGTGCAGGCAATTAATGAAATTAAAAATGGAGCTGCTGCAGGGCCGGATGGAGTCCCTGCTATTTTGTTTAAAGAAAGTAGTTCATTCTATCGCAAAGCCACTTGCAATATTATTAAGACAAAAGTGTAGATACAGGCAAGATTTATGATGAGCACAAATTAGCATATATCACCCCTACTTTCAAAAGTGGATCAAGACTAGAGGCAAGTAATTATAGGCCTGTGAGTCTAACATCACTATATGAAAGTGTATGAAAGGGTATGAAGAAAAATATTATGAAACATTTAATAAAAAATAATTTGTTTATATAGGACAAACACGGTTTCGTACCCGGAAAAAGTACACAAACCAACGGTTAGTCCACCGTGAGAACATATTCAAAAATATGAAAAGCGGAAATGAAACATGATGTGGTTATCTAGACTTTGCAAAAGCTTTTGACAAAGTAGACCATAATATATTAGCAAAGAAAATTAGAAAACAATATCGTAGATAAAGTAGGAAGATGGTTTAAAAGAATTTTACACAACAGAAAAAAAAAAAAAAAAACAGATAGTTATTGCAAACGACGAGAAATCGGATGAAACCAAGGTAATATCCGGTGTGCCACAAGGTACGGTGCTAGCTGCAATATGTTTGTTATTATGATTGAAGACATAGACAGTAATGTTAAGGATTCGGTAGTGAGTAGTTTCGCTGATGACACAAGAATAAGTAGAGAAATTACTTGTGAGAAGATAGGAACGCTCTACAAAGAGACCTTCAACAGTATATGATTGGGCAGAGGTAAATAGGATGGTATTTAACTCTGATAAATTTGAATCAATAAATTATGATACAGAGAAGGAAAGCTATATGCATATAGGGACCTAATAATGAGACAATCACAAATAAGGAAGCAGTTAAAGACCTTGGTGTGATGATGAATAGGAACATGTTATGCAATGATCAAATAGCAATTCTGTTGGCAAAATGTAAAGCAAAAATGGGAATGTTGTTACGGCACTTCAAACAAGAAAAGCTGAACACCTATGATTATGCTTTATAAAACCAATATTGTTTCGTAGTCCACTTGAATATTGCAATATGATATGGTACCCACACTATCAAAAGGATATTGCACAAATAGAGAGTGTACAAAAGGTCCTTTACAGCTAGAATAGAAGAAGTTAACGGACCTAGACTACTGGGAAAGACTACAATCCTTAAAATTATATAGTCTAGAAAGGAGAAGAGAACGCTACATGATAATTCAGGCATGGAAACAGATAGAACGAATAACAGAAAATATCATGGAACTAAAAATATCAGAAGAGCAAGCAGAGGTAGATTAATAGTGCCCAAACTATACCAGGAAAATAAGGAAAGCACACAGGACATTAATCCACTACGCACCAGCATCGATAATGCAGCGTCTATTCAATGCGTTGCCAGCTCATCTGAGAATATCAGGAGTGAGCGTAGATGTGTTTAAGAATAAGCTCGACAAATATCTAAACTGCATCCCAGACCATCCAAGATTGGAAGATGCAAAATATACGGAAGATGTACTAGCAACTCTCTGTAGACATTAGAGGCGCCTCACACTGAGGGACCTGGGGCAACCCGAACGAACTGTAAGGTAAGGTCTCTCTCTCTCTCTCTCTCTCCTATCTGGTTCTTCATCTCTCTCTCTCTCTCTCTCTCTCTCTCTCTCCACTCTCTTCACTCTCACTTCTCTTTCTCCACTTTCCGTTCTCTCCACCCTTTCCGTTAAATTCTCCCCCTTCCCGTTAATTACTCTCTCTCTCTCTCTCTCTCTCTCTCTCTCCACTTCTCTTTCGCCCCCACTTCCTTTTCTCTCCACCTTTCCTTTCTCTCCACTTCCCGTTAATTAGCTCTCTCTCTCTCTCTCTCTCTTCTCTCTCTCTCTCTCTCTATTCTACTTTTCTCTCTTGTCCCCTCCATTCCACTCTCTCTCCTCTCTTGTTGAACTTCTCTATCTCCCCTCACCCTCCCTCTTCAACTACGCCCCCCCCCCCACTCTCTCTCTCTCTCTCTCTCTCTCTCTCTCTCTCTCTCTCTCTCTCCAGCCCTAATCATTAATCTTCACTTGCAGTTAAAACAAAAATCCCACGAAGGACACTCGACAATACGAGATCGATACTCGGAAGATGTTGGCTGGTGATGTTGATGGAATGACGACACTAACTCTGGTCGTACAATAATGTTTGTAAACAACCTGTCGTCTGTAGAATATGAGAAAGTTTATATATGTATCTTAAAGTAACGTAGAAGGGGCTAAGGGATGTTGCGTTTTTGGATAGATAGAGAATGGTTTTTTCTCATGGAGAATAATCGATAGGATAATTTTTTTTAGGTTAAATGTAGTTCGACAAAGAAATAGATGCATAGGTAGGTAGGTAATTTCTGTAAATAATATATATATATATATATATATATATATATATATATATATATATATATATATATATATATATATATATATATATGACTTGGTTTGAGTTTCATAATTATTGTGATAAAAATATATATTCCACATTAAGACTTTGAGAGTAAGTCTAGGAAATATTAATGTAATCTATATTTCATTATAATATTCCTAATGTAATTTAATATTTCATTATAAGATTCTTAATGTAATTCATATTTCATTATAATATTCTTAATATAATTCATATCTAGAATAATTCCCAGAAATATTGATCAATTTCTACTTTCGCCTGATCGTTTTGGGATAACAGAGAGAGAGAGAGAGAGAGAGAGAGAGAGAGAGAGAGAGAGAGAGAGAGAGTTTCACAATGTCCATCCACTTCAAAACCATTGCAGACCAACACCATCAAAGCTGTTGCTAACTGCAACGGGTACAAGTGTTAACAAGTGATACCTCGTTTGTACCCAGAGAGTTTTAATTAGAAATGTTTGTTATTGGAATCAAACTGCCGCTCTCACAGGAAGTAGGACACACGCCAAGGAAAGGATGAGAACATTATTATCCCAAAACGTTCAGGAGTTTTTATATTTTTATTTTTTTTGGCAACAGGGAAAATAGTAATTGGCCAATATTTTTTTGAATTTTTCTCGATACGAATCATAATAAAAATATTATACTGAAATATAAATCATATTAAGAATATTATAATGAAATATAAATTATATTAAGAATATTATAATGACATATAAATTAAATTATGAATATTATGAATATTATAATGAATAAAAAATAAGTTTTAAAAAATTCCTAAGTGTTTCTTGTAGCTGTAATTGGTTAATATTTCCTGGACTTACTCTCAACGCCTAAATATGGAATACAATTTTTACCATACTAATTGGGGAACTCAAAACAAGTCCTAAGTATGCTCAACCAAAAGTGCGTGATAGCTAAGCCTACCAATTTTATATATAAAAGCAAATAAGTTTAGATATTAAAAATTGAAATCAAGGCTGAGTTACCTCTAGCTAATCATAGTATGAAGAATGATAGGTTTCAAATTTTCAAATTGCAATTGAACTGGTTACGCTACTGAATTTGAAAAGTGCATGTGACTTTTATAAAATAAATTTGAAAAAAATGACAATAAAAATGAAGAGTATAAAAATGCTGTAGAGGAATTTGCAGTAACTAAGTATTATGAGCAAAAGGTATTTTCCTGAGCAAAGCCGTAATTAAGAGTATAGAAGGGCTGTGACTTATTGAACTGATTATGATACTGAATTTGAACAAGGCGTGATCCAATATTCAGCTTACTCAGGGCGCATGATAAAATCTACAGTCCAACGAAAATTAAAATAAATAAGCTATATTGCATTAGAAATCATGTTTCTTTACTGCTATAACATGAGCATTATTTATTTTTTACATTTTCATTCTAATTGATAAATCATAAATATCCTATTCTAAAATTCCAGTAACTTAAAACAAAACACCTTTTTTCAGACCTTGTTATGCTTTCTTACCTCCAAAGTAAGAAGAAGAACCACAACAACAACAACAAGAACAAAGTGGGATTATACAACTCGGTACATAAACATTAGCCGCAATTGGTATTTATAAAGGTTAATACATTGTAGCTAATGTTTATATGTTAAGTTGCACAATCCATAGCTGGTCATACAGTTTCTTCACTTGGCTGTTTCATAAATAAGACGTAAACACATTAACATATCTTAGGTTTTTTTGTTAATTTATGTCGTAATACTTATAAATTCACAATCCTTCTACATCTTTACTTATGAATTTATTTAGGAAAATACCTGCTTATAAAATTACCCCTAAAAATCTCACTACCGGAATTTTACATTCATGTCCATTTTTTTTTTTTTTTTTTTTTGCTTTATGAATGTCGCATCTACTTTTCAAATCCAGCGTCACTGTCCTTCTATACCCTCTCTCAGGGCTTTGCTTAGGTAATACCTTTTGCTTATAGTATTTGCTTACAGCATTATTATACTCATCTTTAAATTTTGAATTTTTCTTCATTTTCATTTTACGAAATTCAATACACTTTTCTAATTCAGTATTGTAACCAGTTCAATTCCATGTTTTTTTTTATTATTATAACATGATTAGCTAGAGGTAACTCCTTTATGATTTTATTTTCTGATATTGAAACTCACATTTTCGTCAGAAAATGAGAGCTTAATACTAAATGAAAATTTGTTCTTATATATATATATATATATATATATATATATATATATATATACATAAATATATATAGTATATATTCAATTGGCTAATTAGTGTCAAAACTATTTTTCCTTATCTGTCTTTGTTTCTAAAATCTATATGAGTGAAGGTATGATGTTTTTAAAGATAATTATTTTAAATACAAATGACATTATAGTCAGTTGCTGTACCATCTGATCATACGATAATACATAAATACATAATTTAAGTAAAATAAACGAAAAGATCAATGGAATAGTTTATGGTCCTTTTAGTTCAGAGTTAAAAGCAAGGCGTGATCCAATAACCAGCCTACTCGGAGCGCATGCTAAAATCTGTTGTCAAGTGTAGAGCGCTGTTTCACCAACGAAAATTAAAATAGATACGCCACATTTTATTAGAAATAATTGTTCTGTACTGTTTAACATGAACATTATTCATTTTTTACATTTTCATTCTAATAAATAATTCATAAACATCCCATCATCAAATTCCTGTATCTTTAACTCAACACGAAACACCTTTTTCAGAAATTTTTAGGCTTTTCCATAGATCTTTCCTATCCCCCCAACAAGAACAACAAGAACAACAACAACAACAATAAAGTAATGTGTAGGCTTACTCCTCGAGCAAGCGAAAAATCCGGTATTGTCTTGTGAGGGGGACAAAATTGATGACGTGACCTAAGAAGCAGTATGTCTTGTTTCTCCCACTGACCGATAGATGGCACCAGCTTGCAGATTTATATGAAACCCTTTTTAACAGCAAAGGAGAAAGTATTTACAAACACGAATAAAATGGC
>NC_087200.1:194677407-194690543 GCF_015104395.2 Macrobrachium nipponense | reverse complement strand
TCCGTAATAAAGCTCTCTGGATAAAATTCTCCTCTGAACAAGAGTGGAAAAATTTATGGAAAAACGGGATTTTCTCGATGCGTATTCAATCACGCAAGTTTGCGAGAGAGAGAGAGAGAGAGAGAGAGAAGAGAGAGAGAGAGAGAGAGAGAGAGAGAGAGATGGTATGAACGTATGTCTACTATATCTGGTCATT
Source organism: Macrobrachium nipponense (assembly GCF_015104395.2). Classification (NCBI taxonomy): domain Eukaryota; kingdom Metazoa; phylum Arthropoda; class Malacostraca; order Decapoda; family Palaemonidae; genus Macrobrachium; species Macrobrachium nipponense. The sequence goes on along the minus strand of NC_087200.1, from coordinate 194,690,347 downwards.
ACTGGTGCGTGTAGCGGATAGAACCGTAGATACATTGGGTCTGTTGTTTATATTTTTGCTTTCTGGTTTTGTAACCTTCTTTATAGAAAATTTATTATTAGTATAGCATGTGAAGCCTTTTCATTTTCAGTAAAGTACAAGAAGTACTCTAGAAGAAGCCAAGAATCACCTACCTCTAATTTGTTGGGACATTTCTCTCAACATTTAACTCTTAAATCATTTTTCTATATTGCCGCTGATTAAACTAACATGCAGCATTATATATCAGGCTCAAACTTAAATAATAAATATCTGTACTACAGAACTAATTTCAAAAATTCATAATTTTTTTACGTGCAATTATTTCACAAAGGACGTACCTTTATGCTTTTTGTTTAATTAGCAGAAATTTCTTTTGATCCAAAGATAACATTTGGAAATCAGTGCATGATTCATTCACTGGAATATGAGTTACAAAACAAAATAATTGATATTCTCGCATCAGTGTTTGATATTTCACATGACAATCCGTATTTGTAACGTGTTCTTTTGATGTTTACCTCCCCCCCACCCCGCTCTTTTGTTTATGTTTTTCTGTTTTTTCTTTGATTCACAAAATAACAAAAGGTAATCACTATTCAATTTCATATTTTAATTATAAATTTATAATTATTTATAGAAGGGGAGGTAGAAATGAATTATAAGTACGATGATACAATATATATATATATATATATATATAGATATATATATATATATATATATATATATATATATTCCATACCACTAATGGCACTAATGGAATAAACCAGACGTCCCTGAATTCAGAGCAATATCAGCAAAAGCGAAAGACAGAGAGAGAGAGAGAGAGAGAGAGAGAGGGAGGCTGAATATTGGAAACTTACATGGCAAAGGGAGCTGAAGACTTCAGTGTGGAAGGGTGTAGGAATTAATAGGGAGGAAGAATATGTGAAAGGAACGTATGTATAGTATATATATATATATATATATATATATATATATATATATATATATATATATATATATATATATAATATATATATATATATATATATATATATATATATATATATTTATAAAATTTCTTAAAACGGAAGCCGATATCCTCCGTTCCTTGCGAAGGATCTGGAGAGGGCCTCTGTAGGGGTTTTCTGTGTAGGATTTCAGCAAATGATTTCTATGTAGGATTTCGGAGTAGGACTCCTGCTTAGGAATTCTGTGTTGTACTTCTCCCAAGGACGTCTGTAGTGTACTTCCACAGAGGACCTTTGTGAAGGATTTCTGCCGGAGAATCCTTCGTAGGATTTCTGAGTAAGACTCCTGTTAAGGAAGTCTGTGTAGGACTTTTGCCGGGTACTTCCACAGAGGGCCTCTATAAAGGATCTCTGCCAGAGACTCCTGTGGAGGACTTTTGCAGAGGATTTCTGCCGAGGACTTCTGTGGAGGATTTCTGTGTAGGTTATATGAAGGACTTCTGAAGTAGACTTCTGCAAAGGGTTTCTGCAGAGGCCTTCAGTGGATAACTCCTGCAGGGGACTTCTCTGCAGGATTTTTTTGTCGAAAATATGATTTTTTTTTAAATAGAAAAATTTTTTTTTTAATATTTCTCTTGATATGAGAACAGTGTAGGTCATAACATCCCTTCATATAAGGCTGTGATGGGTGGTGCCTTAAACATGAGAACTAAGTAGATCCTAATTCCGTTCTATATAAAATCACTATGGAGCCTTGCAGTAAATATTCTTTTGAATATGAGAACAAAGTAGATCCTAATTCCTTTTTATATAAAATCACTATGGAGCCTTGTGGTAAATATTCTTTTGAATATGAGAACAAAGTAGATCCTAATTCCGTTCTATATAAAATCACTATGGAGCCTTGTATAAATATTCTTTTGATAGAGAACAAAGTATCCTAATTCTTTTTTATATAAAAATCTATGGACCTTGTAGTAAATATTCTTTCGAATATTAGAACAAAGTAGATCCTAATTCCTTTTTATATAAAATCACTATGGACCCTTGTAGTAAATATTCTTTTAAATATGAGAACAAAGCAAAGTAGATCCTAATTCCTTTTTATATAATATCACTATGGAGCCTCTTGGTGCATATTCTTTTAAACATGAAAACAAAGGAGATTCTAATTCCTTTTTATATAAAATCACCTTGGGTCATTGTAGTAAATTTCTTTTAAATATAAGAACAAAGTAGATCCTAATTCCTTTATATATAAAATCATTATGAAGCCTTGTAGTAAATATTCTTTTAAATATGAGAACAAAGCAAAGCAGTTCCTAATTCCTTTTTATATAAAATCACCATGGATCCTTGTAGTAAATATTATTTTAAATTTGAGAACAAAGTAGATCTTATTTTCCTCAATAATATCATGATATGCTTTCATAAAAAAAATAGAAATACGTTCCAATTTCTCCTTGGCAAGGGAACATGAAAAATGACATGTGAAGCAGAGGAATGTTTAAGAAAGCCTTCATTGCAAGAACTCACGTTTCTTGAAGATTGAAAAAAAGATAGGCAAGCAACAGACTGAGGCAAGATCTTGATACTTTCCTGAACGACCTCGTGACTGAATGAGTGGCACTTTGTGTCAGGAACATCAGCCAGCGCTTGAGACATCAGTGTCCAGGTTGCAGGTGACGTCGTTTGAAGAAAAATAATAATAAAAAATAATAGTGATAGTGCGTCCTAGTCTTCAAAAGAAGCAATCTTCCATAATGGAAAATGACTGACTACAAATATAAGGGCAAAGGTCGCCTGACTACATACATTTCGCTCCTCAGTATTCTAAACTGATGCAAACATTTATACGTACAAACATCGACGAGCCTTCTGCATACGTATTGCAAATATAAACCATCATTGGACTTCCAGTTAAAGGATTAATGTATCATTGAAATCCGTACAATTCTGTTTTACATTTCCTCGTGAGGTACATCTTATTAGGGGAAATGGTTGAATGCTATATATATATATATATATATATATATATATATATATATATATATATATATATAATATATATATATATATATGATAGATATAGATATATATATAGATATAGATATATATATATATATATATATATATATATATATATATATATAGATAACATATATATATTATATATATATATATATATATATATATATATATATACTATATATATATATGTTTATTTTTTTTTTCCTTATATAATATATATATATATATATATGTATCTATATATATATATATATATATATATATATATAGATACATCATATATATTTATATATATATATTATATATATATATATATATATATATATATATATATATATATATACTTTACATATACATCAAAAAAATGGAACCCATAAAAGCCTCAAAATGTATAAAGTTAATGCGTCTGTAGAGGGAGACGGTTGGTATCTGAAATATAATAGGAACACTAGACACGATCCCAAAAAAAGATCCCTGGAAAGGAGTCTGGAAAACCTAGAGACTGAAGTAGCTCCAGGACTCATGCAGAAGAGTGTGCACATAGTAAGAAAAGTGAAGGACTCCCAAGGAGGCAGGATGCAACCCGGAACCCCACACCATAAATACCACCCATCGATAATTTAGGACTGTGTTAAAATATAATAATAATAACTATATAATAATAATAATAATAATTTTGAATTACATTCTAGTACATCAACATTCTCCCCCCAGACCAGAAGGAATTCCTAGAGTAAGTGTATTACACCTACTATATCAAATCAAAGAATATTTGGTGCCTGATTCACATTTTCTAGGACACGCCATTATATATCTTCAATTAGTGATGATGATTCAGCTCTCCTAACTATTTTTTTTTCCTCCAGATCAGCCTTCTACTCCTCTTCCTCCTCCTGATTCTCGTTATGATTCTATAAAAGAATCGTCCTTATTCTTTCGATAATGAATCTTAACAATCCCGTAACACAGAGGGGGAGAAATGCTGATGTCAGCTCTTCCTAAGATAAATTTTTCTTCAGATATATTGATATTCCTCAAAGGATTTGATCCATTCTATCGGAATTCCGAGCATAGATGAGGGTCAGGGAACTGTATGTTTTGGTTAACACACGTAATTTATTGAATTGATTTTTCAAACGGTCTGTATAATGGTTGGCCTCATGATTAGGTACAGCTGATGCAGTTGCAAATACACGTAACTGTGATCTGTCTCGTTATGCTTTAGGCAACTGAGTCTTATTATAATTATATATATATATATATATATATATAATATTATAATATATATATATATATATACATATATGTAAAAATGTTCTGTAACCACAGAATTGGCTTGTTTGTGGATGGACCTCTTGGTATAAATACCACCTTTTCTGTAAACTTTTCTCATTCATCTACCTGAAGAGGGAGACAGCAGTCTCTGAAATATATACTTTTTTCTATATTTTGGTGTTTTTATGGCTCCTTTTATTAGATATATATATATATATATATATATATATATATATATATATATATATATATATATATATATAGTAAACTAAAGCTGGGTCTGTTTTGTTTTGGTTAATATTGATGCAAATAAATAGTTGAAGTTTAAGATGTTACAGAGATGCTATAAAATCAGATCAGAAGAGATCCTGGTTTGAGGTCATAGGCAATATATATATGCTTAATTGAGCAGCTGTCCTACTTATAAATACACTAGAAAATCCTCACTACAGATCACCGAGTCTGCCCTTGTATTTAGCATGAAAATATTATTGATAAACAAAATTGCTGAAGAAACTGTTTACATGCCATTTCAACCACTCAGTAACGGTTTATTTTTAATTAAGTTATTAATTTTCATTGGAAATGAAACGTATAGCAAATCTTACTGACAAATAAAAAGGAGCAATTTTCCTTATATTTAATAAATCGAAAGGTTCTAAGTAAATATATTCATACATTCACTTTCTTTGAACTAAATCATATGGTTAATCTTCTTACTGTCAAATGGACTGGTATTCTTCTCTTGTTCTTAAAGCAAAGCTTCTGAGTAATGCCTATCCTATCCTGTCATATTTCTTTGAACCTAAAAAATGGAAAAATAGAGAAAATGAAAGTAGCTTTCTTTTGTCTACACTTTAAGTCAATGCTAAGTAGACAAATGAGTTTAATTACTTGTTTTGACTCTAAGTAATGTGTACATTACCCTGTCATTTTTCTTTGACCCGAAACATGATCAATCATCTGACAGAAAAATGAAATTGCTCGGTTTTGTTTACACTTTAAAAAAAGATTCTCAGTAGATAAATGAGTTGGTTTACTTGTTTATACTAAGAAAAAATTCTGAGTAATGTGTACATTATCCTGTCATTATTTTTTTAACTAAAACATATGATATATTTCCTTACATAGAACAAACCGTTTCTTAGGATTATCAACAAAAAAAAATGGAGATCTAGTCTCGACAATCCGAACCGTGCACCAACCTTCGGCTTCCCATCTGTCCAGCAAAATTGTTTTCTCCTCTCTCTCTCTCTCTCTCTCTCTCTCTCTCTCTCTCTCTCTCTCTCTCTCTCTGGAACACTCGTTCCATGCTTCGTCTCTTTCCAGGAAATTCTCTCAGGAAGGCGAGCCCTGGAGCAGAGTTAATCGTTTCAGTTGGTAGGTCATCTTTTGTACTGTCCTTTTCAAGCCTTACTTCAATTTGATTATTATCATCATCATCAGCATCATCCATATCACATCATCACTCATCCATCATCATCACCTACATATCGATCATCATCCTCATCATCATCATCATCATTATTATATCATTATTCATATTATTATTATTATTAAGTCTTGCTAGAGTAGTTTTCTAAATTATATTTATTTTTTCACTTATTCTTATTATCTTTTTTGGGGGGTGGGGGTGTCTATCACAATCCCCCAATTCGACTGGGTGGTATTTATAGTGTGGGGTTCCGGGTTGCATCCTGCCCCCTTAGGAGTCCATCGCATTCATTACTATGTGCGCCGTTTCTAGGATCACACTCAACTTCCTATGATTATGGGTACTATTTCAACTGGCATATCCCATCTCCTTCTTATTTCTATTTTCAGGTCTTGATACTTTTCTCCGTTTCTTTCTCTTCAACTCTGGTGTTCCATGGTATTGCGACATCAATGAGTGATACATTCTTCTTGATTTTGTCAATCAACGTCACGTCTGGTCTGTTTGCACGTATCACCCTATCTGTTCTGATACCATAGTCCCAGAGGATCTTTGCCTGATCGTTTTCTATCACTCCTTCAGGTTGGTGTTCGTACCACTTATTACTGCAAGGTAGCTGGTGTTTCTTGCACAGGCTCCAGTGGAGGGCTTTTGCCTCTGAATCATGCCTCTTTTTGTAATGGTTCTGTGCAAGTACCGGACATTCGCTTGCTATGTGGTTTATGGTCTCATTTTTTGAATTGCACTTCCTACATATGGGAGAGATGCTATTTCCATCTATCGTTCTATGAACATATCTGGTTCTTAGGGCCTGATCTTGTGCCGCTGTTATCATTCCTTCAGTTTCCTTCTTGCGCTCTCCCCTCTGTAGCCATTGCCATTTGTCATCGCTGGCTAGTTCTGTAGTCTGTCTCATGTATTGTCCGTGCATTGGTTTGTTGTGCCAGTCCTCTGTTCTGTTTGTCATTCCCCTGTCTCTGTATAGTTCTGGTGCTTCGTCTACTTTTATCAGTCCTTGCCATGCCCTCTTGAGCCACTCGTCTTCACTGGTTTTCAGGTATTGCCCCAGTGCTCTGTTCTCGATGTTGACGCAGCCCTCTATACTTAGTAATCCTCTCCCTCCTTACTTTCGTGTTATGTATAGTCTGTCCGTATTTGCTCTTGGGTGTTGTGCTTTGTGTATTTCATGTTTCCTGGTTTTCTGGTCTGTGCTGCGAAGTTCTGCCTTCGTCCATTCCACTATTCCTGCGCTGTATCTGATTACTGGTACTGCCCATGTGTTTATGGCTTTTATCATATTTCCGGCGTTGAGTTTTGATTGAGTAACGCCTTGAGTCTCTGCATATATTCTTTCCTGATCGTGTCCTTCATCTCTTGGTGTTTTATATCCCCTCCTTCCATTATTCCCAGGTATTTGTATCCCGTCTCATCTATGTGTTTGATGTTGCTCCCATCTGGTAGCTTTATCCCTTCAGTCCTTGTTACTTTGCCTTTTTGTTTGTTGACTAAGGCACATTTTTCTATTCCAAACTCCATCCTGATATCCCCAGATAGAATCCTTACAGTCTGGATTAGGGTATCTATTTCCTTGATGCCCTTACCATACAGCTTGATGTCGTCCATGAACATCAAATGGTTAATTCTGTTACCTCTTTTCTTGAGTTGGTACCCAGCATCCATCTTCTGCAGTACTTTTGTCATGGGAATCATGGCTACTACGAAGAGTAGTGGGGACAGTGAGTCGCCCTGGAAGATCCCTCTCCTGATATTAATCTCTGCTAGTCTTATTCCAGAGCTTGCAAGTATTGTAATCCAGTTGCGCATTGTATTTTTGAGGAAGCTGATTGTTATTATTATTATTATTATTATTATTATTATTATTATTATTATTATTATTATTATTATTATTATTATTATTATTAATTATTTCTATTACTATTACTATTTTATTATTATTATTATTATTATTATTATTATTATTATTATTATTATTATTCAGAAGATGAACCCTATCCATATAGAACAAGCCTGTCACAAGGGGCCATTGACTTGAAATTCATGCTTCCAAAGAATATGATGTTTATTAGAAAGAAGTAACAGAAGACGACTGATTGTCATTTTTTTAGAGCTTGAATTTATCTACTTATATCAAACTTTTACCCTACAGGTATAAATAAAGGTAACAGGTTTTTTACGTTATCGAAATAACATTTTAGTTTGATGAAAATGTTAGCTTAGTAATTTTTGTTTAATATTTAAAAGAGAATTTTTCATGAAAAGATATTCATGTTGCAAGTTATAGTATTGCAATCTGAGTCTTCAAAACTCACTGAATTGTATATCCACTTTCAGTATCAATGCAAAACAAAAATATAATGCATAACCTCAGTATCCAGTGAAAGGGTTTACATTTATGATAAGCTCTATCTAAAGTTATCTGAACTTGAAGATCATTACTAAGTTTTTTTTTAAGGTATACTTAAGGAATCTAGCTTTCTGAGGAACTAGTGCTGAAATGGAGTACACAAAAACATATTTAAGATTTTTTTTCTAATTAATGTACGGTGTTAATTTGGTGCAGATATTTATCTATGCTTATATAAGTGTGTATTTATTAATACAATTTCAACGGACTCTACAGTGTGCTGCAAATAGATACGAATGTATTTAAAAATAAACTTTATGGATCTAGTGTGTGTGTGCATACTTATTACTATAATGTTATTGGAGCTTACAATGTGCTGCATAAATATGGGATTTTATATAAAATTAATATTTTTGTACCCAATTCCATCGTTATATATATATATATATATATATATATATATATATATATATATATATATATATATATATATATATATATGTTATATAAAGACTGATTGATATATGAGTATGAGACATTTTGTATGTCGTGCCTTGACATTCCTTAGAAATTGGGGATTCATCATTTAACTTTCCATGTAGACAGAGTCCGAGCGACAGCTTAAAAATGCTGATATATCTTGTTGGGTGGCGTGATGTCAAAGTTTCTACCTAAGCAGGTCAACGTTCGTCCTGTAGTTATGAGAGTTCGAGAGAAGTGACTTTGAAACCAGTATAGAGTGGTTATGGGGCGTGGACAAAGGGTGTGAGTTTGTCTGTACATGTGAGCCTCTTTCGTTCATAATGGTAATTAGCCAGAACGATGGAGACAGTTACTTGGAGAGAGCCGGGATGGCTTTGCAACGTTTCTTTGTTATCTTTGTTAAGTTCTTGGAGATTCTAGGCTGGAGATGGGTAAGAATTACTGTGCTTTAGCCAAAAGTGTGGCTTGACTGTATTTTTGATATTTTGTGAAGATGTTCTATTTTTTTTTAATCTTTTGACTTTGTCTTTACAATTGTGTATGCTCATTAGTGTGTTCTCCTGTTCTTTTAAACAGGCGGATCTCGTGGAGGGGACTGTGTTCTAGTGGAGGGGACTGTGTCCTGGTAGGGGGAACCATATTTGGAGGAATGGTGATTGCTATTTTTGTGATGTATGACTCTGATTTGATGATCTAATGAAATGGAGGGGAGGTATCGAGAGAGAGAGAGCGAGAGAGAGGGGGGGGGGGGGGGGGGGGGCGCTATTGTCAGTGGTGTATCGAGAGAGAGAGTGTTACCAAAAACCAAGTTTGCCTTCCGCTTCTGGCTATCGCTACCTAAGTGAATAACGTAGGTCGGTGGCCCCGTTATTATATATATGAAAAGCTCTTTATATTCACCTTCTAGTTAAATGTTTATCAATAAAAACACCATCACCTCATTATTGCTGCGTTATATTCCCTTGATGTTGCAAACATTTAACCCTAACAGAAAACAGCAAAAAAATAAAAAATAAAAAAAATTAAATGATATTTTAGTACGAGATCTATACAAATGTTTTTAAAGGCCGCCTTCATATTTTAGCTCTTGCTCCGAGAACCTCGAAGGACATAAAATGATTGCGTTTGAAAAGTTGGAACGAATAGTCACTTGTTTTTGTCGTAGAAGAAGAAGAAGAAGAAGAAGAAGAAGAAGAAGATGCTGATGAGAATATAGAAGAGGTGCAAGTGAGGAGAGAGAGAGAGAGAGAGAGAGAGAGAGAGAGAGAGAGAGAGAGAGATGTTAGTGAATAATAAAGAAGAGAATAGAGAGAGACACACAAACGGATGAGTTAGTGAATTAACGAGGATGAGAGAGAGAGAGAGAGAGAGAGAGAGAGAGAGAGAGAAAGATGGACGACTTAGTGATTATCAGGGAGAGAGAGAGAAAGAGAGAGATAGGGAGAGGTGTGTTAGTGAATTCAGCGAGAGAGAGAGAGAGAGAGAGAGAGAGAGAGAGAAGAGAGAGAGAGAGAGAGAGAGAAAGAGAGAGAGAGAGACCTGTGATAATACGGGAATGTTTTCTCTCCAGACACCGGACCTAAATCTGACTCCTAATCCGCTGCTTTTGTTTGAGCCTTCCCCGAAAGTGGATTCGTCTCCTCTTATGGTTTCAATTTGTCCCCCGGAATGACTGCGGCCCGACTGTCTTTTGTTCGCGGGAGGCGCCGTATTATTACGTATAGACGCTGATGAAAACCTAGATCGTATGTTTGCATTAATGTGGTTCAGTGATGTCAGTTTGAGGTTGTTTACCTTGACGTCACAGGATCCTTCAAGGCTGTTTACTTTCACTTCACTGGATTCTATTTTAAGTGTTTTATTGTTTATTCTACAATTTGAGAGAACTTGTCTGCTGAATCTGTATGCTGGAAGGACATATATACAACGATTCTACATGCTGACGCTGAGTGAACATATGCATTGATTCTAGACGTTAAGAGAACATTTATATTGATTCTGGATGTTGAGGGAACATTTATTTTTATTCTAGATGTAGAGAGAACATAATTATTGATTCTAGATGTTGTGAGAACATCCCACTTTGATTATAGATGTTGAGAGAACATAAATATTGATTCTAGATATTGTGAAAACATTTAATAATTGAATTCTAGAATGTTGAGAGAACTCATGCATTGATTCTAGACGTTGAGAGAACATTTACATTGATTCTAGATACTAAGAGAACATATGCATTGATTCTGTATCATTGAGAGAACATCTATATTGATTCTAGATATAGAGAGAACATAAACATTGATGCTAGAGTTGAGAGAACAAATTTTATTTTGATTTATGGATGTTAAGAGAACATTATTTAGATTTTAGATGAGAGAGAAACAAATGCATTGATTCTAGATGTTGAGAGAGCATTTCCATTGATTCTAGATGTTGAAAGAACATCCACGTGTATTCTAGATGTTGAGAGAAGGTATGCATTGATTCTAGATGTTAAGAGAACATATGCATTGAATCTAGATGTTGAGAGAACATGTACATTGATTCTAGATGTTGAGAGAATGTATCCATTGATTCTAGATCTTACGAGAATATATGCATTGAATCTAGATGTTGAGAAACATCGACATTGATTCTAGATGCTGAGAGAAAACATATGCACGATTCTAGACGTTGAGAGAACATATGCATTGGTTATTGATGTTGAGAGAACATGCGTATTGGTTATTGATGTTAAGAGAACATGTGGATTGATTCATGATGTTGAGAGAATATGCACTTGGATGCTACATGTTGAGAGAATGTGAATATTGTAGATGTTGGATGAACGTATATATTGATTCTAGATTTTGAGAGAACATTTATATGAGTTATTAGCTATCTTGAGAGAAGGTCTATATTGATTCTAGATATTGAATCTTGATGTTAAGAGAATGTGTTTATTGAATCTGCATGCTGAGTAGGTATTAACCTGTATATAACTGAGGCATTGTTCATATTGTTTTATCTATTTATCTATTTAATTATTTTTCTTCTTTTCTAATAAATAATCCTTGATTCTATATTTCATATGAACTCCTATTGCTTTCAAATGAACACCACATTCTTTGCAAGCTTGAATTTCAAATCAGTGGCCCATTTGGTAGGCTTATCCCTTATGAATAGGGTTCAACTTCTGAATAATAATAATAATAATAATAATATAATAATAATAATAATAATAATAATAATAATATAATAATAATTAATAATAATAATAATAATAATAAGAATAATAATAATGATAGTCGCAATACCATGGGACACCAGAGTTGAAGAGAAAGAGAGGGAAAAAATGGATAAGTATCAAGATCTGAAAATAGAAATAAGAAGGATATGGGATATGCCAGTGGAAATCGTACCCATAATCTTAGGAGCACTAGGACGATCCCAAGATCTCTGAAAAGGAATCTAGAAAAACTATAGGCTAAAGTAGCTCCAGGAAACTCATGCAGAAGAGCGTGATCCCTATAAACGGGCACACATAGTAAGAAGAATGATGGACTCTAAGGAGGCAGGATGCAACCCGGAACCCCACACTATAAATACCACCCCCAGTCGAATTGGAGGGACTGTGATAGTTAAAAAAAAAAAAAAATAAATAATAATGAATAATAATAATAATAAATAATAATTTTACCCAGAACATACCGCTATTTTTTTCATGTCTTGCGAACTTATTCAAATGTTATGGAAAAAAAAAAACATTAGAAAACAGATCGGTTGCAATATTCACGTCATTGATGCAAGTTAAATTTAAGCTGAATTCCTTGAATTCGTGTAATTTCGTCATAGAATACCCTAAACATTTTTTGTCTTAATAGAAACCATTAATTAATATACTGAGAAACAATGGAAAAAATGAAAGGTCTTGACAGTGATACTGAATATTTTTCAACATAAATCTCAGGCTTATTCCATAAAATTTTACAATTCAAAATATGTAAATTTAATTTTAAGTATATTCAAACTTCACAAATTTGGTTGATAAAGCTGAATGTATTCAAAACTTCACAGTTTTTTTACAGCATGTTATTCACAATTAATATCTTATTTGTAATAATTAATTGAACTGGCATTCGTTTATACTTTGTTGTTGTTGTTGCTGTTATTGTTGTTGTTGTTGTTCTTGTTCTTGTTGTGGGTGGGTAGGAGAGTTTAAAAAGATCTGAAAAAGGAGTTTCGGGTTGAGTAAAAGATATAGGAATTTTAGGATAGGATATTTATAATTTGTTTACTGGAATAAAAATTTAAAAAATAAATATGTATGTTAAACGTACAAGAACAATTATTTCTAATAAAACATACGTAACATATTTTTAATTTTCTGTTGGTGAA
>NC_087200.1:194664907-194669907 GCF_015104395.2 Macrobrachium nipponense | reverse complement strand
TATAAGAAGCTAAGATACAATGCTTGTCTGGAAAATAAGGTTTTACCAGTCCTAGGTTCTAAAAAACAAAGCAACTCAGCATATAAAAGAAATAGAAAAATAATTAACGCACGCAAGGGGGATAATGCAAAAATATATAAATATAACCTTGTACAAACTCAGCTTCATAAAAATGCGTTTTGCACATGTCTATGGCTCGCTAGATTTCATTGGGTAGGGATGGGACTTTGGAACTGGAGTTCATTAGTCTAACTGCTGAGTCATCAGTAGCCACTGCCTGGTTTCCCCAGGTTCTAGATTGGGTGGAGATAGATTGGAAGTGATAAAATATTAGTCAGCAGTAGTCACTGCTTGGTATCCAGTAACTTCTGCTTCTATACAATGACTTGTGACCTGTCTCTTGCCTCTGCCTCTCATGCGCTACCACCAGACCCTTTGACCGTGTTTGAATTTCAACTCTTCTGGGACGTTCAAATACATAACTTGGGAAATCATTGTAAAATTTTGCCACAGCTGAAAAGGAACTTCTTTAAAATCCACGTAAACTGAACGTCTAGTAAAAAAAAAAAAAGAAAAAAAAAACAAGAGGAAAGAATTAATTGTATCCAAGTGCTCAACGGAGGCGATTGTCACCTGCCAAGCTTTGAATACAAACGAGAACCAGAAATCTTATTTTTAAAAGTCCTTGTAATATAAACAGTAATAATGACATTCTTATTGACTTCAAACTATAGGAAATTAACCTCACTAAAGAAAAGACAAGACTTGGAATTAACTCTTTTGTAAAGTATTAAGCACAGGCGTATAATCCTTTAGGCTTTGAATATAAAAGAATAGCAGAATCACTAATTTGATTATTAATATATTTTTTTCTGTGGTTTACACATCCTCCATTTCGACTGGGTGGTGTTTATAGTGTGGGGTTACGGTTGCATCCTGCCTCCTTAGGAGTCCATCACTTTTCTTACTATGCGTCGTTTCTAGGATCACACTCCTCTGCATGAAGTCCTGGAGCTACTTCAGCCTCTAGTTTTTCTAGATTCCTTTTCAGGGATCATGGGATCGTACCTAGTGTTCCTATGATTATGGGTACAATTTCCACTGGCATATCCCATATCCTTATTTCTATTTTCAGGTCTTGATACTTATCCATTTTCTCCTTCCCTTTCTCTCATTATTATTATTATTATTATTATTATTATTATTATTATTATTATTATTATTATTATTATTATTATTATTCAGAAGATGAACCCTATTCATGGGGAAGAAACTCAGAAAAGGGGCCATTGACTTGAAATTCAAGCTTCCAAAGAATATAGTGTCAATTCGAAATTTAAAAAAAAAAAATAGATCAGTTATCAGAAACACGTACGAAGTAAAGAGTGAAAAAGTCCCATTGCTCGAAATCCTCTGGGGTATTTTATTCCCTCACACGACAGTGTGAGGAATAAAAGACCTCTGGGACTGAACAGTTCGACAGCCAAGCACATTTATTAGTAATTGAAATAGCAGCAATTTTAGTAATAGCACTATTATCTAGACCTTTTTCGTGTAAATACTTCTAACTGACATTAATACTTAAAGACATTTCTCGGGAAAAGCATCATGCTTAAATTGTTTTCAAAGTTCACAGTAAATCATTAATAGAGCCGCTACATACCTTGACCAATCATTTATTTTTCATTTCCTCAAAAAATTCTCTCTAAGGTTTCGCCTAATTTAGAATGGACGAGAAAAAGAGAAGCTATCAGTGGATTTTTGGACGATAGACGTGCGAGGCAATAAAAATAGACATTCACGTATATATATATATATATATATATATATATATATATATATATATATATATATATATATATATATATATTATATATATATATATACATATATATGTATGTATGTATATATTGTAATGAACCATCTACGGTTGCACAGGTTCTTTAATTAATAAAAACTGGAACGGGGAGACTTTGAGTCCATTGGCAAAACAAGGAGTGAAAGAAATAAATCTACAGAATACCTTATAACTAGTTTATTAAACTTATATCCTATACAAGTAATTCACATACTTACAAGTGAGTTGAGGGTTCAGCCAAAACATAATCAAAATGAACAATAATGCCGTACAAAATAACAGCCAACAGCAGCATTGTAGAAGCACAACACAAAAGCTGGTCAAATAATTACCAGGGCCATACACTTGCCCGACATCACAAACTAATGTGAACACCCAGAGCCATACACCTGCTCAAAATAATAATAAAGCATGTCATAAATAAATATGCAAAACCCAGAGCCATACACTGCTCAGAACAATAGTAAAACCAGCTCACATACAAATTAAACTGGGACATACACTTGCCTCTCAAATAAGGTTATGAAAAACGCGCAAATCCAGCAGTATCAATAATCAAATTATAATTTCCACTGATAAAGGATGAATACCCCGACGAACTCAAACTGCATCCCAACCACCGATGCGCTAATCAGACGAACGTTACAACAGTCCCACTGCTGTCACATAGGAAACTCCACTGATGACCATGTTTCAGCCACCATCCATCCTTCATAAGAGGATTCCAACTGGTAGCAGGCACTGCTACTCCGAGCAAATACTCCAAACTGCTGAAGAACCAACTGGTGTTCTCATCCTCGACCAGCAGTGACCAACAGGTAACCAATAACTGCTCCTGTCGAGATCTGGACTGACTGCTGTGCTGAATCCAACTGTTTCTGAAAAGAAGTTGACGGTAAACGTCGCCTCGCTTCAACAAAAAACACAAGAGGGAAGGTGAAACAATCAAACAAGCCACACCAGGCTGTTACAATTTCAAATAATAAAACTAAAGTAAAACCTACAATATATATATATATATATATATATATATATATATATATATATATATAAATATCTATATATATATTTATGATATTTAGATATTTAATTTATATATATATATATATATATATATATATATATATATATATATATATATACATATATATCATCACACTGATGTATGCCTTAAATGCCAGAAATTATCAGGACTAAGAGAAGCCTCAGTTACAAAGATGAGACCGATCAGCATTTACATTCAGGATTTTAGTTCCTTGTGGTGAAGTGTGTTTTAATGTACAGTATATGTATGTGTGAATATATATGTATGTGTGAATATATATATATATATATATATATATATATATATATATATATATATATATATATATATATATATCCCCTGTTCGAGAGTCAGCTACATCACAATGAATTGAAATCGATTCGCCAAACAAAAGGTTTAATTTCTACAAAAGGCCGATAGAGTGAGCGATGGAGATCGCATAAGAACGGCCATCATTGACGATCGAAGAATATTATTATATTCACCGTCTGCCGCTCCCTTACTCTCCATTGATGAAGTGCTCTTAGGAATGGGAATATTCCTAGTTAAGCAGAAAATCCCTTTTGTCGAGGAGCTGTTGTTGGAATGGGAAGGGTTTCGAATGGAGTATGTGTCAGGTGTTCACGCTTTATGTTTTTTATGTTCGTGTTGTAGAAATATGAATGCTTTAATTATTTCCTTACAGTTTTTAGCTGTTTTATTTATGATTGTTACCTATTTTTTTTTCTTTCCCCAATAACTGATCTCTCGTTTTTCTGTTTCCTGTTACCTTCTGTTACTTCTTTCAAATGAAACGCCATACTATTTTTTGGAAGCTTGAATAGCAAGTCAGTGGCCCCTATGAGCTTGTTCCATCAAATGTGGGGTCCATTTTCTGAATGATAATAATAATAATAATAATATAATAATAATAATAATAATAATATAATACACTAGGCACGATCCCAAGATCCCTGAAAATTAATCTGGGAAAAATTAGAGGCTGAAGTAACTCCAGGACTCATGCAGTAGAGTGTGTTTCTAGAAACAGCGACATAGTAAGAACGTGATGGACTCCTAAGGAGGCAGGATGCAACCCGGAACCCCACACTATACCAAACCACCTAGTTGAATTAGAGGACTGAGGCCCCCCCAAAAAAATAATAATAACAATTAGGACATAATCACTGGTATTGATATGAGCAAGTTACAGAAACGTCAAAATGAACGATGCAATACAGAGCCAATATTTTTCTGTATATTGTAAGTTTGTGGAGAATGGAAAATGTTTGGTTCGTCCTTATAAGTTTGCATTAATACTAAAACAAATCCACAACTGATAACAGTTTCTGTTAAATGTTAAAAAAAATGTGCCTTTACCTTTTATTTTATTTTAACAATTTTCCAAGAGGAAGATTTGTAAATTATTCTGTTTATGGGGAGAGGAACTTATTTCATTTCTGCTCTTCATGAAGTATTTCAAACACGCTGAATATTTTCATTCAATTTATATAAACATACCATAAAAAGCTCGTGTGTTGCTATATATGCCATCATTATTTCACTAGTATAGTGGCCTCACGATGCACTGACAGCTGATACAAAGTACATTAATCTAAAGAAAAATCATTCATAATTTGGCTTTCTTATTAGCCGTTATTCAGGCAGCAGGTTCTCTTATTGCATGTAAAAGGGATTTTTTTTTCGTTTACTCTGGGGTAAGCCTACAAACTACTTTATTGTTGTTGTCGTAATTGTTCTTCTTCTTCTTTTTCTTCTTGGGAGGGTAGGGAAGGTCTATGATAGCGTCTAAAAAGTTTTGAAAATGTGTTTTGCCTTGAGTTAAAGATGCAGGAATTTTAGGATAGGATACTTATGATTTATTTATTAGAATGAAAATGTAAAAAAGAAATAATGTGCATGTTAAACAGTACATAACAGTTATTTCTAATAAAATATAGCGTATCTATTTTCAATTTCGTTGGTGAAACATCGCTCTATTTGACCGTTGATATTAAGCACACGCCTCGAGTAAGCTTGAGGTCTGAACACGCTTTGTTTTTTCAGTATGAAGCTATCCCTTTGAATTTCAGAACATTAATCATAGGAAATATCTCT
>NC_087200.1:194657407-194659907 GCF_015104395.2 Macrobrachium nipponense | reverse complement strand
ACTCCTAAGGAGGCAGGATGCAACCCGGAACCCCACACTATAAATACCACCCAGTCGAATTGGAGGACTGTGATGGCGCAAAAAAAAAAATAATAATAATAATAATAATGCTAACAATAATGAAAATATGCTTGAATGCTGTCTGACTCCTTTGAAAGGGTAGATAATAGCATAATATACTCGTAGGATTTACGAGCACTGACTGTATCTGATGATAATGGACAATGCTTCAGAATATAATGAAAACACATGAAAATATATGTAAGGCCACAGTGGTAGCAGTTCTCAAAACAAGATTATATATAATAAATAAACTAACCAATAATTTTATACGACATTCAAGTTACATTACTACCAGCGAATTAAATTGTCTTCCTTTTGTGAATGATACCTATATTGTCAGATAAAATTATTTTAGCTTTTTAGAAAACAGGTGATGGCAAGAGAGAGAGAGAGAGAGAGAGAGAGAGATAAATCTTTCATTCTCTCCGTAGTATTTTATCCTAAGTAATATGGACGAGAAAAAGACCAATCCATCTTCTTTCCTATTGTCATTATTATGAAGACAAGTCGGCCAAATCCGTTCTGCTGATTTAGCTCATAGAGGGACGATTGGAGAGAGAGAGACGAGAGAGAGAGAGAGAGAGAGAGAGAGAGAGAGAGAGAGAGAGATAGAATGGACTAGAAAAGAAAAATATTATATAGGAGTGTGTGTGTGTGTGAGAGAGAGAGACTAAGAGAGGGGGATGAGAGAGAGGCAGATAGACAGACAAACAGACAGACGACAGACAGACAGACAGACAGACAGACAGACAGAGAGGAAATGCTGACTCGTAATGTTATAACAGATAGGCTGTGACGATACAGAATTGATTTTGTACAGAAGTCGTGTAATGTTTGAAAGAAAAGTTACGATAAATTCAGGATTAGTTGCTTTCTATATATAAACGCAAAGTATTTATATTTCTGAGCTTATTTTTCATTATTAGATACAATATTTACTTGAAAAATCGTGAATTTTCAGCGCATAACGACGGGAAAAGTAATAACTCTTCTTTTAGCCATAGGATTGCAGCGTGATATCGAAATGCAAAGTTGATCATTCTTTCTATACGTAAACTAATTTTTTGAACTACCCGAAAAGACAGCAAACTTATGGCAAAACGTTACAGTTAAAATCAAAGTCATTTAAAATCCTTCCTTACCAAAGAAAATCTACCAACCCCACAAACAAGAAGAAGAAGTAGTGTTAGATATCACAAATGTAAACATGAAACTATCGACTTCCCTCGCGAAGTCTAGTGAAGTGGAACCAACTCCCGACCTGTTACAGAGTGACGTATCGTGGCAGAATGAACGTAATGGGAAATCTTGTATCACCCACTTCCTTTTTTCTCTCCCAATCCTATTTGGGTCTTTCGAATGGGAATAATTTACGATCTGAATGACTGACGGGGATCCATTGCTATTTCCTTCTCATGGGAAGTTGGATGATGGACAGGGGATGTGTCTTCAGTGCCAAGGGAATCTAGTGTGTTGTGTGTGTGTGTGTGTGTTTTTTTTTTTTTTTTTTTTTTTTGCTGGAAATTCATATAGGCTTGGAAGGATGTTCGCTTGTTTCTGATACGACTAAAGATATTTGATCGTTGAAGCCTTGGAGGGATGTTTGCGTGTTTAAGATACCACTAAAGGTATTTTATTGATATAAGATCGACTGGTGTTTGCTTGTTTGTGACAACGACTCTAAATATTTGATAAATTTAGCCTTGGAGGGATGTTTGCTTGTTTACGATACGACTAAAAATATTATTTGATTGTCTAAGGGAGGCCAGGCTTAACATCGTTTCTGAAGTAACTTTTAGCTTAATCGGGGAGTAAGAGTACAAACTACTTTTGTTGTCGTTGTTGTTGTTAGTTGTGGTAGGAAGAGCCTAAAAAACCCTGAAAAATGTGTTTCGCTTTGTGTTAAAGGTAAAGGATTTTAGGATAGGATATTTATGATTTATTTATTAGAATGATAATGTAAAAAAAAAAATAAATGATGTGCATTTTCAAACAGTACAGAAGAATTATTTCTAATAAAACATAGTGATCTATTTCAATTTTCGCTGATGAAACAACGTTCTATTTGACCGTAGATTCGGCAAGTTTCAATTTACGTTAAAAGTTATGCGGGAAAATCTCGCATACCTCCCGAGTAAGCTGGAGGTCGGACCACGCCTTGTTAAGATTGCAGACGGGTAAAGGAACAATATGGCCCCCTAAATCAGCAGTCAAGACGCTGAAAAAAATTCTTATAACTTAAAAAAGAAATTAAAAAATAAAAAACTTTGGAATATTTTTTTAAAGTATTTTTTAAGTTTTTGTTTTAACTTTAAAAAATTAATCCAATCTTCGAAACCTATTTATTATCCGGCTTCTCCTGACTAGAATTCTCTGCATCAAGAAGGAATAATTGATCAAAGACGGGCAAAAATTCTCTTACTGACTGTCGAGAAAG
>NC_087200.1:194647407-194654907 GCF_015104395.2 Macrobrachium nipponense | reverse complement strand
AAATAATGATAGATTCTAAAGCTTTAGGAAATATATCACAACAGTTAATTCTCTCATTTATTTCTGAATGAAATATTGGTGTAATTATTGTTATTCAAATGAGAGATGAGAAGGCAACCCACATATCAGCTTAAACAAAATCTTGGTCAGCTTTCATGTAAAATAATTTCGTAAATTGGTAATTGTTTACTCAATTTTTGAAAAAAATTTGTAGCTGCAATTTTAAATAAGGAATCTAAATTTGTCTTGCAATATAACAAAAAAATAATTTTATTTGTTATTGAAATTTAAAATATAAAAAATTAATTACAATGAATTTAGTTCTTAGGGTAAGAATAGGGATCAAGTTTTAATGAGCAGTAACTGTTAACTATCTTCAAATAAATTATTATTACCATTACTATTCAGAAGAGAAACCTATCCATATGGGACAAGCTCACCTTAGCCATTGACTTGAAATTCCAACTTTCAATGAATAATATGGTTTTCATAAGGAAGCAGTAAGAGGAAGTAAAGGGAAAGAGATGCCACTTGTTAAAAAAGAAAACAATATAAAGTAATAAACTAACAAATATAAAAAAAAAAAAGTCAGTACGTACTTAAGCATTTTTCTCGTGGTCTTGTTTTCCTTCCTTTTTTTGACAGAGGCCGAGAATAGAGCTTTAACCACCTCCCAGTGGTGGCCTGGTCTATATCGTTGCCAGACGCATGATTATGGCTATCTTTAACCTTAAATAAAATTTCAAAAACTACTGAGGCTAGAGAGCTGCAATTTGACATGTTTGATGACTGGAGGGTGGATGATCAACATGCCAATTTGCAGCCCTTTAGCCTCAGTAGTTTTTAAGATCTGACGGCGGACAGAAGAAAGCACGGACGGACAGACAAAGCCAGCACAATAGTTTCCTTTTTCAGAAAAATAAAAAGGAAATGCAATTTATCACATTACAAGGAGGACTGTTTTAGGGTAGTGATACATTGCATCTTGAACACGTTTGACATTTGTCAAACTGGCAAATGTCAAAGGATATCCAGAGCCAGAAAAACGAATGAAGAAATGGCATTTGCGAACATTCCCTGATCAGCATCATTAGGCTTCGTCGACGCATGGCCAATTATCCGCGATTCGCAATTAAGTCGGACTAAGTCAGACTTCCTGAGCCTTTGTTCAGCCTCTTTCTGATTGAGACGTCCACAGCCCAGATAGAGGGATAATTAGGCCTCGTTATAAGGATCCAGTTCATTAGTCAGTAGCATTAGAGCCCCTTGATTTCGGCCCAGACAGGTTACTTGAGATACTGGCTTCTCGTCTGCATAATGATGGTTCCTTCTTGTGTTCCGATGTTTTGCTGGGTTTTGGCACTCTTAAAATATAGTAGGTGTGTATATGTATATATGTAACCATTTTTATATAAAAAAAAATTATAGATAATTTATCTTACTTTGCTCTTATACAGTGGCAGTATATATGCATTAGAATTTTTTTAAAGCGTATATGATAAGCTTTATGCATGCATGGAAGTATGTATGTATGTATATATTTATATATACATTATTATATATCTTATGTATTAATATCTATTATATATGTGTGTGTCTGTAAAAATAAAAAAATAAAGAAATTGTGACCATTTTTATATAAAAAAAATTATAAATAATTTATCTTACTTTGATCTTATACAGTGGCAATGTACACTCTGTCACATGCTTTAATTTATGCAGCAGAGTCTATATGCACTTTTAATCTTTTCAACTATTCATCAAAATATTATTTTCTAGATTTACCTGGAATTGAACAGTAATTATTTGAAAGTTTCATTCTGAAACCTTGCACAGAGAGAGAGAGAGAGAGAGAGAGAGAGAGAGAGAGAGAGAGAGAGAGAGAGAGAGAGAGAGAGTGAATGAACTGTCACATATTATGCCTTAGCTGTCAGCTCAATATTTTTTTTTTTTTTTATTATCACATAAATTTTAATCTTACACCTTGCAGAGAGAGAGAGAGAGAGAGAGAGAGAGAGAGAGAGAGAGAGAGAGAGAATAAATTTCCAAATATTATGCCTTTGATGTCAGCCCAGAAAACATTTTTGTAAATCATCATACAAAATTCAAAAGAGGTCAGTAATTATTTCACTCAAATTTATGCAAAAAGAGGATTTGTAAAAAGTGGATCTTTCCGTTCACTAAAAGCGAAATGCCTTTGAAGAGGCTTAACCCCCTTTTTTTCATTAGGGGGTGGGTGGGTATAAAGCCTCTTTTTATTTCGGGGGTGGGGGAGGGGGAGGGGTGGCCACTTTTATAACCCTTTGATGATGCATGTATTGACACTAATAAAGATTTTTTCTGTCCGATGTTCTGCGTGAGTTTTTCTTGAGAAAAGTTGCTTTGCATATCTGGGGAAAACTTCTCCACTTGTTAGTTAGATCAGTCCTGAATCTCTTTCTGGAAAAAAAATTAATTAAAAAATGCAAAAAAAAATAAAAATAAAAAAACTCTTAAGAATTATACAGTATTTTCCGTAGGTGGTAGTTTGATGTATATTCTATAGTTCCAGAAATGTTGATTAATTATATATTGTAGTCATGCGCAGTTTATTACAATAAATATTTTTACTCCTTCAAATGATATGCAAATTATACAAATATACAGAACTGGTGTTTTATTTTAAAGAGAGAGAGAGAGAGAGAGAGAGAGAGAGAGAGAGAGAGAGAGAGAGTTTTTAATATATCTTTTTGTTATCACTATGAATAAATTTGTCAACACAATAACCTGGTTATACGGCAAATAAGGTCTGCAATCCCTTTACATGACAAATAAGTACTTCATTCCTTATTAAGTGAGAAATAAGGTCTCCATTCCCTTATTACATGGCAAACAAGGTTCTTTTTATGATTTGGTAAATAAGGTCTTTGTTTCTTTATTACATGGAAATCTCTTATTACATGGCTAATAAGGTCCTTATATCTTTATTAAATGGTAGATAAGGTCTTTATTCCCTTATTACATGGTTAATAAGGTTCTTATTTCTTTGTTACATGATAGATAACTCTTCATTCCCTGATTGCAGGGTTAATAAGGTCGTTATTTCCTCTTTTCATGGTAAAAAAAGGTCTTCATTTGATTATGATGTGGCAAATAAGGTTTTCATTTTCTTATTACATGGCAAATAAGGCCTTCATTCCATTACAAAATGTAAAATAAGGTCCTTATCCCCTTATAATATGGTTAATAAGGTCTTCATTCTCTTATTACATGGCTAAGAAGGTCTTCATTCCCTTATTACATGGCAAATAAGGTCTTCATTTCCTTATTATATGGCTGATAAGGTCTTCCTTATATTATTACATGTCTAATGAGGTCTTCATTCCCTTATTACATGGCAAATAAGGTCTTCATTTCCTTATTATATGGCTGATAAGGTCTTCCTTATATTATTACATGTCTAATGAGGTCTTCACCCCTTATTACATTGCAAATAAGGTCTTCATTTTCTTATTACATGGCAAATAAGGTCTTCATTCCATTACAAAATGGAAAATAAGATCCTTATTCCCTTATAACATGGCTAATAAACTCCCCATTCCCTTATTACATGATAAATAAGGACTTCATTCCCTTTTTACGTGAAAAATAAGACCTTTTTCCCTTCAAAAGAGTCAGAAGTATTCCCGCATAGTAACAGGTTGAAAATGGGTTAAATATTTAAAATAATCTGCATATTTTAATTTTCACTTAATAAGCAATATCCAAAAAGAGCCCAGATGAATTGGACGTCCAACTGCAAATGAGAAAAAGTTGATAATTAAAAATCTATTTCAGTGGGGAAATTAGGTCGTGAAATCACATACTGATTTTTTTTTTTTACTTCCAGACAGAAAATAGTAATTTAAAAAAAACTCTCATCTGAATAAAAAAACAGGTAACAATTCAAAATCCATTTATTTAGGAAATCAGGCTGTAAAATCACATATTTATAGGTTTTGCACCTAGAAAGCAAATAATAATTACAAAATAAATAGCTGTTCCTTGTATTAAAAATAGGTGAAAATTCAAAATCTAATTTTTTAGGAAATCAGGTTATTAAATCACATATATATAGTTTTTGTACCCAGAAAGCAAATAATTACAAAATAAATAGCTGTCCCTTATAATAAAAGAAAAATACTATGTTAGTTCAACTATTTGATTAATAATTCCTTTGTAGGTTTTATAATCAATACCACTACTTGACTGCTTCAGCGATGATGTTATAGTGAATGTGAGCATAAATTATATAATTCATCATAATTACTGCGTCGTGTTTTAGCGGTTGCAATTCACAGTGAACTTTGACATTTCGTTGGCTTAACCAGCAGGTTACGACATTCTGTGCAACAAGGGTGGATTTATTCTATTGCATGTTATACGTGTAATTTCAAGAGCAGTTAATTTGTAATCTAATTTTCATATATGTAAACTTTGGTTAATAAATTATTCATGATTTTATTTTTGTATAGCTTCTTGAATAAATATTACTTTTTACTTATCCGGGGAGTAAGCCTACAAACTAATTTGTTGTTGTTGTTGTTGTTGTTGTTGTAGGAAAGCCCTATGGAAAAGCATAAAAAAGGTCCGGAAAAAGGGTGTTTCGCATAGAGGTAAAGATACAGGAATTTTAGGATAGGATGTTTATGATTTATTCATTAGAATGAAAATGTAAAGAATAAATGTGTATGTTAAACAGTACAGAAAATGTATTTCTAATGAAATATAGCGTATTTATTTCAATTTTCGTTGGTGAAACAACGCTCTATTTGACCGTAGATTTTAGCACGTTTTAATTAACATGTACTTATTGCGTACAAAAAGATTTTATGACCCACCATAATTTTTCGTTTATAGGAAAACGACTCAAATTGATGATGAAAATGAAATGTTTCTGTAGTGATGATATTGTAAGTAGTTTAAATGTGATGCCTTTCTTCAAAGGTCATAGAGTATTCAGTCGACATTTCTGTCAGTGTAATTTCATGTTTTATTTCCCCTTAACGTTTTATCTCATCCCTAAGCTACGATCCTCTTTTTTATTGTAAATGTTCATTTCAGTATGTAAATAAATATGTTTCACAGGTTATCATCTCTTTTCCGTATTTGTTTGAATATATATCTTAAAAATCATAATCTCTACTTCGCATTTACTTAAATCTTTAAGACCATAATTTTTATCTCGTATCAACTTCAACATACATGCTTTAAAATCATTTTAATGTAGTATTTATGATCGACAATCTCCGTGACGTTTTGACAGTTATTCAAAATTTATGAAAACAGAAGCTTCTTTTTATCACCTCTCAAAATATGAACGCACTTGCTTGTGACACATCAGAGGGAAACTTGAATTCAACTTGCAGATTTTATTTATGTAATTTCCAAATGACGTCATGCACTGCATTTGAAAGGTGTAATACGTAATGTGTATTCACAGCCAAACGTACAGGGGTTGTGTGGTGTACTGTAGGTACTACTAAAAAGTGTTTACAGTGTGCCTTTAGCCCTTAGTTGGTGTTACCTCTTCTTCAAGAGCCGCGCAATTCTGTTTCTCAGTCTCTGGCGTCACAGAACTGATTTGATTTCATGAAACTTAGGCTGCCAAGCCAAGCACTGGGGTACTCTCGACCATTCGTGTCTTATGATAGTGAAAGGAATAAGTTGGACTGGTTGGACAGCAAGATAAAGTGATTCAGAAAATATAGGAGATGAAATACAAGCATCCAAAGGTGGAACTAAGAAAGTAATTGATAGAGACGTTGGTCTGAAGTGGGGATGGAAGTAAACTATCAGACTAAGAAGTGGGTGCAGCTATGGACCTAAGGAACGCTGCAAACAGGCTCTGGTAATGCCTACAGTGCGCCAGGGTTTGTGCGTAAATTTATGCATAGAGAGAAAATTTAGAGAACTTCTAGATAGGAAAACTAATTGATAGTTTAGTGCAAGGAAAGATGTCTCTTTTCTCCTAAGGGTTCTCAACATCTCTCTTTCGTGTGATTTTATGGATGTTGATGAGAATCAGACGGCGAGATAAAGTGAAGGAAGATATGGAGAAGAAGTAGTTTGGTGGAGGATGATGCCTTTGATAAAAGGCAGTGGAGGAGAAGGCGCATCAGGCAACCAACCCCTTAATGTAGGGATAACGATGGGAAAGATGTAAAGTTTACCCAACCCTCTTTTTACCCACACTTGTAACTATATCTAATATATATATAGATATATATATATATATATTATATATATATAATATATATATCTATATACTATATATATAATATTATATAGACTATATATATATATATATATATATATATATATATATATAATATATGTTGTATATATATATATATATATATATGTATATATATATATATATATATATATATATATATATATATATATATATATATATATATATATATATATATACATATATATATATATATATATATATATATGTATATATATATATATATATATATATATATATATATATATATATATATATATATATATATAATATATATATATATATATATCTATATCATATATCTAACTATGAGCCAACGCCTTTTGTAGGCGAACTATTTTCTTGAATATTAAATTTCATGAAATGTTGAATGCAATTTTTACACTTCAAAAAAAAAAATAAATAAAAGATTAGCTTTGTTCCCGTGCTTTAGTTTGCATATTTTATACACATCCTAAGATGCCGGTGGTGGGCGTGGCATTTTTTTAAAAAGCCCTGAAACGACTCATGTCATATTCAACACTGGAAAGACAAAATTTGTACGTAAAACTAGGATGCATTTTACTTAATTTGTGCTAACGTCGCGTAAAATAATTTTCTACACCTTTTTTTTCGCTGTCGAAACGGCAGATCCTGACATAATTAGTTCCAGTGACGGAATATTTATTTTTTTATTCATACTTTTAGAGGAAGATTCTTTCACAAATTTATGCTATGGTCTTTGATGCTATTGTGTGTGTGTTCTGATACTCAGTTGCTTTGATGCTTTGTTCCTTTGTTTACAAAAATCTCCTCTTCTTCTTCTTTGATGACTTTAGAAACTTAGCTTGGATATTTTTCTCTCAAGTAGAGTTTTATTTTCAAGGTAGAATCATTAATGAGGATTTTTTCCATCATTATAAGCCTTCCTGTGAAAGATATTTTTAATTAATTAGTCTCTTCAATGTGAAGACTGTGTGGATATGTTCTCATTTTGGTATAAAACGATGAGAGGGCTTAATTATCTTCCCTTTTACTTGTCTGTAAGAAAAATTAAATTGACTTTTTCCTTTTAATATCTAATAAACAGTTTCTTTTACTAAATCCTGCAATTTATCTCATGATAGTGAAAGGACATGTGAAATGTAAAACAGAGACATTTTTCGAAGATATGTAATAAACTATTGTTTGAGAAAATCCTGTAACTTATCCCATGATAATGACAGGACATCTGAAATGTAAAATAA
>NC_087200.1:194634907-194639907 GCF_015104395.2 Macrobrachium nipponense | reverse complement strand
ATGTTTGCTCCCATCTGGTAGCTTTATCCCCTCAGTCCTTTGCTACTTTTGCCCTTTTGTATGTTGACTAAGGAGCATTTTTTTTCTATTTCCAAACTCCATCCTGATGTCCCCAGATACAATCCTTGCAGTCTGGATTAGGGTATCTATTTCCTTGATGCTCTTACCATACAGCTTGACTGTCGTCCATGAACAGCAATGTTCTGAGTTGGTACCCAACCAGCATCCATCTTCTGCAGTACTTTGTCATGGGAATCATGGCTACTACGAAGAGTAGTGGGGACAGAGCTTTGTAAGTATTGCATTTCCAGTGCGCATTGTATTTTTGAGGAAGCTGATGGTGTTTTTCCTCTGCCCCATATATTTTCAGCATTCTATTAGGCCATGTGTGTGGTACCATGTCGAAGGGAGGCTTTCTTATAGTCTATCCATGCCAAGCTTAGGTTGGTTTTCCTTCTCTTATGTTTTTCATTACCATTTTGTCATCAGGAGCTGGTCTTTATTTTGTACCCTACACTTCCTTCTGCAGCCTTTCTGTTGGTGGGGTATGGTGTTTGTATCCTCTAGGTACGTTGTATAGCCTTTCGCTGATGATACCTGTTTTAGAACTTCCACATTATTGGTAGGCAGGTGATAGGCCTGTAGTTACTGGCTATATTTCCCTTAACCTCTGGTCTTTCTGGACTAAGGATGTTTCTTCCTGTGGTCATCCATTTAGGCGCATGGTGACTTGTGATACAATGCTGGAGTTGTTCTGCTATTCTTGGGTGTAGGGCCTTGAAGTTTTTGAGCCAGTATCCATGGACTTTCATCGGTACCGGGGCTTTCCAGTTGGGCATTTTCTTAGTTGTGTCTGACTGTGTCTGTCGTGATGTCAGTGAATCTTTGTTTTATTCTCCCTGTTTTCTTCAGCCTGACTTCCTGGAGCAGTTGCATGTTTTGTTTGTGTTATACCGGATTGCTCAGATGTTTTTCCCAGAGTCTCTTACTTGTTCAGCTTCAGGAATTTCATGGTGTTGTCTTCCCTCTTAGTTGGCTGGTATAGTCTTTTTCTGGTTGGTTCTAAATAGTTTGTTTTATTATTATTATTTTTTTATTCATTTTTTTTTTGCTCTATCACAGTCCTCCAATTCGACTGGGTGGTATTTATAGTGTGGGGGTTCGGGTTTGCATCCTGCCTCCTTAGGAGTCCCATCACTTTTTCTTACTATGTGTGCCGTTTTCTAGATCTCACTCTTTCTGCATGAGTCCTGGAGCTACTTCAGCCTCTAGTTTTTCTAGATTCCTTTTCAGGGATCTTGGGGATCGTGCCTAGTGCTCCTATTATTATGGGGTACAATTTTCCACTGGCATATCCCATATCCTTCTTATTTCTATTTTGTTTTCAGATCTTGATACTTACAATTTTTTCCCTCTCTTTCTCTTCAACTCTGGTGTCCCATGGATTGCGACATCAAAATGAGTGATACTTTCTTCTTGACTTTTGTCAATCAACGTCACGTCTTGGTCTGTTTGCAGTATCGCCCCTACTCCGTTCTGATACATAGTCCCAGAGGATCTTTGCGTGATCGTTTTCCTATTCACTCCCTTCAGGTTGGTGCCGTACCACTTATTACTGCAAGGTAGCTGATGTTTCTTGAACAGGCTCAAGTGGAAGGCTTTTGCCACTGAATCATGCCTCTTTTTGTACAGGTTTTGTGCAAGTGCCGGGCATTCGCTTGCTGTGTGGTTTATGGTTTCATTTTTCGTATTGCACTTCCTACATATGGGAGAGATGTTATTTCCATCTATCGTTCTTTGAACATATCTGGTTCATAGAGCTAGATCTTGTGCCCCTGTTATCATTCCTTCAGTTTCCTTCTTGAGCTCTCCCCGTCAGCAGCCATTGCCCCGTGTTTCATCGCTGGCTAGTTTACTTTATCTGTCTCATGTATTGGTCCGCGTGCATGGTTTGTATTCCATTCCTCTGTTCTGCTTATCTTTCTCCTGTCTCTGTATATTTCAGGGTCTTCGTCTATTAGTCCTTCTTCCCATGCACTCTTTAACCACTCATCTTCACTGGTTTTCAGATATTGCCCCAGTGCTCTGTTCTCGATGTTGACGCAGTCCTCTTATACTTAGTAGTCCTCTCCTCCTTCCTTTCGTGTTATGTATAGTCTTTCCGTATTTGCTCTTGAGTGTAGGCTTTGTGTATTGTCATATTTCCTTTCCTCGTTTTCTGATCATGCTGCGGAGTTCTGCCTTCGTTCCATTCCACGATTCCTGCGCTCTATCTTGATTACTGACACTGCCCATGTGTTTTATGGCTTTTATCACATTTCCGGCGTTGAGTTTTGACTTGAGTATCGCCTTGAGTCCCTGCATATATTCGTTCCTGATCGTGTCCTTCATTTCTTGGTGTTTTATATCCCCTCCTTCCATTATTCCCAGGTATTTGTATCCTGTCTCATCTATGTGTTTGATGTTGCTCCCATTTGGTAGCTTTATCCCTTCAGTTCTCGTTACTTTGCCTTTTTGTATGTTGACTAAGGCTCATTTTTCTATCCCAAACTCCATCCTGATGTCCCCAGATACAATCCTTACAGTCTGGATTAGGGTATCTATTTCCTTGATGCTCTCACCATACAGCTTGATGTCGTCCATGAACATCAGATGGTTAATTCTGTTGTATCTTTTCTTGAGTTGGTACCCGGCATCCATCTTCTGTAGTACTTTTGTCATGGGAATCATGGCTACTACGAAGAGTAGTGGGGACAGTGAGTCGCCCTGGAAGATCCCTCTCCTGATATTAACCTCGTAGTCTTATTCCAGAGCCTTGGTAAGTATTGTATTCAGTTGCGCATTGTATTTTTGAGGAAGCTGATGGTGTTTTCCTCTGCACCCCATATATTTTCAAGGCATTTCTATTTAGCCATGTATGTGGTATCATGTCGAAGGCATTTTTCGCAATAGTCTATCCATTCGCCATGCTTACGGTTGGTTGGTTTTTCCTTCTTCTACTGTTCTTCATTACCGATTTTGTCTATCATAGGACTGGTCTTTTGTTGCCCCTACATGTTTTCCTGCTGCAGGCCTTTCTGTTGGTGGGGGATGGTGTTTTTGTATCCTCTATGGTAGTTTGTATAGCCTTTCACTGATGATACCTGTTAGTAACTTCCACCCATTATTACGGTAGGCAGGTGATAGGCCTTGAAGTTTTTGAGCCAGTATCCCATGGACTTCATCGGGACCTCGGGGCCTGGGCTTTCCAGTTTTGGCATTTTCTTTAGTTTGGTGTCTGACTGTTGTCTGTGAATCTTTGTTTTATTCGCTCCCAGTTTCTTTCTTCTTCCTGCCTGGAACTTCCTGGAGCATGTTGCATGTTTGTTGGTGGAGACCGGATTGACAACCATTAATGGTATTCCCAGAGGCTCTTACTTGGTTCGGCTTCAGGGAATTTCTGGGCTGGTTGCTTCCACCCTCTTAGGTTGGCTTTATAGTCTTGTTTCCTTTTATGGTGTTCCGTTCCGAATAGGTTTTGTTCTGTTTGGTATCCCTTACTTCCTGTTTTATGTACCGTTGGATTTTATGTGCTTTGGCCTTAAGCCCCGTCCCTCCCGAGTTTTGACATATTCTAGTGTGTTTGTTTAAGTCCCCACTCTTCTTTACTTTGTATTTCTCGTTGAGTTCACCCACCCCTCCCTTGTTTTGACGTTTTCTTCGCTTTTAGCCCTTTTTTCTGTCCATTCTTCGCAGTTTACTCACACAAGTCAGGATACTCATCAACCATGATTTGCTTTTCCAGACGCCTTTTCCAAGGAGGTTGCTGTGTGGTTTTGGTTTTCCATGTTGGGTTTGGTTGTGCTGGTTGTTGGTTGGTTGGTGTTCGAATCCCCGAATCAATTCCTGATACTAATCTTGCTCCTGGCATATGCCCAAGTTATTTGTTTCTTCGGGGTGATACTGGTGGTGTGTATTATGCCCCATTATTTCATTGACGCCTCACTTGTTTTGTTTCCTCCCTTAATTTCTTGGTTGGTTGGTTTTTAGGATTTCATGGATGGGGATCTTTTTGTTCTTCCATCTGTAATCTGGCTCCATCCATTGTCTAATCGTTTTCTACACCCATTCCGTCCTCTCTGTTACTTCGTCGGTGGTTTTTCTTCGTGTGTCGTTGTTTGATTGAACCATCATAATCCCTGTCGTCTTTCTGTGGCAACATCTCTCAGTTCGTCTTCTGTGTAATTTCGTTGCTCGTGTGACATTTCCCTTGTTTCCAGTTCTTCTCTTTCTGTTGGGAGGGAAGCCAGTTCTTTTTCTTTTATGTTCCTTACCTTGGTCTGCCAGCCTCTGCCTCTGTTTGGGGGTTGTTTGGGGGTTTTTCTTTTATTCCTCATTCATTCCAGATGGTTTGACCAATCTTCCGTATATATCCTCTCTCCGTCGGGGTTGCTTCTGAATGTAGCATCTCCATATTTCCTTATTTTCTTTTTTCTCTTGTCCCATTTGCTTCCTTTTTGCCTCTTCTGTAGGCTCCAATCTCAGGCTGGTTTGATTTACTGTCGTTGTTGGTGGTCACGTTGCTGGAATGACGACCATTCCAACGTACCTGAACCGTCTTTCCCCTTCAATTAGGGTTGGAAATACCTGTTTTGACCGGACAAAGCTTCCTCTGTGCTGCCAAGAGGGTTCGATTTACGTCGTTGTCGTTTAATTACCTTCAAGTGTTGTTTATTATTAATTATTATTAATTATTATTATTATTATTATTAATTTTATTATTATTATTTTATTATTTTATTCAGAAGATTCAAGTAAATTATAATGGACCAATCATTTGATTTTTTGATAAAACTGTTGTCATTGGTAAATGAAATATCAATAAAAACATTAACTTCCTGGAGGTCAACTAAGGTCACATAAGATTTGCAAGTTTTTTATGCAAATAAAAAACCATAAGTGTGGTTTCAAAAACTATAGTAATAAATAAAATATTAGTAACCAAACCTTTCTCTTATTCG
>NC_087200.1:194623594-194634407 GCF_015104395.2 Macrobrachium nipponense | reverse complement strand
CGAATAAGAGAAAGGTTTAGTTACTATATAGAATCACATGTTTAAATCATAGTTTTGAAACACTTATGGTTTATTTGCGTAAAAATTGCAAATCTTATGTACCCTTAGTTGACCTCAGGAAGTAATGTTTTAGATATTTAATTACCAATGACAACATTTTTATCGACAAATCTTGGCCATTATACGGATAGGGTTCATCTTCTGAATAATAATAATAATAATAATAATATAATGAATAATGAATAATGGATAAGATGAATAATGAATAAAAAATAATAATAATAAAATAATAATAATAATAATAATAATAATAATAATTAATAATAATAATAATAATAATAATAAAATAATAATAATAATGAACAAACTATTCGGAACCAAGCAGAAAAGACTATACAGCCAACTAGGAGGGGAAGACAACCACAAGAATTCCTGAAGCTGAACCAAGTAAGAGACCTCTAGGAAAACATCTGAGCAATCTGGTATCACACAACAAACATGCAACATGGCTCCAGGAAGTCAAGGCTGAAGAAACAGGGAGAATAAAACAAAAGATTCACTGACATCACGACAGACACAGTCAGACACCAACCACGAAAATGCCCAATGGAAATGCCCCAGGTCCCGATGAAGTCCATGGATACTGGCTCGAAAACATCAAGGCCCTACACCCAAGAATAGCAGAACAACTCCAGCATTGTATCGCAAATCACCATGCGCCCAAATGGATGCCAACAGGAAGAACATCCTTAGTAAAAAAACCAGAAAGACAAGAGTAAGGGAAATATAGCCAGTAACTACAGGCCTATCACCTGCCTACCAATAATGTGGAGGTTACTAACAGGTATCATCAGCGAAAGGCTATACAATACCTAGAGGATAACAAACACCCATCCCCCACCACAGAAAGGCTCCAGAAGGAAGTGTATGGGGCAAGCACAGACCAGCTCCTGATAGACAAAAATGGTAATGAAAAACAGTAAGAGAAGGAAACCAACCTATGCATGGCATGGATAGACTATAAGAAAGCCTTCGACATGATACCACACACATGGCTAATAGAATGCCTGAAAATATATGGGGCAGAGGAAAACACATCAGCTTCCTCAAAAAAAATACAATTGCGCAACTGGAATACAATACTTACAAAGATCTGGAATAAAAAGACTAGCAGAGGATAATATCAGGAGAGGGATCTTCCAGGGCGACTCACTGCCCCCACTACTCTTCGTAGTAGCCATGATACCCATAACAAAAGTTACTGCAGAAGATGGATGCTGGGTACCAACTCAAGAAAAGAGGCAACAGAATTAACCATCTGATGTTCATGGATGACAATAAGCTATATGGTAAGAGCATCAAGGAAATAGGTACCTAATCCATACTGTAAGGATTGTATCTGGGACATCAGGATGGAGTTTGGAATAAAAAGAAAAAGCCCTTAGTCAACATACAAAAGGGCAAAGTAATAAGGACTGAAGGGATAAAGCTACCAGATGGAACAACATCAAACAGATAGACGGGATACAAATACTAGGAATAATGGAAGCAGAAGGATATAAACTATAAAACATCAAGAGATATGAAAGGACACGATCAGGAAATATATGCAGACACTCAAGGCGATACTCAAGTCAAAACTCAACGGCGGAAATATGATAAAAGCCATAAACACTGGGCAGTGCCAATAATCAGATACAGCGCAGGAATAGTGGAATGGACGAAGGCAGAACTTCGCAGCATAGACCAGAAAATGAGGAAACATATGACAATACACAAAGCACTACACTCAAGAGCAAATACGGACAGACTATACATACACGAAAGGAAGGAGGGAGGGGACTACTAAGCATAGAGGACAGCGTCAACATCGAGAACAAAGTACTGGGGCAATATCTGAAGACCAGTGAAGACGATTGGCTTAAGAGTACATGGAAGAAGGACTGATAAAAGTAGACGAAGACCCAGAACTATACAGAGACAGGAGAATGACAAACAGAACAAAGGAATGGCATAACAAACCAATGCACGGACAATACATAAGACAAACTAAAGAACTAGCCATCGATGACACGTGGCAATGGCTACTGAGGGGAGAGCTCAATAAGGAAACTGAAAGAATGATGACAGCGGCACAAGATCAGGCCCTGAACCAGACCAAATATGTCCAAAGAACGACCGATGGAAATAACATCTCTCCCATATGTAGGAAGTGCAATACGAAAAATGTAAACCATAAACCACATAGCAGGCGAATGTCCGGCACTTGCACAGAACAAGTACAAATGAGGCATATTCATTGGCAAAAGCCCTCCCCTGGAGCCTGTGTAAGAAACACCACTAACTTGCAGTAATAAGTGGTACGAGCAACAACCTGAAGGAGTGATAGAAACGACCAGGCAAAGATCCTCTGGGACTATGTATCAGAACAGATATGTGATACGTGCAAACAGACCAGATGTGATGTTGATTGACAAATCAAGAAGAAAGTATCACTCATAGATGTCGCAATACCATGGGACACCAGAGTTGAAGAGAAAGAAAGAAAGGGAAAAATGGATAAGTATCAAGACCTGAAAATAGAAGTAAGATGGATAGGGGATATGCGTGTGGAAATTGTGCCCATAATCATAGGAACACTAGGCACGATCCCAAGATCCCTGAAAAGGAATCTGGAAAAACCAGAGGCTGAAGTAGCTCCAGGACTCATGCAGAAGAGTGTGAGCCTAGAAACGGCGCACATAGTAAGAAAAGTGATGGATTCCTAAGGAGGCAGGATGCAATTCAGAACCCCTCACTATAAATACACCCAGTCGAATTAGAGGACTGTGATAGAGCAAAAATAAATAAGTAATAATAATAATAATCCTTTACACTTAGCCATCGAGTCACAAGCGTTTCCACAAATACTACAGTCGGAATCTAAGGCCTTTTAACATTTTTAACTTTACAGCATCGTGTTCCAGCCAACAACGGTGTCTCTGCTCGACTTCGGTTTCTATTTGTTATGTAGTTTTTTTTTTTTCCAAGCGTTATGATTTTTAATTCTTTTTCTCTGGGTTGCAAGGTCCTTATTTTGGGGACATGTAGCATTCAGAAGGTCTCCCTCTCTCTCTCTCTCTCTCTCTCTCTTCTCTCTCTCTCTCTCTCTCTTAGAATTTGAGTCCCAAACCATGTGTTATGTTTATTTAAAATTTTTTTCAGCAGTCTATGAAGCCTTATTTTGTGATATATCATAGCATGGATGGGGTCTCTCTCTCTCTCTCTCTCTCTCTCTCTCTCTCTCTCTCTCTTATAATTTAGAATCCAATTCCAAAGCCAATGTATTATGTTTATTTTTACTTTTTTTTTACTAGTCTACGAGGTCTTATTTAGAGATATATATTAGCTTGACTTGGCTCTCTCTCTCTCTCTCTCTCTCTCTCTCTCTCTCTCTCTCTCTCTCTCTCCGAATATAAGTCCCAAAGCCAAGCACTGCACTACCAGCCATTCAGCCATTATATATATATATATATATATATATATATATATATATATATATATATATACATATATATATATATATATATATATATATATATATATATATATATATACATATATATATATACATATATATATATTTATATATATATATATATATATATTATGTATATATATATATATGTATATATATATATATATATATATATATATATATATATATATATATATATATATATATATATATATATATACATATATACATATATATATATATATATATATATATATATATATATATATATATATATATATAAAGATAATTTTTTGTGCAACTGTGGCTTTATCTCCCAGTTCCGTTACTCTCTAAGTATTTCCATCCCGCTGTCCAACCTCTCTAGCTTCCTCTACATGGTCTTAACGTCAAAATAGACGAGAGCGGTCCTGAGCTTGGCTTGAGAACTTAAATCCGTAAAAGTTAGAGAGAGAGAGAGAGAGAGAGAGAGAGAGAGAGAGAGAGACCCTACCCATGCTATGATTTGTCCCCGTAATAAAACATTTACAGCCCGAAAAAAATATAACACACACACAAAAAAAAACTATCAAATAAAAACAGAAGTCAGAAACACCTAATTGAGGTTACGTTATTTCGTCTCTGCTGTTGGCTGGACCCTTAATCCCATTTGCCAGGATGCTCTCGATAGAGAGAAGAGAACCCAGTTCTCATCTCTTCTCCAGCGGCCCAAAATGAAGTAATGGAATTACAAGACACCCTGGGTTTTGGAAGCTTCCAAACACACACCTCGGGTTAGTAGTTCCATCGGAGTTTTGGCCACGATGCTGCAAGCTAAAAATGGAAGAGCTTTCGATTCTGACTGTGGCGTTTGTGGAGAAGTGTGTGCGTGAAGGTTAAATGGGAATTATTATTATTATTATTATTATTATTATTATTATTATTATTATTATTATTATTATTATTAATTTAGAAATGAACCCCTTCCAAATGGAATAATTATTATTATTGCACATGAAATTCCTTATTACATTAATTAATGGATTTTGTTTAAAATTGGAATCTTTCTCTCATCTTTGGATTTTTGCAGTTCCAGAGCACCAGCTCTCTCTCTCTCTCTCTCTCTCTCTCTCTCTCTCTCTCTCTCTCTAAGTAAACTTAAATTTTTTTTAATTATTATCTAAATATACAACATGAGTTAAGAATGATATTCATGCTTGGAATTTTATGGATGAATAACCTTTATTGATAGATTTTTAAAATCATATATATATATATATATATATATATATATATATATATATCTATATAATATATTGTAAACTTAGTTATCATTAATTTCTAAATTATTTAAGTTTTTAGATTTTTAAATGTTAAAGTATAGAAGTGTTGTATTCTTTCTTTATTAGCTTTTTGTCTCCTCACCGGTGGTTATCTTTGTGTTTATTATTGGCTAACGACTGTTTTATATTTTCAAGTTGTGTTGGTTACGTGGCGGTGATCCTTCGTTATCCGAGGGGATGGAGGTTTACGCTTGGAGGAGTTTGCCTCAGTGTGTTTCTGAGCCTCCAACCTTGAAGGGCCAACGACTATTGCAGTTGAAACACTATATTGATTCCTCGCCCTATTGCGAGCTACGTCTTGAAGCTGTATAGCACATTGGATATACTTTTCTCTGCATCAGGATATTTATTCTTCAATTTGTGCACCGCCCTTGGTTCAGTAAAAGCCAAGGGGACCCTCTCTGTCCCAAGGTAATAAGAATTATACCGAGATTTACTTAGATCACGACTTTGATCATCTGCTGACGTCATTATTGGAGATTGTGAAAGCCTATTCCAACACCATAGTTTGGGATCAACTTTTCCCTGCCACCTTGATTAAACCTCAGACGTGGAGTGTATTATTGTCTTCTAAGAGGAGACCTATGAAGTTGTTAGGGATATTAGTTTGTATTGGTTAGGTTATTCGTTACTTTTCGCTGCCTCCTCCTTTCTGGACCCTCTCCCCTTTTAGTATGTATGTGTTGACGAACCTGTCTTTAATCGTATAATTGTTTTCTTTGCAGGGAGTTTAAGAGTGAGTGTTTCTCATTAATTATTGTATTGTTGAGGTTCAGGTGTTATTTCTATCTGAAACTTGTGTATTAAAATTAAGTATATTTTTGTAGTATTTTCTTTAGTCCCCTGAATTGACTTTGTACTGTTATTGAAGTTGGATACTATTCCACCTTTTGTTGGACTTAGTATGGTATTTTGGTGAATACTATTTTGATAAAAGTTTAGTGTTTTGTGTGGTGGTCAAGCCAGCCATCACAAGTGGCGACCGTTTTGACAGGATCTTTCGTTCCTAAGTATTCACCGGTGTATGTGCAAAGTTAATTCTTGGGGTTATTTTTCAGGCAGCATATTTTCACCTCCTCGTGGTTGTCTTGTGTAAATTTAGTATTCTGTGTGAATAATAGTTGTCATTATGGTTTGTTAATGTATTAGAACTCCTTAGCGGAGAGGGGTGGCAAGAGAGGCTTGCAGAGTTGAATAGGGAGACTTGGAAATTGTAGCGCAGCATTTTGAA
Organism: Macrobrachium nipponense; assembly: GCF_015104395.2. Classification (NCBI taxonomy): domain Eukaryota; kingdom Metazoa; phylum Arthropoda; class Malacostraca; order Decapoda; family Palaemonidae; genus Macrobrachium; species Macrobrachium nipponense. The sequence goes on along the minus strand of NC_087200.1, from coordinate 194,628,337 downwards.
TTGGGAATACGAAGTGTCCCCTAAGAAAGGGTGTATTGCTATTGCAAATTTATGAATATGTTAAAACTGTAAAGGCAGGTGGGGAACAAGAAGTGAAACCTGATAAAGGACTGTTGTCTGTAGAAATTTTGGATAGGCAAATTGCTCTGAGGCAGATGGAGTTTGAAATAGAAAAGTTTAAGGCAGAGGAAAGAGAAAGAGAGAGGCAGCATGAGATTGCCATGAGAGACACAGGTTCCTCATCTTCCCCTCCCCCTTTCCCAAATAGGTCAGTAACGCCTGCTTTATTAATTTAGCGCAGGCTCTCAAATTTGTGCCTAAATTTGAGGAAAATAATGTAGCAGAGTTTTTTGTATCGTTTGAGAGGATTGCAGCAAGGTTGGAGTGGCCCCAAGAGTATTGGACCATCTTATACAAAGTAAATTGGTTGGAAGAGCTCAGAGGGTGTATGTAACTTTGGAGGAGGATCTGTCATCAGATTATGAGAGTGTGAAGGCTATTGTCTTGAAGGCCTATGAGTTAGTCCCTGAAGCCTATAGGCAACGCTTCAGGAACTTAGAAAAAAGTAAGGAACAAACTTTTGTTGAATTTGCAAGGTCGAAGGAACAATATGCTAGTGATTGGCTCAAGTCCAAGGAAGTGGTAGATTTTGAAAAATTGAAGGAATTAATGTTGGTGGAGGAGTTTAAGAGGTGTGTCCCGGATAAACTGAAGGTCCACCTCGAAGAGTTAAAACTCGAGACCGTTTCAGGAGGTAGCCCATCGCTAGTGATGAATATTATTTGTCTCATAAGAGTGAGTTAGGGGGAGTAACGACAAATGTGAAGTCTAGTTGGGTTAAAGTAGGTAGGAATAATAATTCTAACAATAATAATGCTAGATGGTTTAATAGAAATAATTATAGAGGTAATAATCAGGGTAATGCTAATACTAATATTAATTTTTCTCCTAACAGAGGTAATAGGAGACCTAATATATACAATCCAGAGAAATTGAAGACATTGACGTGCTTCTTTTGCAATAAGAAGGGGCACGTAAAGAGCTTGTGTTATGCGTTTAGAAAATCGCAAAATGCTAATGGTAGGCCAGTGATGGTGTGGAAAGAGAGAGAGAGAACCTATCCCAACAAGGTCCACTGACCAATGACTACATGGCTGTTTTGATAAGTATTTGTCCTTCGGTAGTGTCTCATCCCCAAATTCGTCCAAGAAAAGACGAGTACGTATTTTGCGTGATACTGGAGCAGCTCAGTCTTTGATCCTTAGGGAGGCATTGCCGTGTAATTTTGTTCCTGAAAGTGAGGAATTCGTGTTATTGTCTGGTTTTCCTGATACGGTAAAGTCTTATGCTATTGAAAATTTTAATTTAATTTGCCCTTCCTTTGCAGGGAATTTGAAATTGGCCATCGTTGATAAATTTCCGGTTAAAGATGTTGATGTTGTGATAGGGAATGATGTTGCTCTTAAGAATAATACCTATCCCATATTGATAAATCCTGATAGTGAGGTAGCAGCAATTACTCGTTCTAGTGCTAGAATTGTTGACGCTGCAGAGTCAACAATTGATCTAGATTTAAGTAGTTTAGAACGTAGTGATAGTGTAGTTGTAGATCTTGGGATTTTGAAGGACAAACTGAATTGGACCACTGAAGAGCTTATCAAAGCTCAAAAAAAGGATTTTCGGGATCTTCCTATTGAGTCAGGTGATGTGTCTGATATAACTGGTCCCAAATTTAAGATAATTAATAATATTTTATATAGGTTGAGTAGGCCTATGGAGGCTGATAATATTGATTATGAAATTTTGAAACAGATAATGGTTCCATTTGTTTACAGGAATGAGTTGATATCATTGGCGCATGAAAGTGGTTTGGCCGGACATTTTGGCATTCATAAGACTTCCGGCAAGTTGCTAATGAATTATTATTGGCCGAAGTTGAAGGCGGACGTAAAGAAATTTGTTAATAGCTGTGATGTCTGTCAGAAGGTCGGTAAACCCAATCAGCTTATTCCAAAAGCGCCTCTATGTCCTATTCCAGTGGTTTCCGAACCTTTCAAGGAGGTCATTATTGATGTTGTTGGACCATTACCAAGGACTCGTAGTGGAAATGAATATATTTTGACTATCATGGATAGAATGTCTCGATATCCCGAGGCAATACACTACGTACTATAAAAGTGTTAAAATTGTTGATGTACTAACTTGACTTTTTTCACCAGGTTTGGGATGCCTAAAATAATTCAGTTCTGATTGTGGTTCTAATTTTGTTAGCAGGTATTTCAGAGATAAAATGGCAGAGTTAAATATAAAACATGTGACCTCTTCTCCATATCATCCAGAAAGTCAGGGAGCTCTGGAGAGATTTCATCAAACCCTGAAAATCTATGGTAAAGAAGTATTGTTTGATCAATGGTTCTGAATGGATAAGGAATTACCTTATTTGTTGTTCGTTTTCGTTCTGTCCCAAGTCAGTCTTTAGGTTTTTTCGCCTTTCAGCCTTGTGTTTGGCCATTGTGTTTCGAGGTCCTCTCGATGTTGTTCGAGAGTCTTGGAGGGAGACGTCCCTGAGATTAATTTATTAGATTATGTGTCTAATCTAGGCGATAAGTTAACAAAGGCTTGGAAATTTGCAGGTGAAAATTTATTATGTAGCCAAAAAAGAATGAAGTATTTTTTTGACAGGAGGTCTAAAGCACGTGACTTTGCGGTATGGCGACAAAGTTTTGGTTTGTTACCCATTCCAGGAAATCCATTGAAAGCTTCTTTTTCAGGTCCTTGGAAGATTTTGAAAAAAATTAGTGAAGTTAATTATTTAGTAGAGACTCCCGAGAGAAGGAAACCTTTTCAGCTTTGTCACGTAAATATGTTGAAGGCTTATATGGAACGGAGAAAGTCATTCCCGTGGCAACCATAGGGAATGCTGTAGTTTCCGAGAACGATAACCATTTTTCTTTTTCAGAGGGTGAAAGTATTGATGATAATTGTTTTAATGGAAGTGAATGGCGTTCGGATAATAAGAATTCTTTGACAAATTTTTCTGAATGGTTTCTCATTTAAGTAATGAAGAACAAAGGTCTTTAAAGAAATTGGTATTTAATTATAAGGAATTATTTTCGGATGTACCGGAAGGACTTCTGTCCTTGAGCATGACGTGGACGTAGGTAGCGCCACTCCTGTGAAACGATCTCCTTACAGGTTGAATCCCTTCAAAAATGAGGTTGTAGCGAAGGAAGTTGATTATATGCTAAAACATGACCTAATTGAACCTAGTCAAAGTCCTTGGTCATCGCCTGTTGTATTGGTAAAGAAACCCGACGGGGATTTCAGGTTATGTTTTGATTACCGTAAATTGAATGAATTGTCTAAGTCTGATTGTTATCCATTACCTCGAATTGAGGATGTATTGATCGTATGGGTAAGGCCAAATACATTAGTAAATTCGATTTGCTGAAAGGTTATTGGCAGGTTCCTCTTTCGAAGCGGGCAAGGGCCTTGTCTGCTTTCGAACACCACAGGGACTGTTTCAATGTAAAGTGATGCCGTTTGGTATGAAGAACGCGGCTGCCACCTTTCAGAGGTTAATGAATACTTTAGTCTATGGTTTAGAAGGGTGTGTTGTTTATATTGATGATATTGTTATTTATAGTGATGATTGGAAACACATTTAAAAACGTATTAGGGCACTGTTTGAGGTTTTGAAGAAAGCAGGTTTAGTAATTAATTTAAAGAAAAGTGAATTCGCAAAGGCGAGGGTTGTATATTTGGGTCATGAAGTTGGTAATGGCAAAGTTGCTCCTAAGCAAGCAAATATCGAATGTATTGAAAAAATGTTAGTCCCTAAGTGCAGGAGGGATGTCAGAAAATTCCTTGGGTTGGGTGGCTACTACCGAAGGTTTGTTAGAAATTTTTCTGACATCGCCGATCCTTTGACTAATCTCTTAAGAAAAAAGGTAGCTTTTGTCTGGACTGATGAAACACAAAGGGCATTTGATAATTTGAAAAGAGTACTAATTAATTTCCCTGTCTTGAGGGCTCCTGATTTTGAACTTCCTTTTTCTCTTGCCACGGATGCAAGTGACGTTGGTGTAGGAGCGGTGTTGTTGCAGAATGACGAACAGGGAGTTTCTCATCCTGTCGTATTCTTTTCAAAAAAGTTGTCCTCCGCCCAACGTAGGTATTCCACTGTGGAGAAAGAGACTCTTGCTTTAGTATTTGCTATTAACCATTTTCAAGTATCTCCTCCACAGATACACCTATTAAGGTCTTGACGGATCATAATCCCCTGACCTTCATCAGCAGATACAAGAATAAAAATCAACGATTGATGAGGTGGAGTCTCATGCTGCAAGAGTGAATTTAGAATTTTCCCACATCCCAGGAAAAGATAATGTTGTTGCCGATTTTCTCTCTCGCAGCGTTGAATAGTGGTTATTGGCAGAGGGCTATGCAGTTATTAAAGGTGTATCTGTATCGTTCTAGTTATGGTGTGTGTGCTGTTGAAGTGGGCACGTAGTGAGTAGAAAAAAATGTATATTTAAGAGTTTTATTAATCATGGTTTTCTTATAGAGGACGATAATGTTTTAGGTGTAGTATACGGGAATATTTAAGGTTAAAAGGTAGTGATCACTGGTATTTGCTAATGGTTGATTAAATAGTGGTCTAAGGTTTTGAGGTGTCGGGTACGATAAGGTCTACACTAAGCTAAGAAAAGAGATATGCACTAATCCAGTTATTCTGTATTT
>NC_087200.1:194603594-194616094 GCF_015104395.2 Macrobrachium nipponense | reverse complement strand
AAATCAAGACAAAAAAGTCCCTTAAAAGTATTTGAATGACAATTTTATCCTGAAAAAAATTATTAAAATGTTTACAAATATTTGAATGGCAATTGTATCCTTGAAAAATAATATAATTGGTCACACAGACGTCTTTTCATTGTCATGGAATATGTTGCAAAAATTTTGTCAAACAGCTTTATCATTGAAAAAAATAAGTTTATTTACATTTCAGATGTCTGTCATTATCATGGGATAAGTTACAGGATTTTCTCAAACAATAGTTTATTACATATCTTCGAAAAATGTCTCTGTTTTACATTTCACATGTCCTTTCACTATCATGAGATAAATTGCAGGATTTAGTAAAAGAAACTGTTTATTAGATACTAAAAGGAAAAAGTCAATTTAATTTTTCTTACAGACACGAAAAAGGGAAGATAATTAAGCCCTCTCATCGTTTTAAACCAAAATGAGAAGATATCCACACAGTCTTCACATTGAAGAGACTAATTAATTAAAAATATCTTTCACAGGAAGGCTTATAATGATGGAAAAAATCCTCATTAATGATTCTACCTTGAAAATAAAACTCTACTTGAGAGAAAAATTACCAAGCTAAGTTTCTAAAGTCATCAAAGAAGAAGAAGAGGAGATTTTTGTAAACAAAGGAACAAAGCATCAAAGCAACTGAGTATCAGAACACACACACAATAGCATCAAAGACCATAGCATAACTTTGTGAAAGAATCTTCCTCTAAAAGTATGAATAAAAAAATAAATATTCCGTCACTGGAACTAATTATGTCAGAATCTGCCGTTTCGACAGCGGAAAAAAGGTGTAGAAAATTATTTTACGCGACGTTAGCACAAATTAAGTAAAATGCATCCTAGTTTTACGTACAAATTTTGTCTTTCCAGTGTTGAATATGACATGAGTCGTTTCAGGGCTTTTTAAAAAAATGCCACGCCCACCAGGCATCTTAGGATGTGTATAAAATATGCAACTAAAGCACGGGAACAAAGCTAATCTTTTTTTTTTTTTGAAGTGTAAAAATTGCATTCACATTTCATGAAATGTAATATTCAAGAAATAGTTCGTCTACAAAAGGCGTTGGCTCATGTTATTTATATATATATATATATATATATATATATATATATATATATATATATATATATATATATAGTATATATATATATATATATGCTTAAAAAAATCACAGTAGATGCACATGACTTCATTAAATCAGCGAATACCACAGGAAAATGATAGTCAGAAATCCAAGCGCTTTCGTCTTTTACTAAGACATTGTAAAGACGAAAGCGCTTGGATTTCTTACTATCATTTTCCGTGGTATTCGCATATATATATATATATATTATATATATATATATATATATATATATATATATATATATATATATCTATCGGTATTAACGTAATTGTCATTAATTTTATTTTAGTCTCAGCCTTGTGATTTTTCTTTAATTGTTGATTTATTTAAGGTTAAGTTTAGGTTTTGCTTGTGACAAGGCTGTGTTGCTAAAGATATTTTGAGGCCTCCTCCCCGGCATTGGAATGTGTAAAAAAGTTTACTCCTAACTCCCTCTATTGTTTCTTTTTGGTGTTGGTGAGAGCTGACCATGGACTCTGGAGTGTTGACTGGCAGTTTCATCTCCTGTTTTTACTGTGTTCGTCCTTGGAGACAAAACTTCTCTCGGAGGATAAGATTCCTCCTCTAGTTAGTACGGGCCTGACTTGCATGCCTCCCACACTTTTAAGCTGCTTATTGGATTACCTGGATTACCTTTTGTGCTGTGGGCCTCAGTTCCTGTGCCAACCACGGCGTTCTGAGCTACTGTAGCCTACCCTAGGCTAGTGTTTGTGTGAGGTGTGGGACTTCCTTCGGGCTCGGGACGACGCAGGGAAGTTATTATTCCCGGCCGAGTGAACACAGGAAGGGCGCCTCTGCATCCTCCAGGACGTCTTCTTCGCCAGTGCGCCATTGTGGGGGCATTGTGGCCCGAGGAGGAACGTAGGGAGTCTGTGAACAGGTAATCCTGGTATTTATTATTTCAGGGTGGTACTACTAGTTGTATACCCCCGTGCTACCTGTGCTCCAGAACTCCCTCCGATTAGCGGTGACCTGATGAGTGACGCCGTACCTGGTGGCTTGCTGTGAGACAGTGTCAGAGTTCCCCCAGTGCTATGACCCTCAGCCTAGCACCTTTGGAAGCCAAGTGTGGATGTAACCCTTTGTTCCCTCTATAAACTGTGAGGAGCTATTCTGTAGTTCAGTATTTTTGAAGTTGTCTCATATAGAGAACATTTTATTTGCCCCTATCCGAGGGTGTTAATGTTAAAGTTTAGTTTTATAATATTAGGTAGGAATTTAAGTGTTTTCTATCTGTATGTCTACTCCTTCCTTCCTAACCATATTTAGTTATAGGTATGTTATTTGGGCCCTTTATTTACTCCTTATGTGTTCTTTTTACTGTCTTAGGATGCAGTTTTAGAGGTTGGTAATCCTACTGAATTTATTTTTAAGGACTGCATATTAGTCCTGTAGTCACAAGGCTGAACTGTTGTTTATTTTATTGCTTTGTGTAATAATATTGTTAAGTTTTTTCTCTCGTGTTTTCGTCTCCATTGACCTTTATTTATTGGACACTGTATTACTGCCCTCTCTTTCCTGGTGCTTTAAGAACTTGCACCCACGGCCACACAAGGGATTTTTATATATATATATATATATATATATATATATATATATATATATATATATATATATATATATATAAATTATATATATATATATATATATATATATATTACAAGTGTGGGTAAAAAGAGGGTAAACTTTACATCTTTCCCATCGTTATCCCTACATTAAGGGGTCGGTTGCCCGATGCGCCTTCTCCTCCACTGCCTTCTATCAAAGGCATCATCCTCCACCAAGCTTCTTCTTCTCCATATTTTCCTTCACTTTATCTCGCCATCTGATTCTCATCAACATCCATAAAATCACACGAAAGAGAGATCTTGAGAACCCTTAGGAGAAAAGACACATCTTTCCTTGCACTAAACTATCAATTAGTTTTCCTATCTAGAAGTTCTCTAAATTTTCTTCTACGCATAAATTTACGCACAAACCCTGGCGCACTGTAGGCATTACCAGAGCTCGTTTGCAGCGTTCCTTAGGTCCATAGCTGCACCCACTTCTTAGTCTGACAGTTTACTTCCATCCCCACTTCAGACCAACGTCTCTATCAATTACTTTCTTAGTTCCACCTTTGGATGCTTGTATTTCATCTCCTATATTTTCTGAATCACTTTATCTTGCTCTCCAACCAGTCCAACTTATTCCTGTGATTGGCTTGGCAGCCTAAGTTTCATGAAATCGAATCAGTTCTGTGACGCCAGAGATTGAGAAACAGGATTGTGCGGCTCTTGAAGAAGAGGTAACACCAACTAAGAGCTAAAGGCACACTGTAAACACTTTTTAGTAGTACCTACAGTACACCACACAACCCCTGTACGTTTGGCTGCGAATACACATTACGTATTACACCTTTCAAATGCAGTGCATGACGTCATTTGGAAATTACATAAATAAAATCTGCAAGTTGAATTCAAGTTTTCCTCTGATGTGTCACAAACAAGTGCGTGCATATTTTGAGAGGTGATAAAAAGAAGCTTCTGTTTTCATAAATTTTGAATAACCGTCAAAACGTCACGGAGATTGTCGATCATAAATACTACATTAAAATGATTTTAAAGCATGCATGTTGAAGTTGATAAGAGGTAAAAAGGATGGTCTTAAAAATTTAAGTAAATGCGAAGTAGAGATTATGGTTTTTAAGATATATATTTAAACAAATACGGAACAGAGATGAAATGAACTTTTACAATAAAAAAAAGAGGATCGTAGCTTAGGGATGAGATAAACATTAAGGGGAAATTAAACATTAAATTACACTGACAGAAATGTCGACTGAATACTCTATGACCTTTGAAGAAAGGCATCACATTTAAACTAGTTACAATATCATCACTTCAGAAGCATTTCATTTTCATCATCAATTTGAGTCGTTTTACTATAAACGAAAAATTATGGTGGGTCATAAAATCGTTTTGTACTCAATAAGTACATGTTAATTAAAACATGCGAAAATCTACGGTCAAATAGAGCGTTGTTTCATCAACGAAAATTGAAATAAATACGCTATATTTCATTAGAAATACATTTTCTGTACTGTTTAACATGCACATTTATTCTTTACATTTTCATTCTAATGAATAAATCATAAACATCCTATCCAGAAATTCCTGTATCTTTACCTCTATGCGAAACACCTTTTTTCCGGACCTTTTTTATGCTTTTCCATGGGGCTTTCCTACAACAACAACAACAACAACAACAACAAAAACAACAACAACAACAAATTAGTTTGTAGGCTTACTCCCCGGATAAGTAAAAAGTAATATTTATTCAAGAAGCTATACAAAAATAAAATCATGAATAATTGATTAACCAAAGTTTACATATATCAAAATTAGATTACAAATTAACTGCTCTTGAAATTACACGTATAACATGCAATAGAATAAATCCACCCATGTTGCACAGAATGTTGTAACCTGCTGGTTAAGCCAACAAAATGTCAAAGTTCACTGTGTCTTGCAACCGCTAAAACACGACGCAGTAATTATGATGAATTATATAATTTATGCTCACATTCACTATAACATCATCGCTAAAGCAGTCTAAGTAGTGGTATTGATTATAAAACATACAAAGGAATTATTAATCAAATAGTTGAACTAACATAATATTTTTCTTTTATTATAAGGGACAGCTATTTATTTTGTAATTGTTATTTACTTTCTGGGTACAAAAACTATATATATGTGATTTAATAACCTGATTTCCTAAAAAATTAGATTTTGAATTTTCACCTATTTTTAATACAAGGAACAGCTATTTATTTTGTAATTATTATTTGCTTTCTAGGTGCAAAACCTATAAATATGTGATTTTACAGCCTGATTTCCAAATAAATGGAAATGATTTTGAATTGTTACCTGTTTTTTTTATTCAGATGAGAGTTTTTTTAAATTATTATTTTCTGTCTGAATTAAAAAAAAAAAAAAAAAAAAATCAGTGTGTGATTTCACGACCTAATTTCCCCACTGAAATAGATTTTTAATTATCAACTTTTTCTCATTTGCAGTTGGACGTCCAATTCATCTGGGCTCTTTTTGGATGTTGCTTATTAAGTGAAAATTAAAATATGCAGATTATTTTAAATATTTAACTCATTTTCAACCTGTTACTATGCGGGAATACTTCTGACTCTTTTGAAAGGAAAAAGGTCTTATTTTTCACGTAAAAAGGGAATGAAGTCCTTATTTATCATGTAATAAGGGAATGGGGAGTTTATTAGCCATGTTATAAGGGAATAAGGATCTTATTTTCCATTTTGTAATGGAATGAAGGCCTTATTTGCCATGTAATAAGAAAATGAAGACCTCAATGCAATGAATAAGAGATTGGAGACCTTATCAGTCATACAATGAGGGAATGAAGACCTTATTTGCCATGTAATAAGGGATGAAGACCTCATTATTCCATGTAATAATATAAGAAGACCTTATCAGCCATATAATAAAAGGAAATGAAGACCTTATTTGCCATGTAATAAGGGAATGAAGACCTTCTTAGCATTGTAATCAAGAAAATGAAGACCTTATTAACCATGTTATAAGGGGATAAGGACCTTATTTTACATTTTGTAATGGAATGAAGGCCTTATTTGCCATGTAATAAGAAAATGAAAACCTTATTTGCCACATCATAATCAAATGAAGACCTTTTTTTACCATGAAAAGAGGAAATAACGACCTTATTAACCCTGCAATCAGGGAATGAAGAACTATCTTCAATTGTAATAAAGAAATAAAACCCTTATTAAACATGTAATAAGGGAATAAAGACCTTATCTACCATTTAATAAAGATATAAGGACCTTATTAGCCATGTAATAAGAGATTTCCATGTAATAAAGAAACAAAGACCTTATTTACCAAATCATAAAAAGAACCTTGTTTGCCATGTAATAAGGGAATGGAGACCTTATTTCTCACTTAATAAGGAATGAAGTACTTATTTGTCATGTAACAAGGGATTGCAGACCTTATTTGCCATATAAACAGGTTATTGTGTAGACAAATTTATTCATAGTGATAACAAAAAGATATATTAAACTCTCTCTCTCTCTCTCTCTCTCTCTCTCTCTCTCTCTCTCTCTCTAAAATAAAGCACCGTTCTGTATATTTGTATAATATGCATATCATTTGAAGGATTACAAATATTTATTGTAATAAACTGCGCATGACTACAATATATAATTAATCAACATTTCTGGAACTATAGAATATATATCAAACTACCTACGGAATACTGTTATAATTTCTTAAGAGTTTTTTATTTTTTATTTTTTTGCATTTTTAAATTTTTTTTTTCAGAAAGGATTCAGACTGATCTAACTAACAAGTGGAGAAGTTTTCCCAAGATATTGCAAAGCAACTTTTTCTCAAGAAACTCACGCAGAACATCGGACAGAAAAAATCTTTATTAGTGTCAATACACTGCATCATCAAAGGGTTATAAAAGTGGCCACCCCTCCCCCTCCCCCACCCCCGAAATAAAAAGAGGCTTTACACCCACCCACCCCCTAATGAAAAAAAAGGAAAAATGGGTTTAAGCCTCTTCAAAGGCATTTCGCTTTTAGTGAACGGAAAGATCCACTTTTTACAAATCCCCTTTTTGCATAAATTTGAGTGAAATAATTACTGACCTCTTTTGAATTGTGTATGATGATTTACAAAAATGTTTTCTGGGCTGACATCAAAGGCATAATATTTGGAAATTTATTCTCTCTCTCTCTCTCTCTCTCTCTCTCTCTCTCTCTGCAAGGTGTAAAATTAAAATTTATGTGATAATAAAAAAAATATTGAGCTAACAGCTAAGGCATAATCTGTGACAGTTCACTCTCTCTCTCTCTCTCTCTCTCTCTCTCTCTCCATCTCTCTCTCTCTCTCTCTCTCTCTCTCTGCAAGGTTTCAGAATGAAACTTTCAAATAATTACTGTTCAATTCCAGGTAAATCTAGAAAATAATATTTTGATTAATAGTGAAGAGATTAAAAGTGTATATAGACTCTGCTGCTAAATTAAAGCATGTGACAGTGTACATTTGCCACTGTATAAGAGCAAAGTAAGATAAATTATTTATAAATATATAAAATGGTGGTTACAATTTCTTTATTTTTTATTTTTACAGACACACACACACACACATATATATAATAGGTATTAATACATAAGATATATAATAATGGATATATAAATATATACATTACATACATACTTCCATGCATGCATAAAGCCTATCATATACACTTTAAAAAAATTCTAATGCATATATACATATACACACCTACTATATTTTAAGAGTACCAAAACCCAGCAAAACATCGGAACACAAGAAGGAACCATCATTATGCAGACGAGAGGCCAGTATCTCAAGTAACCTGTCTGGGCCGAAATCAAGGGGCTCTAATGCTACTGACTAATGAACTGGATCCTTATAACGAGGCCTAATTATCCGTCTATCTGGGCTGTGGACGTCTCAATCAGAAAGAGGCTGAACAAAGGCTCAGGAAGTCTGACTTAGTCCGACTTAATTGCGAATCGCGGATAATTGGCCATGCGTCGACGAAGCCTAATGATGCTGATCAGGGAATGTTCGCAAATGCCATTTCTTCATTCGTTTTTCTGGCTCTGGATATCCTTTGACATTTGCTAGTTTGACAAATGTCAAACGTGTTCAAGATGCAACTATTCCCAAGAGACTGGGAATGATGATCAAATAAAAGGTTCCAAACTTAGTAGATCAGATAGAAAAAAATAGGAATCAAGGGGAACCGCAATATATGGGAAAGACAAAAAAACAAGGAAAAACAAAATATATGAGAAATATAGTAACTCAAAGAATGTGAACTAATAGCGGTAGAATTTGAATCTGAAAAATTGATGAACATAGTAATATATAGACCTCCTAATACTAAAGAGTTTGACTTAATAATTGAAAAATTGGATGATATATGTAGAAATCACAAGGACTGGACTATTCTCCTATCTGGTGACTTCAACTTTCCTTTCGTAGAATGGAAAGAACGAATAGGAGACTGTGGTTGTACTTATACATATAAAAAAGAGAGTAATAGTAGTGCAGAAGATAAGAGGCAATTTGAAAAGCTATTAGATATGCTACTAGAATAAAAACAACATTCAACAAATAAATCACCTGCCAACAAGAAAGAAAATACTTTAGACCTAGTATTTGTGAACGAGATGAATTATGTTAAAGAAATAATAGTTTATAATGCGAGTATTTCAGATCATAATGTCATAGAATTAACAGTGCATTCCAAAGCAAGTGAAAATAGAGATAAGCAAGAAATGAAAAAGTGGGAAGGATATGGAAAATACAACTTCTACAGTAAAAATATAAAATGGTCAGAAATTAATGAAGAATTAAACAAAGATTGGGATAACATTTTCGTAAGTGATGACATAAGGGTAAATACGGAGATATTATATAAAATATTGGAGAAAATAGTGGATAAATATATACCGAAGAAGAAAAGTAAACATCATTCATGCATACCAAGAGACAGAAGGATCTTGTTCCAGAAAATCAGAAAGTGGAAAAAAGGGTCTTGCAAAAGAAAAAAATGCATGGAAAGTTATAGAAACTAAAAAGTAAGATAGAAAATGCAGAACAAAAGATTATACAATCAAAAGAAAATGAAAAACGGGACTTGGAAGAAAAAACGCCCCCTATTAAATATCAAGCAAAACCCAAACTATTATACTCATATGCGAAGATGAATAAAAGAAGAAGAAATAGAAATAGGCCCTCTAGATTAATTTTGAAGGGAGATTAACGAATGAAAAAAGGAAATTTGCAACATACTGGCAGAACGATATAAAGAGAGAATTCACCCCTAGAATAGATAATGAAGATAATGATAGAAGTAAGGGACGAAAATAGTGAATATTTAGCTGACATAGAAATTAATGAAGCTGATATTCTGCAGGCTATTAATGAAATTAAAAATGGAGCTGCTGCAGGGCCGGATGGAGTCCCTGCTATTTTGTTAAAGAAAGTAGTTCATTCTATCGCAAAGCCACTTGCAATATTATTAAGACAAAGTGTAGATACAGGCAAGATTTATGATGAGCACAAATTAGCATATATCACCCCTACTTTCAAAAGTGGATCAAGACTAGAGGCAAGTAATTATAGGCCTGTGAGTCTAACATCACATATTATGAAAGTGTATGAAAGGGTAATGAAGAAAAATATTATGAAACATTTAATAAAAAATAATTGTTTAATATAGGACAACACGGTTTCGTACCCGGAAAAAGTACACAAACCCAACTGTTAGTCCACCGTGAGAACATATTCAAAAATATGAAAAGCGGAAATGAAACAGATGTGGTTTTATCTAGACTTTGCAAAAGCTTTTGACAAAGTAGACCATAATATATTAGCAAAGAAAATTAGAAAACACAATATCGTAGATAAAGTAGGAAGATGGTTAAAAGAATTTTTACACAACAGAAAACAGATAGTTATTGCAAACGATGAGAAATCGGATGAAACCAAGGTAATATCCGGTGTGCCACAAGGTACGGTGCTAGCTGCAATATTGTTTGTTATTATGATTGAAGACATAGACAGTAATGTTAAGGATTCGGTAGTGAGTAGTTTCGCTGATGACACAAGAATAAGTAGAGAAATTACTTGTGATGAAGATAGGAACGCTCTACAAAGAGACCTTAACAAAGTATATGATTGGGCAGAGGTAAATAGGATGGTATTTAACTCTGATAAATTTGAATCAATAAATTATGGAGACAGAGAAGGAAAGCTATATGCAAATAGGGGACCTAATAATGAGACAATCACAATAAGGAAGCAGTTAAAGACCTTGGTGTGATGATGAATAGGAACATGTTATGCAATGATCAATAGCCATTCTGTTGGCAATGTAAAGCAAAATGGGAATGTTGTTACGGCACTTCAAAACAAGAAAAGCTGAACACATGATTATGCTTTATAAAACATATGTTCGTAGTCCACTTGAATATTGCAATATGATATGGTACCCACACTATCAAAAGGATATTGCACAAATAGAGAGTGTACAAAGGTCCTTTACAGCTAGAATAGAAGAAGTTAAGGACCTAGACCACTGGGAAAGACTACAATCCTTAAAATTATATAGTCTAGAAAGGAGAGAGAACGCTACATGATAATTCAGGCATGGAAACAGATAGAAGGAAATAACAGAAAATATCATGGAACTAAAAATATCAGAAAAGAGCAAGCAGAGGTAGATTAATAGTGCCGCAAAAAACTATACCAGGAAAAATAAGGAAGCACACAGAACATTAATCCACTACGCACCAGCATCGATAATGCAGCGTCTATTCAATGCGTTGCCAGCTCATCTGAGGAATATATCAGAGTGAGCGTAGATGTGTTTAAGAATAAAGCTCGACAAATATCTAAACTGCATCCCAGACCATCCAAGATTGGAAGATGCAAAATATACCGGAAGATGTACTAGCAACTCTCTGGTAGACATTAGAGGCGCCTCACACTGAGGGACCTGGGGCAACCCGAACGAACTGTAAGATTTGTAAGATTTGTAAGATTTGTAAGATCACTACCCTAAAACAGTCCTCCTTGTAATGTGATAAATTGCATTTTCTTTTTAGTTTTCTGAAAAGGAAACTATTGTGCTGGCTTTGTCTGTCCGCCCGTGCTTTCTTCTGTCCGCCATCAGATCTTAAAAACTACTGAGGCTAGAGGGCTGCAAATTGGCATGTTGATCATCCACCCTCCAGTCATCAAACATATCAAATTGTAGCTCTCTAGCCTCAGTAGTTTTCGAAATTTTATTTAAGGTTAAAGATAGCCATAATCATGCGTCTGGCAACGATATAGACCAGGCCACCACCGTAGGTGGTTAAAGCTCTATTCGCGGCCTCTGTCAAAAAAAGGAAAGAAAACAAGACCACGAGAAAAATGCTTAAGTACGTACTGACTTTTTTTTTTTTTATATTTGTTAGTTTATTACTTTATGTTGTTTTCTTTTTTAACAGTGGCATCTCTTTCCCTTCACTTCCTCTTACTGCTTCCTGATGAACAACATATTATTCATTGAAAGTTGGAATTTCAAGTCAATGGCTACTGTGAGCTTGTACCATATGGATAGGTTTCTCTTTTGAATAGTAATGATAATAATAATTTATTTGAAGACAGTTAACAGTTACTGCTCATTAAAACTTGATCCCTATTCTTACCCTAAGAAATATTATTGTAATAATTTTATATTTAAATTTCAATAACAAATAAAATTATTTTGTTATATTGCAAGACAAATTTAGATCCTTGATTTAAAATTGCAGCTACAAGATTTAGTTCAAAATTGAGTAAACAATTACCAATTTACGAAATTATTTTACATGAAAGCTGACCAAGATTTTGTTTAAGCTGATATGTGGGTTGCCTTCTCATCTCTCATTTGAATAACAATAATTACACCAATATTTCATTCAGAAATAAATGAGAGAATTAACTGTTGTGATATATTTCCTAAAGCTTTAGAATCTATCATTATTTAGAATCTATCACTATTTTCATTATACCGTCATAGTTCTATAATGATGTAGGTAATCGTGAAGAATTTAGTTCAATACAGAAATCCGTCATGTGACTCGTAAACTTTAAGTTATTTTCAAACCATCATAATTTTCATTATACCATTATTATACTTTACTGATAACGGTTATAATGATGAATTCGTTACAATACATACTCCTATATATATATATATATATATATATATATATATATATATATATATATATATATATATATATATATAAATACGTATGTATACATGTTTACTATACACATATATATAAATGATATTATATATATGTAATATATATATATATATCTAAATTAATAAAAAAAAAATTTTTTTCTATATATATATATATATATATATATATATATATATATATATATATATATATATATATATATATTATAATATGCGTATATCGTTTCCAAATACTTAAAGGCAAAATGAAGAACAAAAGAAAGAACATCCTTTCCCTCTTTAGTTAAATTTATGTTAGAATGATTAAAGCTTTACTGCTTTATTTCCTTACTAACGTCGACGCCAATATTTCTCAAACTTTCTGCTGTGTGTAAGCCTAACATCAGCCAATTTCTTCTCAACATTGGGATTTAAAATAGAAGACAGGCAATTGCTGTCCAGAAAAGAAAGATTATTCCATAAATCCTTATCTAATGACGACAATTTAAACTGACATGAGAGATAAGTTTTGGTGTTGTGTAAATC